>NW_027256881.1:108943815-109343815 GCF_029215685.1 Pituophis catenifer annectens | reverse complement strand
CAGTCAGATTTCAGTAGAATGTTTGAAGAACTTGGAGTTATTAAGAAGAGCTTTGAGGCTGCATGGCAGAGGTGGTATTCAGCCAGTTTGGACTGGTTCACCCGAACCGGTAGCAGAAATTGTAGGTGGACCCACCCACCTGCCCACCTGCCCTGGCTCTATGCCATCCTATTTAGGCACCTTTTTGAGGCTGGGCACATGTGTGGAAGGCAGGCACACAGGTGAATTAGGCGCGCACAGGGCTAACTGGTAGTAACAGAATGTGAAACACACCTCTGTTGCATGGGGTTCCCATGCTGGAGTTTGTCCACCCTGGTTTAAAGGAATGCATCCCCTAAATACCAAAATACAAAAAAAGAAAAAATATTAGACACATACCTTAGCATCATTTAAAGCTAAGATATTAGCTTTAAGTCCCTCTCCCTCCTCACCCCTCTTTTGTTGACTTTTATGTGCTATTCTTTAGATCTTATATAGACAAACAAAAACATAGATCTTTATATGTAGAGGGAAAAGCATATCCTTATCTCAGCGGTGTCCTTCCCATTTGGAACATTGCTTCAAGGAGTTCAAGGTGGCTTCCCCACCATTTTATAAAACCTTATAGCATTCTACTCCAGTGAAGCAGATAGCAACTCACTCATAAAGTGAACTTAGTGTTTAGCAAGGCGAAACCTAGGTTGGTCTTATAGTTCATATAATATCTAGGTCTAATAATCTAGATCTGGGAAGCATACGTTTTCTTCAACACATGGAGCACCCCCACCCAACCTTCTACTGATTTAAAACAGTCCCCTTAAAGCTCACCGCTGCTTGAATTATCCAGAGACTATCAGCTAGCCAAGAGCACATTACTGGTTATGCCAAGGCAAAATGAAAAGCAGGCAAATTACAGGGCAGGCGGTGTGGAAATAATAACAGTCTGGCAGCGCATCAGGAAAAGGCAAAGGTGTGGCAAGTCAGATTCTGAGGCACATTATTCAGACAAGCATACTGAAAAAGAACAGGCTGTTATGTAATTGGCATATATTCAGCAGACATATATTTGATTTGGTTTCTGACGCCTCTGGCTACAATTGAATAATGAATAATAATAAATTATTCTACTTACACTAATGCACCTTTCCAAGCAGTGGAGTCCCTGAACACAGGAACACCGTAAAATACAATTGATGCTCAAGAAGCTTGCATAATGCAATCTAATAACAGGAAAGCACTTAAAAACCCACTTAATTTTGCTTTTAAAGCGCCAAGATTCTGTAAGGCTTATTCTAAAAGAAAGGGGAAATTTTGAGATCTTTGAGAGACTTCTTAAATGTGAAGCTACCAGAGAAGACAATCTGGAGAAAAGAGTTTCACTTGACATCACTCTATATGGTAGTACAGGGATGTCAAACTCGCATCATCACAGCATCATCACATGACGTATCGGGACTTCTTCCCCCTTCACTAAAATAGGTGTGGGTGGAGCCAGCATGTGACGCATCCGGCCCATGGGTGGGGAATTTGACAGCTCTGTGGTAGTAGACCTTCCATTAATATAACAGCAGGAATGACAATAGTATCTAAATTCTGAAAGATAACAGGCTGAGAGCTCTGAAGCAATCTCAGATGTATCTTTGGCCTCCTCTTAAATTATTTGCAGTGTAATCAACAATTGTACACACTGCACAACATGACTCACATCATGAGTTATAGGCAGAGGGAATAATAGCCATCCTATGAAGGTGGTGACAGCCATTACAAATCACCAGATGATCTTGAAAGTTTGGAAGTTCCTTCCCCCCGTCTTATTCTGTTGTATTATAAAACCATGTGAAACTAGCAGTCAAAGTAAGGTTTATTTCTAAACTTACCCTCAAATATGATCTAAAGCAGGGATCATCAACCTTTCGGACCTCAGGGACCACTAAATTCATAATTTAAAATCTTGTGGACCACTAATACGATCTGCCTAATGACTGGCTGGGTGGGGGTGGCTAGGTGGTCATGTGACTGGGTGGGTGTGGCCAACTTGGTGTCACTTGCATCGATGGGCGCCTTGCTGTCCTCTACTCGCCCCTCCCCTCCCCTCCCAGCCATTCCTCGCCTGCCCACCTGGGCTCCTTAAGGCCCCAACAGGAAGCAGTTGTTGGAGCTAAGCAGCCACCACAAGAAAGAGTTGGCAAAACAGCTGGCTCAGTTCAAATTGGATGTGTCTGAGAAGGAGGCTCAGCAGAAGCACCTCACTGAGGACTAGGAGCATAGGCTTTCCAAGTAGAGGGAAGACCTGCGGGAGTGAAAGGCCAGGTACCGGCACCTGGAGGGTCAGCAGGCTGAGATGGTCAGCCAGTTCCAGGCCATGAGGCAGTCCCACTGGAACAAGGCCTTCCGGCTCTTTGCCACCAGTGGCACTTCCCTCTAGCCTTTGCCCAAAGCCACACACCAGAATGAAGCAGACCCCACATCGGAATGTTTGCCCCCCTCCGACCTGCACAAAAAGTCCCCGAAGGTGGAGACTCTCTGCAGTAACACAAACGTTCATTGCAGGTATCCAGCCCAGGGGCTGTAAGACCCCTGATTTAGTGCAAGATAAAAAATGCAAATAATTTTTCTGCGAACCACCAAAATTTTCTCGTGGACCACCAGTGGTCCATGGACCACCTGTTGGTGACCGCTGATCTAAAGGGCAGTCTGGATAAAGAGCATTAAATAAGCCTTCGTTGTTTAACATAGGGGCTGCCATAGGAAAGGAAATGTTCCTTTGCTTTCCTTTAGTCTTAGATGACAGCAGAAGGTATATATTTGCAATAAAGGCAATGATTATCATTGGCAGCTGGTAAGAAAAATATTGCAAGACAAATATGGTCGTCTTGGCTGTTTGACCTTAACAGACTTTTCACCAGTGTTTCATATTTTTATCATGTGCTATGGAAGTTACTCTTGCAAGATATTCCAGGCACTAGTGCAGATATCTTTTATCTATAGTCTGAAGGGTGAATCTAATTTGTTCAGGACAATACTTTAAGGTCTTTTCTTTTAAACATGCATAGAAAGAGTCTGCTCCAGTAAAATGGAGAAACAAGTCCCCCAGAATCCAAAGTGATGTGGAAGAAGGATGCATGAGAAAAATTATGAAGTCACAAGCCTTGTAACATATAATAACTATAAACTATAACTTATCAGAAATATCATATTAAAAGGAGATAAGGCTGAGCCGACAGTTTCAATATAGCTGTATCAGGGAAAAAAATATCAGCAGTAAAAGTGCACACACACATGTATGCACACAAAAGAAATAAGCCTTGTGCATTTCCCAGAAAAGCACTGATCCTTGCAATAGAGTGGAGCCATAACACTTGTAATTTAGGTAAACTATCGTGCCTGTATTCTCCTGGCATGTGAAAAGCTGTGTAGCTATTTTGTGCTGTACTCAATCATGTAAGTGAAGCAAAGCATGAACAGAGAATACAATTTTGCCAAGTCCTTCAGTCTTTAGAATTAAGGTCTAAGTGGCTTTTCCTAAAGATCTGACTGCGTAGAGAAACAAGGTTTTTATATTAACTTTTGCCAGATTTCTTGTTGCAGGTGGCTGGTGAAATCACTGATTGATAGCTATTTCAGTGAAGGCTGTTGGTTTCACTCACATCTAAAAGTTTCTGCTATACAGCAGGAAAAGCATTTTCAGTTTATACTGAAAAGAATCCCATATTTTTTTTTAAGGTAGATTTCTAACTGAAATGTGGGATTAATTGTGAAAGCATTATTAAAAGGATTTGGAGACATGCCGCTTCAACATATTAAACTCAAAGATCAGAGCCTGTTAGAGCATAGTCCCTGCACATTAATTTCTTAAGTGTTTCTTGCTATTTATTTATGGCCCTTCATTGTAACAATGAATTTGCATTCTGATCCTTGATAAGAAAAAAAGGAGAACAAAAAATGGACAAAAAGAAACGGGGGATGAATATAAGTTCAAGCCATCTGCAATAATTTATGATTGCCTAATTCATGTTGTAAGATAATCATATTTGATTTTTTAAAAAAATAACTAGCAGTCAATAAAGGAGAATATTTGTAGCTCAGGGTTGAAATGAAGGGTCCTTGGTACTCTGTGATCTTGCTTGTTTTCTTGGAAACGTTTCATTACCCTAACTCGGTAACATCATCATGATGTTACTGAATTAGGGTAATGAAACATCTGCAAGAAAACAAGCAAGCTCAGAGAGCACCAAGAACTATCAGTCAATATATATATATATATATATATATATATATATATATATATATATATATATATATATATATATATATATATATTTGTTCAGTCATAGACCAGCAAATAATTATTGCTGTGGTGAAGTGCAGTCTAGAGTTGCAGGAGGGATGGGCTTTTTCCCAGAGAGTAAAAAGACAACAGAGCTTGGAAACTTTGGTATGGGGGAAGAGGGTGAAGTTTGATCCACCCTAGCAATTCACAGAGTATATCTAATAGATATGCTGATAGTTGCCCTAATCTAGCAAGATTTCTGTCTATAGGCGAACACAATAAAGAAACTATCCAGAAATAACTCCATGTATCATTCTTGTTTACTCAGGCCTGACAATCGGATTCTAGCACATTTCCACACAACTGCAGAAAAAGGACCCGTCTGGACTTCCGGTTGACGTCGCAGTGGGAATGGACTGGAAAATGGTCGACTCTGATGAGCCGTGAAAAATCCAGCTGTACAAACTGCTGCTGGGAGGCTTTCGAGCCATAGCCATCTTGCAGGAATGGTGAAGAGAGGAGAGGCGTTTCATGAACCGTGAGGAATTGGCAGTTTCTTCACTGGAATAGAAACAGCTCTCCTGAAGCGGCAGCAGGGACGGGGGCCATCTTATGGTGGCCACCTTGAAGCTGGGACAACCGGATCTAAGAATTGAGCTGGAGCAGCATTTGGATGGAGTGCTAGAACTGGGTGAGATAATTGCCAATTTATACTAAGAAAAAATTGAAATTGGAGTCTTAAAAGAAATTCCTGAGCTTGGACTAGTGGCTATCTGGCATTTGGGGAAAAAACACACACATGAAAAAAACGAAAAAGCAGGGACTATAATACAAAAAGCTTAAGAAGAAGTTTTAGATCTACAAAATTGGGAAAAACAAAATATTTCAAAAGGGAAAAAAGTGATTTTCGGAAGAAAACAACAACTTATAGAAGGATTTTTAAAATGTTTTGGTTATTTTGATAATTAATTGGATTTAACAAATGATTTTGTAATGGAATAGAAATGGAGAGTGCCATCTGCTGGAGGAAAGAAAAAGTACTGTAATAGTCTACTTAAATAGACAAAACAGAAGAAACAGCAGCTGGAAACCCTGACCTTGGTCATATAGAAGAAGAAAATTTGGACACTCTGAGAAGATTTAAGGAGTGACTGTGTTTTACATCTGAGAGTTTGTTTCATTTCCTTTCTCTCATGGAAGATGGCCTTTTAATTGGATTTGACTGTTGGTGAATTTGGATAATTAATAATTGAGGAGATATTTTTAAATTTGAAGAACAAAGGAATAATTGAAGAAGAAAAAGAAGAAAAGAAGAGGAGATATAAGAAAATTAAATAGACTTTAAATTTTGGCTAATTGCAAAGAGATACAATTGGGGAAGTTTTAATAATCTTTTAAATTGCTACAAAATGGAGTTGCAAATATATGAAGAGTTAATTTTGATGTTTAAAAATATGAGTGAATCTTCAGTAGGCAAAAAAGAAACAGAAAATTCACTGAAAGATATAGAAAAAGATATAGGAAGTGAAGAGGAGTTTGAAGAGGGAATTGTAAATGAGAAGCAAGAAGTTAACAATGTTGAAGAGAAAATATTAAAAAATAAAAATCAGATAGATAATATTATAGAAATTTTTGGAAATGTAAAAAGAGTAGAGAGTAGAGAAAAGAAACAGTTAAAAGGGGAAAAGGGAAATATCTGGGAGAATCAAGGGAGAGTCTTGGAGAGGGATGCTCAAAAAGTATAACAAAAAAAGATAAAAGGAATCCAGAAGATGAAATGTAACATATATAAAAAGAAAAAACAGAGAATTGAGAAGTTAGAGCGAGATAAAGGGTCAAGCAAAAAACTATTAGAAAATGAGAAAAGATTGAGAAATGATGGTTAAAGATGAATGATGATGAGGTAAATATTAGTAAATATATATAATAAGGTACATTAATGAATGGGAATGGGAAAGTAGACAATATAACAATAATAGTGATTTTGATAGTCTTGAATTTAAATTGTTATTGTATTGGCAAGAGAGAAGAATTATAGGATATACTGTGATGTTATTTAGGTGAAAGCATTGAATACGAAATGATAAAGAAGTATAATAATATGGCAGAAGTTGAAATAATAAGATATGGTGAAAAATGACTATAAATGATTATATCAAAAAGATGAGTGAATAGAATTTGTTTATATTAAATCTCAGCAGACAGAAATGTGAAAATAAGTAATTTGATAACATTATTAATTTTGATAACAATGTAAATTAAGATGAATATTTAAAACGTCAATTGTAAAGAGAATAACAATGTTGAAATCATGTAAGCGATTATTATTGTAAAGAAGAATGAATAGAACTTGTTTGTGATAAATCTCAGCAGATGGAAATGTGAAAATAAGTACTTTAACAACATTATTAAGTCTGATAACAATGTAAATTAAGATGAATAATTCAAATGCTAATGATTGGGAAAAATGAATTAGAGACATACTTCCGGAAATGAAAAAAGATGGTAAATAACTGGAATAATTGAAACTGAGGAGAAATATAAGGTGTAAAATGATCTTATCTGTAAGTAAAATTGAAAATGATAAGGAATTATGGAAAGAGAACAACATGGCAGAAGTTGAAATAATAAGATACGGTGAAAAATGACTAATCTGTGATAAAGGATTATATAAAAGAGATGAATATTGAAAAAAGGGGAAGATTATAATACCTTATAACTATGATTATGATGATGTATAAGATGTGATCCAGTCAACACTCTGTTCATAAAATATGTATGATGAAAGATTTTTTTTTAATAAAACTTGTATTAAAAAAAAGTAATAATAAAAAAGAAAAGGGACCTGTCTGCAACTTTCACAAGTACATGTTGTGAATATTCTTTCCCAAACAGTGTATGTAAATCCTGAGAGCTAGATCTTTGTGCAACTCTGTCTTGGATTCAAAGTCTACAAGGGCTTGGGAATGAGGTATTCTCCTGATTTTACAGAAAAGTCTACTTCTTTCTAATACTGATTAATTCATATAATTAAACTAGGTAATTGGATTATAATTGCATTAACAGATATTTAATTGTTATTCTGCTTACACTGTGGTTCACAAACACTTAACACAGATTCCTAAATAAAATTTATGCAAGCAAATAACCAATATGAAATTGGATGTCTAAGCTTCTTTGGGTAATGCAAGCAACACTGCTGCATACACAAATGGAAATGAAATCTGTTTATCACAATGTGCAGTGATGTAGATTTTGATTAACAGTGATACCACTGAAAATGCTAGTAAACATTCCCAAGCAATATGTAGTGATGACATATAGCTGAATATTAAAGAGCCAATGTCCGGGGTGTGGACCATTCTGTAGATACAGAAGACCAATTGTCTTCTATATCTACAGAAGACAATTCTAGGCCTGCCTCTTTAATACATTTGAAGTAATATTACAAATATTATCTATTTCATTTGAAATACTACTTCAAGGCTATGGATGTCTAAATATTGATTGTTCATTGTAACTATATTGTTCCTATTTTTATGTAATCAGTTTGCATTAAGAGTTTTGTAAATGTTTGGTAAAGGGTAGTAATAGACAGCAATCATTTGCAAATGTATCCTGTGTGGGGGTTTTTTTTTCCCCTGGCTCAAAATTCTGCGTAAGAAAAAGACAATCAGTCCAGCGGTTATATTGCTAACCCGTTGTTCCACATTTCAGCTATTATCAGTAAACACTTCTGAATGTCTTAAATGTTCTACATAGAGATCATTTCTGAAAACAAACAAAACATTAGAAAAACCTCCAAGGATAGATGTACAAACTGAAAGGAATGTTAAAAGTTTAATTGCGGTCTTTGTTCTTTCTCCTGTCCAGAAGGTTTCTTTCAAGCGTTAAAAATTTCTGTGTGCTTGTTCCGTTTTCAGGGAATGGAGATTCTCTTAACCAAAGGTGCTAAACAGATGTTTTAGATGATAAGTTGCATGGTTTCCCTGGGGATTTAGGTTCAATATTCTTTAAAATATTTTTAAAAGCAGGCCCAGAAAAATGTTCTGCAATTTAGCTGGTGGACAGCATTCAGCATGGACAATGATCCCATCTACTTCTGTGATTTCGGAATGAAAAACAAGAACACAACCACTGCAACATCCACAGGAACTTGCTGCAGTCGTCAGCATGATGTAAACTGCATTGTGACACTGCAACACAACCTTTGCCTTTTTGGGAAATGTCACCTGTGTGACATTTCCATGCTTGCAAAATAAAAGGGGCGTGGCTTGTGCTCTAATGCTGGGAAGGATGGAAGGAAAAAGAAGAGGATGACTAACAGCAAGGTGGATGGACTCAGTTAATGGTGATGAGTACATCATAGGAAGTCCTGAAAGACCAGTTTATGGATAGATCATCATGGAGAAAATGTATCTAGGTGGTGGAGTTTAAAACAACTCCATGACACATAATTAATCAATTATGTTACTCTGTTTCTTGAACTCTCTAATTCCTACCCCTGCCAAATGCTGCTAAATTCCTTATTTCCTAGGAGGCGAGGACAGCTTGTACCATTTCAAGTTTTGTACTGACAGAACTCAGAGCATTCATGTCAAACAGAACAAAGGGAGCATGAAATGATTTGATGGAACATTGCAAGGGGGACTGTTTTGTTCTAAACACAGAACAAAACACATTTCCTGTTTCATGCATATGCCTGCTATTTCTGTGCAGCTGGCTAGACTGTAGAGAAGTCTCTTTTAAAAGAAGAAGAAGAAGACTATGACAAGAAGAGAAACCAACAAGCAATCCTTTTAAATCTATTTGACAAACTGCAAACAATCTTCAGTTAACAGGTTTATAGTTTTTAACCATACATTTAATCATAATTAGCCTGGCACCGGTCCCAGACTAACAGGTGTTTGTCCTTCTCTTTGAGCTGCAAATTATCACCAACTAACTTGGCCCTTTTCCAGTAAACTTCCAACAGTCTTCCATCTTGTGTTAAAATTAGTTTGTCGGCTTCTTTTAAATGATGCTAAAGTACAGTATAAGATTACAGAGTGCCAATCAGTCCAGAAATATATTTCTAAAGGCTGACTGATTCAGCATTCCAAATGAGAGATGCCTAATCACAATTAAATTTGAAGAGGAGGGTAAAGGCACATCCTATCTCTTTTTATTATGAATCAATGAATTGTCACATTTCAGAGTGATGGGATAATGAGTTCAATGGAAAAAGCCTCCAGGTAGGGAAAACATCCTGGAAGGCAGAAACTAGAGGAAAAGTTAAATATGTAAAGGTAGCTTTTTTTGAACAACCTATCATTTTAATAAAGTTTTGATATACCTGGCCCAAATATTTGGCTTAATTAGCTTTTGTGCTTGGAGACAGTTTCCAAAGAGCAATATGCAATTAATGAATTTCTTTTAAAAGCTTTATTACAACAGTGCAAGGAAATGTCATTTAGAAAGATGCTTACGCTTATGGTAGGAAGGTCTTCTCCTGACAATTGGAAATGTTGTGTTTGCAATCAGCAGTTTTTCTTCTTTTCCTTATTATATTCCTCAACTCACCACGCTCTAATCTGCCAAGGGTAAAATGTATTTCTCCCAAATCAGATTTATTCCTGAGTATGCTAAAGTGAAGAAGCTGAAGTTGTTACTTGGGAAGATCCTATTTTTTTGTTAACTAAAGTCAGCACAAATTATTGCATGCTCATTTACTCCATTCCAGAAATTAGAAGAAGCTGGCTGGATTTCTGGTGAGGATTATGGTGGACTGATGTCTTTGAAGGACCAGGGAGGCCATTTTGGCTGTGAAAACCATCAAGAGACTGTTGGCCAGTGAAATCTCTTTGGATAAAAGAGAGGTTGAGAGAAAGCTCACTTGTTCTCCAGAGAGTTGCTCCTTGGAAGAAAATTACAGCAACATAAGTTTTTGCTTTGGAGTTGAGTGGCTGGGAATTGCCAGATCCCATCTAAACTCACAAGCATAATATAACATACAAGAACAATAACTTCAGCCATCTTCATTTCTAAAACAATTTGGATTTAATTAATCTACAGATTAAGAGAAATTTTCTTTGCAGCAAAGTAAGATTCTTCTTGCTGATTCTAACTTTGTTTTTGGATTACAACATAAAAAAAGGCTTTAAGAATCTAAAGACTCAAAAAAAATTGTCAAAAAGCTTAATGGAAAGTTGATTTAAGACAGTTTAAAACAGATTAAGAGGAGATGTTTTTCTTATTTTTGGTGAAACTGCTTTTGCATAAATTTGAATGAACTGGATAAATCAGTCAACCATTTGGTTGTGACAGGAAACAAATACAATAATTCAGAGGATCTTAAATATTATTATACAGTTGAAACTGTATCCAGATTAGTGGATAAATAGCTGGAAAAAAGTCATGGAACTTTGTTTTTACAATAGTATGATCTGCAATGAAATTATTATATTGTATGCCCAATAGTGAAAAGATTTGGCACTGCTCACAATGGAGAAATGATGAAAATGATAGCACTTGCAGAGATGATTAAATTCCTTTGTTAGAGAAAAGACAATATATATTTTTATATTTTAACGGGAAACCCTTTATAGATTTTTTTATGATAAACAGAAAAATGAATTTATAATGTATGGTTTTGATAATTAGAGTAAATTGGTTAACTGAAAAAAAGATTTTTTGGTCTCCATATAGTATGAGGTAATTTTGTATTTGTACTTATAATTGCACTTATAATATTGCTGGAAATAAAATCAAGCAATTTTTTCTATTTCTTTTCATTTTTCTGTTTATATTTTAGGCTTTTCCCCTTTTTTCCCTTTCTTTATATAGGTTCTTATTAAAATATATATTTAAAAAGAAAAGAAAAGAAAAAGAAGCTGGCTGGGCTCCTTTCTTAATCTAAATACAGATCATTAATACAGATTGTCCAATCAGAGTTCTTGTTCTCCTGTTGTAAAATCCACTGCTCCCTTTGGTCTCACGTTACTTATGTGTTAGAAATGCGATAAGGATGTAGAGGGTTATCCAGAGATACCAGATTTCCCAGAGATTATGTGATATCCCAACATCCTGTAAAAGTCTTTGTAAAGATATCCCTTTTATTTCTGAATCTAAAGATGTTAGAAGCAGAAAATGCATTGGCATTAACCCATAAGAAAAATTTCCAGAATCCACAGTTGGAGCCCATAACTTTTGAGTGTCCCAAATAAGACAATATTCAGAGCACTCAGAACATGCTGAAGAAAAGAAAGAATGGAAGGGGCCAAGAAGCAGGAGAAAAATCTAGCTTGCTTCGGAATGGAAAATATTTTAAGATGGAATGTAAAACACACACACGTACACAAAAAGCCATATTCCTAACTTCTCAAAAGTATGTTCCATTGACTTCAATAGCCTTATTCCCTGGTAAGTTTGTGTTGCTATACTTAATTGGCTTAGATTTTAATGAGTGCTACACAACTTAATTCCACCTATGACTCCTGGTTCCAAAAAGTGTCTTCCAGACAAATTATTACCTATATTGTAATTAAGGTAAAACTATGTGTAGCTAACAGAAGGGATGGACTCACCCACATTCCCTTGGCTGGGTGCATATTGACAATTAATTAAAAATAATGAGCTAATTTCACCTTGATTCTCATAACTACTCTCTTACTGTTCACAGAAAATGAATTGTTGAGTTTCTGCTGCATTATTCTAAGAGCTCAGTGGAAGCTCAATTGCTACTTTTAGGGAAGCAATAATATCAGGCTTTGACTGAATAAGATCCTGTCAGTTCTGCCATCTTTGGTTGAAGCCTCATCGGCATCCTGCCATCAATAGCTAAAAGGGGGGGGGGATAAAATGTGGGACCAAGTGGATGATAGACATGTATTAGCAAAACACTGTGAAACTGGGAGGGGAGATGACAGTTGAGGAAGACCAGGGATGCTTTGAACCAGTTCCTGCCTTCAAGGACACTGAGAAGACAGAGACACTTGGAAATGGAATGTTGATTGCTCCAAAAATTGCATGTTCCCAAAACATCTAGACATCCACCCACTAGTTGGAAACAGTGGTCAAGGGGGAAAAGATGAATTGGGGAAAGAAGCCTGTATGCTTTAGTTCAAGGGACATGGTGGCTCAGTGGCTAAGACACTGAGCTTGTCGATCGAAAGGTTGACAGTTCAGTGATTTGAATCCCTAGTGCCGTGTAATGGGGTGAGCTCCTGTTACTTGCCCCAGCTTCTGCTAACCTAGAAGTTCGAAAGCACATAAAAAATGCAAGTAGAAAAATAGGACCACCTTTGGTGGGAAGGTAACAGTGTTTCGTGCACCTTTGGCATTTAGTCATGCGGGCCACATGACCACGGAGATGTCTTTGGACAGCACTGGCTCTTTGGCTTTGAAACGGAGATGTGCACCTCCCCCTAGAATTGGGAACGACTAGCACGTATGTGCGAGGGGAATCTTTACCTTTATGCTTTAGTTCTAGCCTGACTTTACTGCAATTAGCATCCTTTAGTAAAAGAATCTCGTACTTCAAACCAAATGGAGTCAAGGCTCTTTCTTTCCTAAGGAGGTGATCCGGCTGGGGCAGGCCTGACAGACCACATAATTATAGCTATTACAGACCATACCATACTTCAAGTCAAATTCAATAGAGCCTTTTACCTTGATTTGACTGTACTGCAGCAGTCCCATTATGGTCTGTATGCAAGCAGATGAAGGAATGAAAAACAACAACAACAAAACCGTCTGTTAAATGGGGGGAGGGGAGAAAAGTAGAATATTTGTATCTGTGTGCTTGTCCATTAGTGTCATAAAATGCTGACAACAGAACCAACAAATAGAAAAATCAAGACAAGGCCTCTGGAGAAATAACATTTCATAACTTCACTGGAATTGATGGATGGATAATGATGACATTTTCTAAGTATGTGTAGTATTAGGAAGTGTGAGACTTTCTGAGAAGTAAATTGCTATTTTGGAGATCATCCTGAGTAGAAGGTGATGCAGTCTCTTGCATGACAAAATGCATCCCTTTTTCTACACGGAGCTAATATGCCACACTCTAATATGGCTGCCTATTCAACCTTCCCACTTTTAAAATATTGCTAGAATTCTCTTTGACAAAAAAGTTCTATTTAAAAACTCCTCAGTATCTTTGACCTAGATATACACTACTAATGAGTATTCCAAATGTAATACACATACAGTTTTCTAATTGCCAATTATTTCAGAAGTTTTAATTTTTACTAAATCATGCCACAAGGTGTTGCCTTAGAAGGGTATAATTCCAGGAATCTGAAATGTAGCTTATCACATTTACATTTCATGTCTGACACAGGCACCCTCAAGTTAGTTAATTTATGAAAAATATATTTATTATATTTATATTATTACATTACATTAATAGCCCAAAGAGAACAGATCATGGCCAAGCAAAAAAGGCAAGTGAATTTTCTGTTCTTTTGAAAATTGATTCCTCAATTTACTTATTTTTTCCCCATCAGTGAAGCAAAAACATCCCAACATAATCATATATTATCCCACAAACTCAAAACAAGGTCCTTTTAAGCTAAGAGGCTTGACGAGGAAAGTTTCTAGTTTTGTCTTTTCCTCATGGTCTTTAATTAAAGGTTGGCTTGGACATTTACCTCATCTTTCTAAATCAGGATTCACCTACAACTCCTTCTTCTAATTTAAAAGCAAACCACCTTCTTTAACAGACATACTTTCTTTTTGTCTCTTCCACTGCAGATGCTCTCCTGCTCTTATCTTCAAGTAAGAGGCCATTTGTGCATACAAAATGTCTCTCAGAATGCAGGGCTTCCCTGCAGGAAGCCATGAATTGCTGCAGCCCTATCTTGCATAAGGGTCTCTTCCACTGGTTGGAATTCAATTTTTTTTACTACCGGTTCTGTGGGCGTGGCTTGGTGGGAGTGGCAGGGGAAGGATACTGCAAAATCTCCATTCCCTCCCCACTCCAGGGGAAGGATACTGCAAAATCTCCATTCCCATCCCATTCTGGGGCCAGCCAGAGGTGGTATTCTCTGAACTACTCAAAATTTCTGCTACCGGTTCTCCAGAACCTGTCCGAACCTGCTGAATAGCACTCCTGGTCTCTTCACATTGTCAGAACATGTTTGTGCCTGAAGAGTAGACCCTTCAATCAAGTTTGATATTTATGCAGCCAATTTCCAGGGTCACGTGGCTTCATTTTGCAAAGTATCTGTTTGAATACTTCATTCAGCCCTAAAACACGTATATACATACACACACATTATCTGTAACTATTCTTCTTTAGCTACTGATTACTTCCAAATGCAGGCAGTATTACTGAGAAATATGTAAATTATATGGAATAAAACTATATATATATATATATATATATATATATATATATATATATATATATATATATATATATATAGCTATTCCCTCCAATCTCTGATTAAGCATTACTGTACATGGAATTTCAGAAGAGACACTTTCTGATCTGTATGAATCTTCTTTGAGATAGGGCAGGTCAGGAAATGACACTACAAGAATCGCTGAATTATTTTATTGTTGTAGTATACAACAGAACTTTGAAAACTGGGCAGTTATCCTCTTCACCCTCTTATACTAAAGAGAATTAAGGTGGGATTATTTTTAATTTCTTCCTCATCTCCTCTTTCCCAGGATTATGCTTACATTCACATAACCATTTTTGCATTCATTCAAATTTGTATCCGTACTCTCTTAACCTGTCCAGGCTCCTTGTAATTGAAGATTTCTCAACTGGTGGAAGTTAGTTAACATAATTTATGTGGCATAAGAGCATTTGTAATGAATTAACAAACAGCTCATTTAAAAATAAATTAACTTTATGAAGACTTTAAATTGTAAATAAGATACAAGGGCAATTCTACATAAACGTTTGCCCCAGGAGGGAATCTGTTGGCTAGTTCCAAGTGACAAACTCCTAAGTGAGAATGGGGCTTTTCCCAATTATCTTAAAAGGATCCTCACAAATTTAATAAAACTAAACTACATCCACATCTGGATCTCAATCAGGGTGAAATGCTCCTGGTTCGGACCGGATCGCCTGATCCAGTAGCAATGGCAGCGGGTGGTTCGGAGAACTGGTAGCAAAAATACCTGCACACCCCCCCCCCCATGCCCAGTTGAGCCACCGGATCATCAGTGAGTTTTTTTTTTTTTTTACTTTTAAAAGCATTTTTTCTACAACCACTTCAGCCGAAAAAATACTTTTAAAAGTAAAAAAAAAAACAGACTCTGATGATCATGTGGCTCATCTGGGATTGTCAGAGGCTTTTAAAAGCATTTTTTCTACAACCTGTTTGGCCGAAGAGGTTGTAGAAAAAAATATGCCTTTGAAAGCCTCTGGTGATCCCAGCTGAGTTGCCTGATCGTCAGAGGCTTCTAAAAGCATTTTTTTCTGCAACCTCTTAAGGTTGTAGAGAAAATGCTTTTAAAAGTAAAAAAAGAAAAAAAAAGTTGGCCACGGCCACCCAGTCACATTACCCCCCCAAACAAGCCACGCCCACAGAACCGGTAGTAACAAATTTTAGTTTTCACTCCTGATCTCAATGCAAAAAGAGCCGAGGTGGTGCAGTGGTTAGGGTGCAGTACTGCAGCTACTTCAGCTGACTGCTAGTTCAGTAGATCAGCGGATCAAATCTCACCGGCTCAAGGTTGACTCAGCCTTCTATCCTTCCGAAGTGGGTAAAATGAGGACCCAGATTGTTGGGGGCAATATGCTATTTAGTATACTGTTTTTGGCCTAAGCCGCCCAGAGTCCTCAGAGAGTGGGCGGCATAGAAATATGAATAATAAATAAATAAATAAATAATAAATTTCTTTCCTGTGGAAGGTGCTCACTCACACCAATGTGCTATCATCCTTGTCCTACTGTTCCCATTTATTTGTATCCTTATCATGTATTCATAATCATGTTTATACTTATATCTGTTATCTTATACGTGTTTGATAAATGAATAAATAAATAAGTAAGTAAGTAAGTAAGTAAGTAAGTAAGTAAGTAAATGCTCCAGCATTGTTTTGTAATAGAAAAGGTTGACTCAGCCTTCCATCCTTTCTAAGGTAGGTAAAATGAGGACCCAGATTGTGGGGGCAATAAGCTGACTTTGTATAAATATACAAAAATATGAAGGCTATTGCTTAACACATTGTAAGCCGCCCTGAGTCTCCGGAGAAGGGCGGCATATAAATCAAATATATAAAAAAAAATTGCTTTGGCTTTTAGAATGACTTTCTGGGAGATTTTTGATCTCTTCTTCCAGAGGACATCTAGAACTCTAAGACTCAAAAGCTAGTGATTTATCATTATACTGTGTCTGTGGATTATTTCATATTTTAGAAATAGAAAAACAGTGCATGGGAACCTGCTAGGCTATGGATTGCTTAGTCCCACTCAGTGAACCCTTGAATTCGAATTGAATTGAGCTGTATTGAAGACTTCTGGGTAGAAGCTTATATTCCATTCTTTTGTGTAACTTTACAAAGAACTGCTGCCTTAATGTCTGTTTCTTTCTAATCTTACCCAAGGCAAGAAGAGAATGATGGCCTGTTTTGGCATTCGTAATTCACCATGAAGAGTGCCTGTACGCGAGAGCCAAGTATACACATTCTACATTGTAAATTGTTTCTAGTACACTACTATTCTCTGCTATTGTCAGAAAGACTGACATAGAAGGAATCCTACCCAGAGGACCCACTGCTTATCTGTTTATATGGACAAGACAGGAACGAACACAGAAGATGAACTGATCAAGAAACAAAAAGAGATTGAAATGGATGGATAAGAAAAGTAAACGTGGAAGTATTAACATAAATCATTTTAAGGAGGTAAGAAGTATGCAGCTTTAAATCATGTATCAAATAGATTCCATCTGCCACAGAGCTTACTGGCAGTGATCCCATGGAATAAATTGGGAACAGAACTGGTCAAAATTATGTCCCTATTACTCTTGTTATGTCTTGTATCGCATATGTGGGGATTTGCTTACTTCAGCAATGAGAAAGGTTTATTTGTATAATGACTAAATGTATAGTCCATTGATTTAAATTGTGTTGCATAGCTGTCCCTCTCCTGTCTAAACTGGTATTTATATGCACTTTCCTTTCTGAGTGAAATTGAGGCAGTCAGATAGAACCATAGTGTATGATAGCAGCCTACCAAAGTCTTCCCCCAATTCTACACAATTTTTCCCAAGAGTTCTTTTCCTTACACTAATGTCCCAATCAGTGGGTTACCGTAAATACTTTAGCACAAAAAGCATATGGATTATATTCAAAGAAATATGGGTAAAGTTTTTTTTTTTTTTTTTAAAGGCTGGGAATATTTCTCTGCAAACAATCCAGAAGAACCAAGAACAATTTTTCATTAGAAGCACCCTTCAATATAATTCAAATTCTGTTGACCACAGAAGCCACTTGTGCAGCACTGAAAATTTCTTCTGAGGGTTTCACTCCCAAACCACATCTAATTTTATGGAAAATTAATTGAATTTGAAATCATAACAATGCAGCAATACTCTTATGTGGAGGGTTGACAGGTTTATCTACCTACCTGCCACCAGTTTCAGCCTTTATCAAATCAGATGTTGTGGGTAAATTGGAAGCCATAGTGGAGTGGAAAAATATATCAAGGAGACAATATTCTAGTGTCTTTCACAAAGGGAAAAACTTGAAGAAAAAATTGAAGTTTTTTTTTTCATGGAATTCTTTTTACAGTACATATTCGCCAGTTGCGGCCCTTTCTTGATCGAGATTCCCTGTGCACAGTCACTCATGCCCTCGTCACCTCTCGCCTTGACTACTGCAACGCTCTCTACATGGGGCTCCCCTTGAAGAGCACCCAGAGGCTCCAACTGGTCCAGAACGCAGCAGCGCGGGTAGTGATGGGAGCAGCATGGCGCTCCCATGTAACACCGCTCCTGCGCGAGCTGCACTGGCTCCCAGTGGTCTTCCGGGTGCACTTCAAGGTGTTGGTTATCACCTTTAAAGCGCTCCATGGCATAGGGCCTAGCTATCTTCGAGACCGCCTGCTGCCACCGACGACCTCCCATCGACCCGTGCGCTCCCACAGAGAGGGCCTCCTCAGGGTGCCATCAGCCAAACAGTGTAGGCTGGTGACCCCCAGGGGGAGGGCCTTCTCTGTGGGGGCACCTACTCTCTGGAATCAACTGCCTCCAGAGATAAGGAGAATCCAAGACCTCAGTGCCTTCCGCCGTGCCCTTAAAACCTTCCTTTTCCAGCAAGCCGGGCTGGCCTAATTTTTTAAGTGTTTTTAAGTGTTTTGTTTATTGTTTTTAATTAACAGGGCCAAATTTATATATGTATATTTTAACTGTATTTTAATATTTGTATTTGATGTTTTTACTTGGCTGTTCACCGCCCTGAGTCCTCAGGGAGAAGGGCGGTATACAAATTCAAAATAAAATAAAATAAAAATAAATATTTTGTCATTGCAAATAACTACAATTTTGCATTCCCTGGCATGATTTTGATTGAGTTATTCCTAGATAGTGGGGTGGAGATGGAGTCTACCACAACAGCTGGTAAAAATTATTTGGAGAAAGTGGTGCAATGTGACTTTCTCTTGGGCTTTAATAAGAATGAATTGGAAATGCCTCAATAATTATTTTCAGAAAAATATTTTGAGAAATTTTGCCTCAGTACCAATTACAAGGCATACTGACATCAAATTCTGAAATAATATTTAAGCGATCATGACAAACTGGGGGAATTTATTCAGTGATATTCAAAGTATTCACTGAAATACTGTGCTATTTATAGAGAAAAAAACTTTGCTAGTTCTCATACCTGCTAAGAACTTGAACAGACTTTTGCATAAACCAAAACAACATTCCCTCCAGATACGGATGCTTAACTGCTAGAATTCCCCAGCCAGTACAGCCAATGCTGAGAATTCAAATTAAAGAAGAATATAGCTATTAAATGTGTGTACACAGTAATGGAAAGTAGGGAATAATCATGCTGGACCCATTCAATCTTCATCATTTCATGCATGTTGGAAGAATAGTAGCTGAAAGTGGATTTTCCTAGGAGCTAAGAACTGTCAGAAGTCTTTTTGATTAGAGTTTTTTTCTTGTTATTGTTATTTATTTATGATCTAATACCAAGACCACTTGTGTAACAATACATACATACACACACACACACACACACACACACACACACACACATATATAAAATTTATATTTTGCTGATAAAGAAATAAAGGCAGACTAGTATAGATCTATTTCAAGCTATTTAGCTCTCATTGGCTAGCCATACCCTTACTCGGATTCGAACTCGAATTACTCGAATTTGAGCCCTCAAGCGATTGCTTGAGGGCTCCTGGATTGGAGCTGAAAGGCGAAAGGGAAGCAGTATGCTCCCTCCCATATTGGAGTAGACCATGTGCTTCAATAGAAAAATACTGTATGTATGTATGTATGTATGTATGTATGTATGTATGTATGCAAGTCTTGGCGTATTTGTGTCTTTTCCCATGTAAGATTGAGAGAATCTTGGCAACATTTCAACGAGGTCCCACTCATCATCTTCAGGCTGGTGTCTTTGGCTTCATGCATGTGCGAGCAAAGCGTGATCGGAAATGCCGTCTCTCTATAAATACTCGTGGGGAGGTGTGGAGTGCTTTATTGTTGTAAGCGGGTTGGTTGGCTGTGTTGTTACATCTTGATTAGTTGATGGAGTTGATGTTTGCAGATTAGTCAGCTGTTTTATAACATCCTGTGTGGCCGAGGTCCTAGCTGTGTGTCCATTAGGCTTTTGTGTTGTAACGACCTGGGTAAAGGGCCGTGTGGAAACATCCTGAGCTCCAGTGTTGTGATATCCTGAGTCTTGTGCTGCAACATCCTGGGTAGTTGGCTGTGTTGTAACATCCTGAGTTCTGTGTTGTATTGTCTTGAGCAGATGGCTGTGATGCAACATCTCAGGCTTTGGTATGGCTCCGAGTCTGAGGTCTTGTCATGTGCTCATGGCGTGTGTTAGTTGGTTTTGTGTGGGGATTGGAGGGGGATGCAGCAGTTGGCGATGCTGCCGCGGTCTGGCCCCTGGACGGTGGTTGCATTTCATCTATGGGATGGGATTGGGTTTGAATCTGGTGAGGATGATTGGTGGTGGCGTCATGTGTTATCCTGGATCTGGTGTCCATAATTGTGGCTGGGGCTCGTTTGTTGACTAGGGCTAGTTTCCAGATGTCTGGTAGGCGGGAGGTATCGTCATGTTTATTCATGTTATGGGGGTGTTTCTCTATTTCAATGGCTTCCATAATTATTCTCTTGTTTCATAACATGAATAAACGTGATGATACCTCCCGCCTACCAGACATCTGAGCAAATATATACTTGAACTTCATATGGAAATTTGGCATATCGACCAGCTGTCATCCTAATAGAGAAAGCATCTATGTGTTCTAGAGAAAAGGCCTATGTAGACTGTACAGAATCTTAAAGGGATTCTTATTTACCTGGTCCTTGGTGATGAGCTTGCAGTCATTTCATTTCTAGATTAGGTAACATCAGTGGTGGGTTCCAACTGGTGTTACCACCGTTTCTCTTCGTGCACACGCTTTGCGTGTGACCGCCGTGTGCTTGCTTTGTTTGCATGCACGCCAAACTTGCGCTCCATGCAAGCACTAGGTTTCTGCCCAGCTGAGGTGCGGCAATCCACTCTGCCGCACCTATCAGCTGGGCTATAAAACGAGAAATAAAGGTAGGAATAATGCGGGGGTGGGTGGGAGGGCCCAGCTCCCAGTCAAAGAGAACTGGTTCGGTGACATCACATCATCACCACTACTGGCAAGCCCGAACCAGGCCAAGTCAAGAAGCTGCATGCAATGTATGCTGCATGCACCACTGTATCCAACCATTACTTGAATGGACTAGGAATTATATCTGGATTGCTCTGTCCTAATGTATCATTCTATATCCAGTTTGTGTCCTAGTACGAATTAGACTGTAATATAAATTTTTAAAATCAAATTACGAACCTCTTCCCTGAATGTTCTTTTTAAATAATTATTTCTTCAAAAAAGCAGTTGTTTGTCTAGCAGTCCATTTCCTCATAATTATTACTACAATTGTGTAATAACATGAAAAATAAAAACTGGCTTTGCTAAGCACATGGCAACCAGGCACAATAAAAAAGCACACAGTTGCTTAGCTTATGTTTCAAAAAATTTTTTTTAAAAAATCACATCAATGAAGAATGGGGCCAAGTCTATGGGGTGGGGGGGGAAGGAAAATTATTCTTTGAAACATCAATTCTTTGTCTTTAACTGAATCCATCCACTCCTACCAAAAGATGTATGTCCTGCTGCAATTTGAATTCTTTCTCTTTCTTTTAGCAGAAGACAAGTTTTTGTTCCTTCAGTCCAACCAGCTCTTCTTCAATAATTGAATAAAAGTCTACTCTGTTTTGATTGAATAAAAGCCTGCCTCACTAATGACTGTTCTACAGATCACTTTGTAGATGTATGTGTATATGGGTATGTGTTCATCACTCATAAATTATAGTACCAAATTAAGTTGTTTGTGTACATGAGCTATTCATATCACTCAGTGCCACCACAAGTACATTATACATTACAGTTTACACACCCGCCTAAAAGTCATTAAGACAAAAGTAAATGATAAGAGATGTAATGGTCTATAGGCAGACATTCATTAAATCAATATAGTTACTAATAGCAAGAACATGACTTCAGACTGAAGACAGGATGGCAGCCCGTATGATCTAGTGAAGCATCAGCATGCTCAGGAGTAAAAAAGAAAAAAAAAACTATTTCAAAAAATACTGACCTACACATCCAGTTGTGGGTTTCTACCAGTTCGCCCCGGGTTCGGGTGAACCGGTAGCAGCAGCAGCAGGCTCTGCCACCCACCTGGACATCATCACAGACGCTCTGCGAATGCGCAGAAGCGCTGCGAGCGAGGAAAGCAAGTGCGCACGCACTCACAATTCTGAACCGGTAGCAAAGGTAAGTGAAAACCACTACTGCACACGTCCATACTCATATGTAAATAGTTCAATGTAGATGTTGACTATCACCCAGAAAAGTAAAATGAGAAGAAAAATGAGATTAAAAAGATCTATGCATGGTCTATGGTCTATACTAGGAACAAGCTCCTGTTTTTGAATTAGGTGTCACTGCCAGATATTGAAGGTAGTATCAGAAGCTATGTTCTTAGACCAGGGGCAGAATAGAAATTAAATTGCATTAAGTTTTATTTCAATTTTATTTTCAATTTCAATTACAGTGATTTAAGTGGTGTTAATATTGTTATTCTATCTTATTCCATAGAAAATCATAGAAAATGTCTATTCCATAGAAAATCTTATTCTATAAGATTTTCTATGGAAAATCTTACTTAGAAGCTTAGAAGAAATGTAGTTTTGGGTGAAGCTCCAGAGACTAACAAAAGTCCTTGCTATGACAGATGGTTTACACCAGGGGTGTCAAACTCACGTCATGGTGGTATCATATTGGGACTTTTTTCCCCTTCGCTAAACTGGGCATAGGCATAGCCAGTGTGTGATGCATCCGGTCCACAGGCCTGGAGTTTGACAGCCTTGGTTTACGCAATCCTCAAAAATGTGGATGGCCAGCCAACTGGCAATCTGAAATGCTGAACCACAGAATATCTCTTACATTGCTCCGTTCGGTCACACATTTACCTTTCTCCATTATTCACAGTCACTGTCTCTGTCTCTGTCTCGCTCTCTCTTTGCAATAGTTACAAATTACAAGAAGAGACTCAACTATTTTATTATATTGCATCTTAAACTGTTTTTTTCCTCCTATCAAAATGACTAGGGTCTTATTCTCTCTGTATAAATGATTTCCTCAAATAAATTTAATAAGTCACATTCAGAAGGATACAGAAGGTCTGGCTGACTCCCAAAGATTTCTTAACAAATCATAATCTACATCTTTCTTCCAAAGGTCAGCATCACATACCTGGCAAAAGAATGACATGAGCTGCGCCCAATGTGCAAATATATACCCCTGTTCTCTTTCCCTCTACAGTTGCCGAATACTTGTGCTTACAGGTGGCACCACTCCATTGAAATAGATGTTAGAGTGGTAGGACAAGAATATGGGGAGAATTTGATCCATCAATGAACTTTGTTTTACAGGGAGACAGACAAGTGAATATATCCTTATGTCTGTGACTGTGCAAGGAATTAAAAATTGTATGTATGTATGTATTTTATTTGTTTATTTATTTATTTACTACCTTTATTGTTTTTACAAATAACTCAAGGCGGCAAACATATCCACCACATATTCCTCCTCTCACCGATTTCTTACTCAAACTTGCTGAATAAAAATATTAACTATACAGAAATAAAATATACATATATAAATAGGGGATATGCAAATATTATCTTTCTGCAAGCATGCTGTGGAAATGCTGAAAGGGTAAAGTCCAACTTTCAAAAATTGTCATATGATAGACTTCATTGTGAAAACAATAGCTTCTGTCCAAAAGTCTATGGGTTCATCAAGCATTCTACTTTAGTGCCTTTAATATCAGGGATAAATATTGTGCACATTGCATGCAGGTTCTTGACTTGAGGAAATGATTATGGAAATGGTCATAATTTACTTGCATTCTAGACAGAACTAGTTTTGTTTATACGTTGGTCAGCTTATCTTTCCATTTATTTATTTCATATATCAAGAACATAAGTTGTAAATGCTAAAGCCCTTTTAGCTACTCTGTGCTGATTAAGGACTGCATGGGCAATACAAAGAAAGTACTTTTCTTTTGCCTTCTGTGATGCTAAATGATGGTGATCAGCATCTGATTAGAGGACTCCAGGAGGAATCTCTGAAAAAAATATTTTACCATCAATTAAAAGTCACAAAAAACAATTACTGGAAGCGATGTCTGCCTTCAGTGAAACACTGCTTTCTATCAAACCGAAAAGTGTTTTCTTTCTTGAGATCAGCAAACACAATGCACAATGACACCTGGTGAACTCATCATCCTGAAACATACTGCTTGTTCTAATTTCTGACATTGTACTGATAAAATAATAGATTTTTTAAAAAAGTTCTTTATGTTCTTGAAAGCTGCTGTAAATTAATCGAGTAGATTGAGATCCCCGTGATGAAACTTGCCTCCTCAGATTTTTTTTTCTTCCATTAAAAAAAATAATAAACTGAGAAATATTAGAAGGGCTCACAGCTTTATTGAGACAAGGGTCAAAGAGTTTTTCAATAAACAAAGAATTAATATGAGTTCCAAGACATTCCTTTGCTGTGCTAATCCAGTGTGGAATACAATTTCTTCCTAATTCTTAATTATATAGCTTAGTGAAAAGCAAAAGGATCCACAGAAAATCCTGTGGGGAATTCACCTATCCGGTTTTGCAGATATTATGCAATTTATTTTTAATTGCTGCTTGAACACATGAGAGGTTGCTCCTTTTTGTAAATGATTTGCGGTTGATAGAGAGAAGATGGCTGGGATTTATTCTTTTACTCTTCTTTGCATGCGCTGAAATAAAAGCCAACAGCCAGTAATCATTAAATGGCATTTCATGGCTAAATAATTCTAAATTGGCCCTTCCTTAAAAATCTATACCAGTCTTAGGGGGAAAAACAATCAAAATCAGCTAGTCCCATTGCCTTTTGGATCATGTTATAAAAAGGAAACCTAAGACACAGAAGATGAAATAATTTCATTATTACTCCAATACACAGGCAATGTTACCAATGGTAGGATTCAAGTAATTTAACAACTGGTTCTCTGCCCTAATAATTTCTTCCAACAACCAGTTTGCCAAACTGCTCAGAAAGTTAACAACTGGTTCTCCCGAAGTGGTGCGAACTGGCTGAATCCCACCACTGGATGTTACCTAGTTTGGATATTGAAACATCTGCAAGAAAACAACCAAGCTCAGAGAGCACCAAGGACCCCTCAGAAGATGAAATAGTTAGCTGTGTAAAATATTATTTTGCAGATTCAGCTCCTGTAGTGACCCAAAGCTATGATGACCATATTTTCTTGGGAAAAAATATAGCTTACACCTGAAGAAAAGGCAAATCTAAAAGAAGTTCATAAGGATATTTTTTTAATTGTTTACACACACACACACACACACACACACACACACACACACACACACTCCTTTGCTTTATAAAGAGCCAAACCAAGAAAAAAAAACTTTCCACATTCTAATAAAAATATCTAAAATTAAACAGTATCCATAAATTTATTTTTAAAAGATCATTACATTTTCACATTTTTCCCATGACTGTGTTGTACCATTTGTACTGTAATTTTTGTAAAAGACCAAACTGAAGGACAAAAGGCAGTTTCTAAAACATAAATAAATCTAAAGGGTAGCTTTCTGAAATAAAAAACATCTGTCTATTATAATAAAGGATATATGACCGCTGTACCTTTAGCCCTACATTTTCCATTAATTAGGACTATTTTGTTATATTTTCCTGCATTGTTCAACAGCTTTTAGTTTAGAACTGAACTGCCTCTAAGGCTGCATTTTATGGGAAGAAACATTAACAATCTTCTTTTCCCTGGCTGAAACAAGGAATTTTTTTACTGTTTGTGGGAGAGAGGTGTTTGGTTGAAGAAAAGAATAGTAGCTGCACTACAGTTATTTAGAGACTCATCTTCCCTCTGCTGCTGAGTAAATCAAGCACTGGTGAATAATCTGAAAGGGAAAACAAACAGTTTATCCCAGCACATTGAAAGTTGCTGTGTAAGCATTGCACTGGCAGATTCAAAAGCCATTAATCTTTTTTATACAGGGCTCCCTGTCACTGTCTCTTTGCTTGTGACATATTTTCAGGGCTACATTGGGGATGAAAAACCACATGCGTCGTTCTGAAAGCTAGCCAGCTTTCTGGTTACACAATTCTGTTTTCTGTTATATTTGGATTTGAATTGATTTAAAAGCTGGCTAGAGAAAGAAAATGAAAAAGAAACCCAGAGAAAGACTTCAGAGTGTAGCCCCAGATGTGTAAACATTAGCACCCAGAATTTTCCTCAATGGCCAGGTTGACAGAGAGATTCTGAGAGTTGAAATGACATATAAGAAGAATTCCAATATTGGGAGCAGCTTTCTTTCCTCCGTGTATGTAAATATAGCAATATCTAATTACAGGTGGTCCTCGACTTACAACAGTTCATTTAGGGACCATTCAAAGTTACAATGACACTGGAAAAAAAAAGACGGTCACACTTATGACCGTTGCCGCGTTCCCATGGTCACATGGTCAAAATTCAGATGCTTGGAAACTGACTTATATTTATGATGGTCACAGTGTCCTGAAGTCATGTGGTCTCTTTTTGTGACCTTCTGGCAAGTAAAGTCAATGGGGAAGCCAGACTCACTTAACAACTGTGTTACTAACTTAATAACCGCAGTGATTCACTTCACAACTGTAGCAAGAAAGGTCCTAAAATGAGGCAAAATTCACTTAACAAATGTTTCATTTAGCAATAAAAATTTTGGGCTTAGTTGTAGTTAGAAGTTGAGGACTACCTATATTAATAAGGAATATTTGTAGCTCAGGGTTGAAATGAGGTATCATTGATGCTTGCGAATGAGGCAAAATAATAAGGAATATTTGTAGCTCAGGGTTGAAATGAGGTGTCCTTGATGCTTGCTACGCTTAGTTGTTTTCTTACAGACATTTCATTACCCAAACTAGGTAACATCATCAGTGCTATGGTAGTAAGGAGAGCCAACCCCACTCTTTACTAGAACTGATGACGTTACCTACTTTGGATAATGAAACATCTTCAAGAAAACAACAAGTTCAGAGAGCACCAAGGACTCTCCATACCTAATTATTTCTTACACAAAGAGTTTGAAAAAGGTATATGAATCTTCTTATCAGGGAGATGGGCAGTATATAAATTTAATAAATAAAAATAAATAAGGTATAAGAGGGGAAAAAAGGGAGAGAGAAACACCAATAAATTCCTGAGCAGGAGTTTAGCCTACATTGTCTCTCCCTGCCCCACCCTTGTCATTTGAATGAATTAACTGCCAATTAATATTGATTCAGATTGTTAATAATTGATTCAGAAAGTTTCTTGGGAGACTAACGTTCATTGGTTGGTTGGTTGGTTTGCATATCAATCAATTCTTTAAAAATGCAAAGGGATTAATAAGTGCAAAATGGTACTAGAAGAAGGATAAACAATGCCAATATCACTTAAGATTAAAGATTATATTGATAGGAAAATAGAACTATATGAGATGATTGCATGAGGTTGCTTTGAAAAAAAACTAGTATGGTGGCAATTTTATTATTACCAATGATTACATCTACAGAACACTTTTTACTGTGTCCGGTTATGTTTCCAATTCAAAAAGTAACATGTTTTTAGCTGCCAATAGGGATTCAAACTTCTGTCCCATCTTATAAGTAAGAGGCACTTATAGGCCTCTTATAGGCCTCTTCACATTTATAGGTAGTTATTATGGGTCAAATAGGGGGAAAAGCTTCTTCAAAGTATAGGATGATTTTCTTTCTTTTAAAACTTGGGGGAGATGGGTGGGAGAGAATTACTTGCCTTCTAATCTTCAGGAATATTACATTAACAAAATAGAACAGAGGAATAAAGAATTCAGGCTTGGCCTAAATCAAGTCCATTCAAAATGTAAGGTTATAATTAGCTTATCAAGAAATAAAATCACCCTGTAATTTGAAGACATAGCTTATGCTTTGTCATGAAGAGAATATTGGGCTAATTTAAATGCTCTTTAAAAGTGAAAGTATGACCTAATATCATTAGCCCTTTTGTGATTAAATCAGTGTTTATTCCCCTTAGGAGGTCACAGTCTATACTTGATCGGTTTGAGGTAACTGTAAATCTGTACAGATGGAAACTACAGAGGAGAAAATTGTATGGACAGGATGATTTTCCTTGCATGGGACTCAAAATATGTTATCCAGGGAACAGCTTTTAGTAATGTTCAATAGAAACAAATCAAGTTCCTGAAATATCGTACTCTGCCAAAATAAATGTAAAAAAAAAAAGAAAAACCCATGAGGCTGATTTATTTTGAAAGATATATCTGGGTTGGGGAAAAATGAAGCAAACTAGCACAGATTAATCTTGATTGAATCAAGAGTCATCCATGCTGACATGCACTTTTCTAAAATAGAAGATTCACTGATAATATTGTAATGTTATAATTACCAGGTTCTCCTCTTCCTACACAACTCATCCCTGACCTAGCTAGATCGATCTGTCTGTCTCTCAAATTTTTAATCCCACCTTTATTATGTTATAAGTAATTCAAGGTGCTAAACCTACATAATATTTTCTCCTCTTCCTATTTTTCCCACAAAAACAACCAGGTGAGGTGTGTTGGGCTAAGAGTGGGTGACTGATCCAAGGTCACCCAGTTGGCTTTCATGCCTAAAGCTGGATTAATACCAGCCAATACGCTTTCACAGAGAGGGCCTCCTCAGGGTGCCGTCAGTCAAGCAATGTCGGCTGGCGGCCCCCAGGGGGAGAGCCTTCTCTGTGGGGGCACCCACCCTCTGGAATGAGCTTCCTCCCAGAATACGACTGATCCCAGATCTCCGCACTTTACGTAAGGCCCTGAAGACGTTTCTATTTCAGCAAGCTGGCCTAGCCTAACTAGGTTTTTTATGGGTTAGTTTTTAATTGTATAGCTTTGGGGTTTTAAATTGGGGGCCGATTGATTTAATTTATTTTAGCTATCTTAACTTTTATATTGTATATATTTTAATTTCGGCTGTTCACCGCCCTGAGTCCCTAGGGGGAGAAGGGCGGTATACAAATTCAAAAAATAAAAATAAAATAAATAAATAAATAAATAATAAAATAATAATAATAAAATTCACAGTTTCTAGACCAGCCCCTTAACCACTATTATCACGATGTATACAAAGAGCATGCCAAATCTTAATTGTGCTATTCTTCTTTAGGCACTGGCAGTTATTCAGAGGGAAAGAAGGGAAATGAAGCTGTGAGGCTGGCAATAAAATTGCTGGCAGATGAACAGGACAATGAATGGGACCAGGTGAAATCTGGGTTCAGTCAGCAGCAGATTAAGCCTATCGCTACAGGCCATCAGATTCAAGCTGGGAACAGAAGGATGAGCAAATTAATTCCTAGAAAACCTCATTACTTCTAATCACTCTATCTCCAAATGCAGGATAGGTTGAACCAGAAGATGGTAACACCTGTGTACAGCTGACCACATCCAGAGGATTTGTAACTTGTTTGACAGAAGATTCACTCTCTCTTTTTTAATCTGAAATATAGAAGAAATAAATGCAATACTTTGAAGAAAAGAATGCATGCATTGTCGAAACCTTTTTTAAAGCATAGAGTTACCATCTTTTTTTTCACTTGTAGACAGAGTATATGAATATTGTTATTACATTAACTGACCAGAATTGCAAACAAAAGCACATTAAAAATTAAAAAAAAAACATTTTAATTGGTGGTATGTTCATCGGTGAATAATCAAAGTTAGTTTAATTTTATGGGCAATATAACAAAATTTAGCTATATTCAAATTATACAGATCTGATAACAAAAAGAGACATTAAAAAAAATGTAGAATTTCCCTGGTATTTTACCTCAAAAAGGAGCTATAAGGCGGGTTCTTGAGTCTTTATAGAGGGTAGCATATAGCAAGAGAAGAGCTGTAGTTTCAACAGCTCCTTGTCCTCATGGGCTCAGTCTCAGTTCATAGAGGATTTTTTTTCGTAACAGTTCTCCAAAACTGATGTGGGAAGACCATTGAAGCATGCTCTTCAGAATTTGAAAACAGTTATGTGATGTAAGTATCTTGCTAGGTTGTAAGAGGCTTGACTGCACTGAAAAATATTCTTAGATAGAGTAAGAAGACTGTTGGTCTTCCAGCTCTTTGATACAGGGCTTAAATACACTGAGTGCACACTCATAATGCATGATTAGGAACACTTCCCTAGAAAAGCTGAGAAATTGAAGTTTTTGTGAGATTGTCCTAAACCGGATTGTTTTGTAATTGTTCTCAATAAAGAAATAACTCAAAGACGTAGGAAAGAACAGTCACTTCATATGATACAGATCCAAACACTTGTTTTGACTTTAGCCAGCCCTGCCTACCTTCTTAATGCTCCATTTGGAATGCAAGCGGCTAACTTAATTTAGGAATTTCGATTGGACTATTTCAAGAATAAGGGATGCGGTGGCTCAGTGGCTAAGACGATGAGCTTGTCGATCGAAAGGTTGGCAGTTCAGCAGTTTGAATCCCTAGTGCTGTGTAACGGGGTGAGCTCCTGGGACTTGTCCCAGCTTCTGCCAACCTAGCAGTTCGAAAGCACATAAAAAATGCAAGTAGAAAAATAGGGACCACCTTTGGTGGGAAGGTAACAGTGTTCTGTGTACCTTTGGTGTTTAGTCATGCCGGCCACATGACCATGGAGATGTCTTCAGACAGCGCTGGCTCTTTGGCTTTGAAATGGAGATGAGCACCGCCCCCTAGAGTCAGGGACAACTAGCACATATGTGCGAGGGGAACCTTTACTTTTACTTTAACGTTCTAGTAGGGTAGCTAAAAAAAGCAATAAAATAATGATCTGGACTCTGGAGCATTGTATTAGCTTATTGATAAACATCTTTATTTCAACATTTGAAATGGAGGCCCAGTTAGGGAGCAGGTTAGCAGTAAGATTTAGGTCAAATTTAGGAGATTCTTCTTGTGCATATGTATAATGCTCTAAAGTGGTCCTCCCACACAGATGCCAATAAGAGATGGGAAAGTGAAAGAGGCCTATCTAGTTGGATGGGAAGTGCCGTAATAGAATGGGATTAGTGGCTTGAGATACTCTGTCAATTTTTGCCAGGAAGTCCTAGTGAATTCTCTTTGCTTGTTTTGTAATAGATGTTTGTATTCTTTCTTCAGGAGCATAAAATCAGAGACAGAGTGCTCAGCTGGGTTCTCTTTATACAATTTGAATTTCCTAATCAGTGTATTCTTGGCCTCAAAACCTCCCATGTCATGCTGAGAAGGATAAGCCTTGCCCCCATTTACAGAAAGGGTTTATCTCTCTTGTGCAAAATATCTTCATACCTATCCTGGAATTTGTATGCCATTTCTGCTATTTAAGGTAAAATTATGTTGTGCCTCTCAACTGCATAAGGTTGCTAGCGTTTTGTTGTTGGGTTTAAAAAAAAATGAGGGAAAGAAATCTGGTAACAGAATGGAATCTAAATTTGAGTTTATGTACAGTATCAGGTAATAAAAATTTATCGGGTATTTTTCTAAAGAGTTTGCTTGAAGTAGATATAGATAGAGCTTATTTGTAGTGATTCTGCTCATTCTGGATGGGCATCTTCAGAGGTTGATATTGAAGTATCAACATCTGCATGAAAGTACTGTCTGAGTTTTATTCAAACTCCACCAGATTTTTTGGGGGTCAGCTTTTTTTGGGGTATGGTAGTGAAAATCTTTGGTTAATATATGGTTGTGGGAATGGATTGGACACGGGTCAAGAAATTAAAACTCAGTCCAGACAAAACAGCCATAGTGGATGGCTTATCTGTGTTCTATCTGTTTGGAAAAAAGGATCTTTCTTGGGTTTATAGCTAGAGCAACCTCCCTCATAAAAGGCATAATTGTCCTCGGTGGGTATATTGCCCATAGCCCTACTTGATAGCATTAGCCTCACTACATTACATAATGCATAACCATAATGTCTTATGTGTGCAGTTGCTTTTGAACATGGACCCAAGGTCAGCTAGCACAATAGCACTGACTAGAATTCTGTGTTATGAATATGTAATATTAGTTTTATAGTATCCCCACTGGCCTCAAGTTCATTTCCTGTTTCTGTTCAAGGGGGCTATAAAGTCCTTCATGGCTTGGGAATCACAATACTGAAAAAAAAAATGTTTCTTTTCATACGTCCTCTTTTAAAGGTCCAGCTCTCGCACTGATTCCATGGGGAGATATTTTTCCCTCCATAGTAGCATCCAGTTCGAGAATGCCCTTCCCAGTTAGGTATATCTCATTCTGAAGTTACTATCTTTTTGGCTCCAGGCAAAAAATATTTTATTTTCACAAGCCTTTCAGTATATGAATATGTTAATTTTAAATGTATATTCTGTGCAGAAATTTTTAACTACTTAGGCTTTTATTTATGCAAAAATTTGCATAGTTTATTGCATGTTTTAATTATTATTCCAACATTATCTCATGATTTAAATTTCTTGTATATATGCCATGGTGGGAAAACTTTGAAGGGAAATTTATACAAAATTTTAAAACAAACAAAGCATATTGAAAAAGCATTCCTAAGCAGCCCTAGAATCTTAATAGTCATCTACGCTACTTTGATGTCACTAAAGCATGTTTGAAGGTGGACAGATCTGCCTTCTTGATAAATGCTTCAGATCAAAAGACTAGTCCAGTAACATTTCCAAAACTATAGATTTTATTTCCCCCCCAGGAGCAGGGGTGAAATCCAGCAGGGTCTTACAGGTTCTGGAGAAATGGTAGTGGAAATTTTGAGTAGTTTGGAGAACTGGCAAATACCACTTCAGGCTGGCCCCAGAGTGGGGAGGGAATGGGGATTTTGCAGTATCCTTCCTCTGGAGTGGGGTGGGAATGAGGATTTTGCAATATCCTTCCCCTGCCACACCCACCAAGCCACGTCCACCAAGCCACAACACGCCCACCAAGCCACGCCCATAGAACCAGTAGTAAAAAAAAATGGATTTCATCACTGCCCAGGAGTGTTATACTATAACTATACTGTTATACCATGCCATGCCATGCCATGCCATATCATACCAGTGGTGGAATTCAATTTTTTTTCTACTGGTTCTGTGGGCATGACTTGGTGGGCATGGCAGGGAAAGGATACTGCAAAATTCCCATTCCCTCCCCATTCCAGGGGAAGGATATTGCAAAATCTCCATTCCCACCCCACTCTGGGGCCAGCCAGATATGATATTTGCTGGTGCTACAAACTACTCAGAATTTCCGCTACCGGTTCTCCAGAACCTGTCAGAACCTGCTGAATAGCACCCTTGTACCATACCATATGATACCATACCATGCCATGCCATGCCATGCCATGCCATACCAAACACCAAAGTACTTCCATGGTGAAAGGATTAGCTAGTGACATTACTGTTGCCCGAGGGATACCGAGTTGGGGGCTCCTTTCATGTCCCCATTAATGAGCCCACCAAAGTGGCACCTATTTCTAATACTTGCACTGTTACATGCTTTCAAATTTAGGTCAGCAGGAGCTGGAGCGAATGACAGGAGCTCACCCCCATCACACAGCAGCACTCGAACTTCAACATGGGCTTGCAAATTATCAATCCAGCGCCCTAACCATGTGAGTCACTGTGCTCCTTCTGGGAGGGCTATTTAAATGCCATTTGGTTGTGTTCCTAGAATAATCATAAATAGAAGATGAACTATTGCTCTTGTGATTTGGTTTTGGTGGTGGTAGGAAATGAAAAAAAGTATAATAAGCACAGCACATGCAAAAGAGAGAGCTACTTAGAATTTGGAGCATAAAGACATTGTTCTTATTTAGAGCAAATGGTAGGAAGCCATTGAGACTTTAGCTTGACTTCTGTTACTGAACGGTTCATTAAATCCTTGATTTCTTTTACCATTACCTTCTCTTTGTTCTATAATTCCTTTCTCCTGCATGGTAGAGGTCAGCAGTTGATCTTTCTCCCAGTAATGACTTTTGATGGCTACATGTACAGTATGTACTTGCATCTGTTGAAATCCACCAGATGGGCTTAGCTGAGTCCTCTGGACTACTATTTCCCTTCTTTTCCTGGTTACCGTAACTCTGAGAGAAAAGGCAAAGAAGAAATAATTGAAACATTCTGGAGGTATATGAGCAATGAGAGTGGGCAAGAACAGTATGGGAGAATGTCACATTAACCATCAATCAAATATTTAAACAAAAGTTCAGCATCAAAAAGTCTCCTGTTTTGGTTAATCAAAGCCAAATAGCGTTCCTAAAGGTAATACAAAATTTTAAATTGTACATGAGAAGGATAATGTATCTAAGACTTACATACCTATATACAGAAGGATACAGTTGCCAAGAGGTATCCATTTTCAAAAAAAAAATGTTAATTGATTGGCTGACTGATTGATGAGTTAAGACAAACACAGTTAAACTTCATCATTCTTTACAATCAGTTCTTACTGATCTTTAGCCATATAATACATATTTAATTTATCACATATTAATTAAGTTGTTCTTGATAATATTGGCAATTAAAGAAACAATGCATTCTAAAAGAAACCATTTATGAGATATTTTTAACAGAAAAATTAAATTATGAACACTATTCATTTCCTATTGAAATTGGAGTAAGAGTTAAAATTGGAGTCACTGATATTGACAGAGTTTCCAAAATTGTTTTCTAAACAATTTTTGTTTAAGAACATAAAAAAGCTCTGATGGATCAGGGCAGTGGTTCATCTAAATCAGCATTTTTAGGACCTAGCTGGCCAATTGGATATATCAGGAAGTTGACAAGCATGGACTGGAAAGCCATAGCATCCTTCAACTATTTTTGAAAGCTTTCTGCCTGTAGTTTTTAAGCTGCAGTCTAGACTAGCAGCTTTGAAGAGTCCAAGTGTCCATAAATTTGTCCAGTCTCCCTTTTGGAACTTTGTTAACTGATGTCTTTTCACTGTATTTGCTGGCAGCAAATTTTACAGTTTAACTTTGCAGAGCATAAAGCATTTTATTGATTCTAAATAACCCAGCATGGATGAGTATGAGTTTCTTGACCAAAAGTGTATTTCTGAAATTTGACCGCAAGCTGACAGAGATGGTGCTGTAATTTTCAAACAATTTTCAGATAGAAAATCAATCAATCAATCAAATAAGTCCATTGAGTCTCAGCTGGTTGCTGAATACTACTTTAAATATGGTGCCCCAAAAGAGGAAAGTGAAATTTTGAACTTCACCACTCTGGTGAATACCTTACTTTATGTATACCTTCTTCCCAATACAGAAAAAGCTTCAAGGTTAACCTAGATAATCACATACTCAAAACCTTGACACCTGCAAATTCCCTTAGGTCATTCTATCCAGATTTCATTTGCTGTATCTACTGTAAGGAAAGCTTTTCATAATGTAGGGATATTTGTTAATCCTAAATGAATGATATTTTGTCCTCAGAATTAATATAGAAAATAGATTGACATTTCTAGTCTTTGGAATAATAAGATGAACCATAATAATAATAATACCAGTAAAAGGGAGAGTAAACAAATTAATGAGGCTAAATAATATTACAATCACAGTAAATATAATAGACATTAGTTGAAAATTAGAAGAATTTGAAAATTAGAAGTTGAAAATAAAAGAATAGAGTTTGAATTTTTATAGATCAGGATTTTTTTTAAAGTGTTACAATAATGTCAGTATCAATGTGTGTGACAGAGACGGAAACAAAGCTCAATGCCCATTAAAAGATTGTTGCAAAGTCTACAACTAAAAAGGGATATCAACCAGGGGTGGTATTCACTTACCTTTGCTACCAGTTCGCAAATGTGAGTGAATGTGCCACCTCCGCACATGCGCAGGATCTTACGCGCATGCGCAGAATGTCAAAAATAGGATGTGATGACATCCGGTGGAGCCTCCTGGTTCACCCGAACTGGATAGAACCGGCTGAATACCACCATTGATATTAACCAACATTAGCCTGACTATATTTATTATCTCCAACTAGTATAGCCAAAAGTTTCTGGGTGGTATATACTTGCTAACTATATTGCCTCTCATTCCCACATGATTCTTTCCCTTCTATTTTATCCCCAAAACAGCCCTGTAACAAAAGGTAGTGATTGACCAAGGAACACCTAATGAAGTCTGCATTGAAATTAAATCCATAATTATCTGATTATTTTATTTTATTTTATTTTATTTTATTTTATTTTATTTTATTTTATTTTATTTTATTTTATTATTTTATTTTATTTTTTGAAAAAAACCAGTCCAATTATGTGTGTAATCCGTAGGATCTGTCATGTTCTGCTTACCTTCAGGCAGTGTGTTCTCCTTCTGTTGACAGACCCTTACAATTTATCCAATGAAGCTACAGCTTGCATAGGCTCTCTGAGAATTCTCTTCAGCAGCTTCTGCAGCCTCCAAAAACCATGTAAGAGCATGGCCCTCTTGTATGACTTCCAGAGAGTCTGGAGTCCACATGACAGCATATCTCATTCTTGTGTGGCCTCTGCAGCCTCATACAAGAATAGCAATAACACTTAGACTTACATACCGCTTCATGGTGCTTTACAGCCCTCTCTCCTAGCAGTTTACAGAGTCAGCATATTGCCCTCAATAATATGGGTCCTCATTTTACTGACCTCAGAAGGATGGAAGGCTGAGTCAACCTTGAGCCAATGAGAATGAGGCGTTCTTTCAAGAAGAGTTGTCAGAAGTTGGTGAATGCTGGTGTGTCATCTAAAACATCATGTTGTGTCACCATGCATGACATAAGTTCACTATCTTATGACAGCTCATCTCTGTCAATAAGAAAGGACAAAGACCAAATTTGGAAATCTTTTTGGGACAATGTTTTTTTTTTTAATCATTCAAAACAGGGGTGGGTTGCCCCCGGTTCGGACCGGTTTTATAGAACCAGTAGTAAAACCAGCGGGAGGCTCCGCCCACTGACCCCGACGTCATCAGCATGCGCAGAAGAGTGCGCGTGTAGCCCCATTGTGAACTGGTAGTAAAGGTAGGAAGAACCCATCGCTGATTCAGAATATGGCTGAACCCACGTTGCAGACCTCACATGCAGCAGAGACGTGTGCTTTTGTTTTCTGCATCTCTGCTTCTGCTTCTGCTTCAGATTTCTAGTTATCTAATGCTATGTATGTTAATCTGAAAGTAGAATATGGCTATCTCTGCCTTTCTCTCCTCAAGGGAGCAAAAGTCAAGAAATACTGTAAACTTTTGCCACTTGAGAGAGAATCTCTGAAGAATTGGAGTAAGAAGAAGAAAGCAAAAGCTGAATGGAAACATCTGCAACTAATAAACCTCCTATGGCACAAATGTTGCTATGGCACTATATGCATTGGAGAACAGATAAAAATAGAAGATGCTAGATATAAAAGCATCCATCACTGGCACTACGCAAGAAGGATGATGCTACAGTGAGACAATGAGGCATAAATAGAGGAGGAAATGTCCACAGACACAACTGGATGTCTCGGAGGTGTTTGTTGTGCCAAGCCATGTCCCTCAAACTTCAGAGCACTAGCTAATTATCACATAGTAACCCCTACCCCAAGGGCAGCCTTTCTGTTATTAGAAAACCATTGCATCATGGGAAACAGATGCCGTTGACGCTGGAAGAAAATGACATTTAAAATTGGAAATAGTGGCAGTAATTTTCCTGTTGGTGGCAGGAAAAAAAAAAAAAGAAAGGAATACTCTTTTTTTCCTCCTTACTTTCCTCTGAGAAATGGAAGGCTTGGGGGCCATTTATTCCTTTTGCAGAGATTGTTACACTGCTAAATCCCCATAGGTTTTTGGCAGTTTACAGAGTGCCAAAACACAGGGTTAAAAACATCAGTCATGTGAAACATACCATGACAGTGGCCCCCCCAAGAGGCTAGACTAAATCCCCAAATGCTTTGCTAAAGAATCAAACCTTCACAGTCCTTCCAAAATCCAATTAGGTGGGAGGAAGACCAAATAACCAGGAGTATGCTGTTCCAGAGAAGTGGGCTATCGAGAAACTTTTTGTCTCCAAGGTCCCAGTAGATGGCATTTTCTCAAGGAAGGGACCCTCAGCAAGTCCTCTTAGTAGAGGGGTAGTGTGGTTTAAGATGGATTATAGGCAATGGTGGGTTGCCCCTGGTTCGGATCAGTTCTATAGAACTGGTAGTAAAACTGGAGGGAGGCTCCGCCCACCAAGCCCTACGTCATCAGAACGCTTCTGTGCGAAGACGAAGATTATAATAAAGAATATGATACAAAATTGTTGGAGTGAATTGGAGAGAGAATTGGGCCTTCAAGTGACTAAAAGAATAAAATATTTGGGTATTTGGATGTCTTCTAAAAATATGTCTATTATGGCAGATAATTACACAAAGTTGTTAGCCCAAAGACAGACCTAGAAAAGTGGGAACACCTGCAACTCTCCTTACTTGGTAGGATAGCTACGATTAAAAGCCACGTACTTCCGAAATGGAACTACTTATTTCAGACCGCCCCCACGAGACTGGATAGTGGTCTTTTAAAACTGCTAGATAGTTATGTGAGGAAATTTGTGTGGCAGAAGAAGAAGCCCCGGATAAAACTTAAAATGCTCCAAGAGGCCCCATATAGAGGGGGATTTGGTCTACCGAAATGGGAGTTTTGCTACCAAGCGGCTAATTTAACTTGGATCAGAGACTGGATGCTTTTAAATAGGAAGAGGACTCTTACATTGGAGGGTTTTGATTTGTGTCAAGGTTGGCACCGTTTTCTATGGAGTGAAAGGGGCAAGAAATGTGGACAGTTTAAGAGACACTACCTTCAGAGAATATTATTAGAATCTTGGGAAAGAGTTAGGAACAGGCATTATTCAATGATTCCGATTTGGTTTGCCCCATTAGAGGCAGTAACACATGCAACACTATATAATAAGGAAATACCATTGACTTATCAGGATTTGCTTGACCCTCAAGGGGAATTGAAGACCCGAGAGGAGCTTACAAAACAGGGCAAAAAGGTAGACTGGTGGGCGTATGCCCAAATACAATCGAGAGTCAGAAGGGACAAAGGAAAGGAGAGAATATATAGGTCACTACAGGAGTTAGATAAAATCTTATTGGGAATCGAAAAGAAATTATTTTCAAGGTGCTACCAGTTTTTGGTATCATGATGGATTGGTGAGGAGGTGATTAAGGACACTATGATTGCCTGGGGGAGGAACCTCAGATTTTCTCCAAATTTGGATAAGTGGGATGAGATATGGAATAGGAATATGAAATGTACTTTGTCAACCTCCTACAAGGAAAATATTTATAAAATGGTCTATCGTTGGCATATCCCCCTGGCAAGAATCGCAAGAATGTTCCCGGGAGTTTCTCCGGCATGCTGGAAGTGTGGGAATGCTTGTGGGACATACTACCACCAATGGTGAACGTGCCCCAAAGCAGACAAATATTGGTCCAAGGTCTGGAACTGGATAGTGGAAATTACAGGATATAACTTAGAGCTGAAACCAGAGATTTTTTTTATTAGGAATGAAACCAGACAAAATAACTAAGGAAAAATGGTACTTGATCCTCCACATCACTACTGCAGCTAGGATACTATATGCGCAAGAATGGAAAAATGAATTAATACCCACAGAAAATAAATTGATTTGGAAAATTACAGAATGCGCAGAGGCAGACCGGTTAACGAAATTACTTAGGAACCAAAAAGATTCTGATTATTACAAATGTTGGAATTTATGGTATAATTGGGTGAAAGAAAAGAGTGGGAAATGAAATAGATTGCATTAGTGATATAGGCGCAGATTTGTGTATGTTAGTTGCAATTACCTTGTATGTATATATGTAAAGTATTGTATTTTTAAAAATGAAAATAAACTTTGTTAAAAAAAAAAGAATGCTTCTGTGCATGCGCAGAAGCTTCTGCGCATGCATGCGGCCCCATAGCAAACCGGTAGTAAAGGTAAGTAGAACCCACCCCTGGTTATAGGGCAAATCCTCCTCCTCCATTCCTTCCTTTCTCCCTCTAAACTGGGAGGAGGGTGAGGAACCTGCTATCCAAAAGATAGCAGTAGACCTTGTATTTCAGTACACGACTTGTATTTCAGTAGACCAATTTAAGGTTGCTGTAAATGCCCTGCAGGTGCTTAGTCAGATCCACTCTAGGTAATTTAAAGGCTCATTTAAAGGAATTAGATTTGTGTTCTGATGGCTGATCTGTTGGTGTTCCACAATATAAGCTATGTGAGAATGGTATAGTGATGTAGTAAAGCCAAATCATACGGATCGCTCTCTCTCTCTCTTGGTATAAAGTCCAGGTTACATCACAGCATGTTGTTTCCAAACTGGTGGTGCTTGCATGCGAAAAGCACACTTTTTTTTTTTTAAGGAAATAACATCTTTCAGGAAATAATTTTAAAACTCTCTCTTTTAATTGCACTGATTTGCATCCTCTAGGGTCCTGCCTGTCAGCTCTTCACTCTTGCAGTGCAACACAGGAAGTGAAAAATATAATTAATCAGGCAAAGTATTTTCATTATAATCATCAGCATCTTAAGCTCTTTGTATGTGACTTCCCACTGAGAATCAGTGTGGTTTTTAATATATTAAAGATCATCACGCTTTGTAACGAGAGAATATTCTTTCTCTTATTATGAAGGTAAAACAATTGGAGATCACTTGACTATGATTACAGATAGTATTTGTTAATAGCACAGAATGGTGGGCAAAACTGTAAATTTCCCCCAATTCCTATGTGTGCATATGCATTTGTGAAAGATCCATTCCAGTTAATGAAGAAAACTGAGAAATTTGGCTGTAGCTTATTGGGGAGGGGGGGGAATAATAAATTGAACAAAACACAACTAATGCAGCTGTTTCCAATACATAGAAAAGCAAATTGCATTCCCCTATTATGTAAGTAATGAGAAGCCAGTACCATCAAAAATTTAAAATGCTGTGATAGTTTTGTATCAATACCATAAATATGCTTGAATATAAAGCAGGCAAAGTTACTTAACTCCTTTCAAATCATGTTTTCCTTTGGGGTAGTTTCCCTATTTCTAACAAGTATTTCATTCTGTAGAGATACAGGCAGTTTGTAATATTTTATAAAATATAATTCTATGACCCAGTAATTAATAGCTACAGTATGTGTATATGACCAGATTTTCATTGAATCACACTGTTAACTTCGTTCACACTACAGACCTTTTATAAAGCCATCTTGATATCCATTGTTTTCCCTATTACAGTTGGATTCTCCATAATTCTGGTCAGGCATTTATATAGTTAGAAAGCAGCAGATCATCATAGTTTTCTTCACATCTTCAACTCTTTCTGCTTTCCAGTCATTGATTTGAGAAGGAAGTCCAAGTGAGGAACTTGCCATGTGGGTCAGGATTTCCTATGGAATTTAGAGACTTGTTTTTACGGAGTTAACAGTCATGCAACCGGCTGCCTAATTCTCTACCACAAATAATAACGGGCAGTGGTGGGGTTCAAATAATTTAACAACTGGTTCTCTGCCCTAATGACTGGCTGGGTGGGCGTAGCCATGGTTGCCATGGCCAGGGGGTGTGACACGCAGCACTTGGCCTCCTGCACCCCCCTGGAAGCAAAAATGGGCTGCGGGAGGATGCTCCGCCCCCCGCGGCCCATTTGGGCCTAGTAGGCCTCCCTGCACTTATTTGGTAGCCAAAATGGGGCGCATGGGGACTCCTGGAAGGGGCGGAATGGGAAGGGGCGGAGCCAACCAGCAATTTAATGACTGGTTTGCCTGAACCAGCCCGAAATGGCTGAATACAGGTGAAGGAAATATGTCCACTAATCATTTAGAAAAATACAAAGGTTATTCTAGCCATAAACTATAATTTAATTAATACAATAGGTAGAAATTTGCTTTTATCAGACAGAAGCAAGTGATTTATTGTTCTTTCTGTGTCAAGACATAACAAGGTGGACAACTTTGTTTGAGGTCACATGCATATATCGAGTTATGGAAGGGATCACAGTATAATAAATAGAGAGCAGGGATAGGGCAAAAGCTAAATTTGATATCATTAGATTAAAATGAATTAAAATCAAACGTCGTAAAGATGACTGCTTTCCAGTCATGTATAATGCTTTTCTATGGTGCTAGCAAGGTGCACATTTCACTGAATCAATGGCACTTACTTCTGAGCGTGCAATTCAATAACACTATAAGCAGAAAAAGAAATGAGGAAATATTTCTGCAGTGTCTCATCTTTCAGAATACAGCTGTACATTTCTCACGGTTCATTTCAAGAAACAGACAATCCAAATACTGAGAACACCAAAGAAATGAAGATGTTTAAAATAAAGCTATAATGTCCACATCCATAAATGTGGGATATATAGACAAAGCAATACCTTGATCTGTGCAAAATATTGCATTCTTTCTCTAAGTTGACTTAGAATGCCTTACCTCTCCCAGAATACCCAGATTAGTGTGATCCCAAGGGAAAAAAAGAATATTTTAGAGTATTCTAGATTTCCCAAGGAGAAAAAATGAATATTCTAGAATATTCTAGATTTCCCTGAAAAATATTTCTCCTGGTTTGATGTTTCTGATTGCCCTGGCTTCTTCTTCATCCAGTTTTCTTAAACCTGTAAGCAAAATCTATGAACAAATCATATTTATCCTCAGCATTCAGTCAGGAATTAGATAATGTTGTTCACTTTTGTATCAAGTCCACCATGCCTTCATTTTGTGAAGTAGAAAACTGAGAAACTTGAGTCCCAATATTGGCTTATTTCATCAAGATTATCTATGCTAATTATCAATTATCTCCAGGCTTATGGACAGGTGTGGGATCTGGAATCTGCTGGATGCAAAGCCTGTGCAGAAGTAATTGCCATTATAGGAGGCTATGACTATATTTCATCTTTGCATTAGTTTTGTCCTCTGATTAAGCAGGAAGAGGAAGGAAAAGAGAGAGAGGAAGAGGGAGAGGGAGAAAGAATGAGAAAGATTTTCATTGAATTTTTGCTGCTGTATAATTATATCCTAAGACTAAAGACTCACATACCTACAGATTTACATTGCAATTGTCATTTTGTCAGGACAATGTGAATACATAAGAGTTTCAGGGTAATTTTTTCTGTCTTTCTATGTGCAGTTTTCCACTTGCACCCAGGAGAAATAGGTTTTTTTTTCAAATATTTGAAGTGAGATAGTTATTGTAACATTTTAGCTGCTTTTATTAGGACCTGCCAACTTCTAAAGGTTCTATTGTGCTTACTTTTTTTCCAACTAGAATTTAGATGAACCAAAATAGATCATTCTCTATATTCCAGGTAATGGGTTTTCTTTTTCTTGAAATATTAATTTAATGACTTTATTAATTTTCAGGAACTCAGTTTTAAACGGTTCTGGTTCATTGATTCAGTTCCTTTGACTTTAACTAGGATTTTTATATTGAATGTTTTACGTTTTTTTTTAGAATATAGTTGAAAATATGTGTGTTGAATATTTTTCAATCAGGAGCTTAGGCGGTATTTAAATATTTAATTAATTAAAAAAAACTGAATCACGACAGCACTGTTGGTTGGTCTCATCCTTTTGATCATGATCTGGTTGAGCTACTCCCTATGAGGACAAAATACGGGTAGAATCATACAGGTCTCTGGAGAAAAGCAGTGTTAAGCATATAATAATTAAAGCAAAATAATAAAATGAAATGTATACTTTAAAATATTGATGTATTTCTTTATTTATCGGATTTTAAGGCTGCCTGACTCTAAAAAGACTTTGGGTGGCTTACAATATTTAAAAGGTTACATAATTTACAAGAAATATGACAGCCTAGAGAAAATTACATCTAGAAAACAAAAATTATGCAACCACCTTAATCCTAGGCCTCAGAACATGTGATATTTCAGGGGCAAAAGATGTACAGGCAGTCTTCGGCTTACAACAGTTCATTTAGGGACCATTCAAAGTTACAATGGCACAGGAAAAAAAAAGACTTATGAGCATTTTTCACACTTACAACCACTGCAGCATTCCTATGGTCACATGATCAAAATTCAGACACTTGGCAATTGTTTCACATTTATGACAGTTGCAATGTCCTGGGGTTATGTGATCCCCTTTTGCGAACTACTGACTAGCAAAGTCAATGGTGAAGCCAGATTCACTTAACAACTGTGTGAATAACTTAAGAACAGCAGTGATTCCAGGGGTGGGTTCTAATTTTTTTTACTACCGGTTCTGTGGGCGTGGCTTATTTTGTGGGTGTGGCTTGATGGTCATGTGACAGTTATTTAGGATTTAGCAGAGGTACTGGTCTCCCAGGCTTTTAACTGCTTGCAGAGCTGTATCGATCTACCCATTTATTTTTTCAGGCACTGATCTACTCATGTATTTTTGCAGGAACTGGTCTACCCATTTATTTTTGCAGGCACTGATCTACTCATGTATTTTTGCAGGCACTGATCTACTCATGTATTTTTGCAGGCACCAGTCTACTCATTTGTTTTCTTTTAACACTGATCAGCTGTAGGGCGGCCCTTTGAAGCCCCGCGGCAAGAGTTTAAACAGGTTTTTTCCCTCTAGCCATCATCTGGGATTCAGGAGGCAGCAATAGATTTGGGGGTGGGGCCAAATAAAAGGTAATAACACAGGGGGTGGGGGGGCAGGGGGCAGGGGGGTAGAACCGGTTCAGTGATGTCATATCGTCACCGCTACTGGCTCGGTGGAACCGGGAGGAACCGGGAGGAACCCACCACTGAGTGATTCACTTAACAAATATGGCAAGAAAGGTGGTAAAATGGGCTGGAAATTCACTTAAGAATGTCTTACTTAGCAACACAAATTTTGGGCTCAATTGTGGTTGAACGTCAAGGACTATCTGTACTTGAAATCTTCTGTATGATCTAACTGATTGATTGATAACCTTCAAGAAGAGACTACATAGCCAATTGTTTGGAATGGTTTTGCATCTCCTGCCATGGACTAGAAGATCTCCAAAGTCCCTTCCAAACCTATTGCTATTATTCTATTTTACTCAAAGACAAAGTAGCCCAACCCAGCATAGAGATTGTACAGCTTGATAAGATTATCAAAGATCTCAACTAGCTTGAGTTTGATGTCAATGTAAACTGCTCAGTAATAAATCCATATAGAAGGTATGAAATGCTTCCCAGTTTTTATGCAATTTATTATGATGGAAGTTTTAAACATTTTTCTTCTTTATTTCACTGGCCAACAGGCATGGAGAGAATTAATCTGGTCAATGTAATGTACATTATTTCATAACAATGCTCCAGATTTTCTTTGGCACCGAATTGGTTCTCAATACTTGGGGTTGCTTGATACACAGAGCGCAAAGCAGATTAATACTCTTGCTATTAATGTTCCAACCACACTGAAAACACTTCATTAAACAGCCTACGGCAGTATAATTGTTTAATAATATTTTGATTAGGTTATTTAGTCGACAAACTTTGTGGTAAAACATTGTCTTGCTCTCAGCTGACTCATTGGCAAAAAGCAATAGCAAAATGTTCTCAATGTTTATTATTAAAGAAATGAAGAAACAGTTTCTATTTAGGCAGAATGAAAAAAAAAATCTATCATTTCGATTGCTAAGGTACTTGAGTTACAGCATCCCCTTCATAGATAGACCCTTTTTCTTTGCCCTAGAAGACACTACCCTATTTAAAATCTTTAGCAGCAATTCTCTTAACCAGAATTTTTTAAAAAAATTGAAATTATTATTATTATTATTATTATTATTATTATTATTATTATTATTATTATTATTATTTTGTAGAGTCAAAATGTTCAAGTCCGGTAAATTTAGAATTTCTAAATAGCGGGGTAGCCCTTTGGGTATTGCTCCAAGGGCTCCAATTACAATCGGGACAACACATGATTTCTTTTTACACAGTCGCTCAACTTCAATTTGCAAGTCCCGGTACTTTGTGATTTTTTCTTGCTGCTTATCTTCAATCCGTGCATCACCAGTTATTGCAATATCAATGAACCATACTTTTTTCTTTTCAACTATTGTTATGTCAGGTGTGTTGTGGACCAAGTGCCTGTCAGTCTGAATCCTAAAATCCCACAAGATCTTGAGTTTCTCATTCTCTAAAACTTTCTCAACCTGATGTTCCCAGTGGTTTTTGCTGTACTCAAATCCAAACTTCTGGCACAATTTCCAGTGAATGATCTTAGCAACGCGGTCATGGCGTTGTAGGTAGTCAGTTTGTGAAATTTTGCTGCACCCACTGATCAGGTGGTCGACTATCTCATCTTTCTCATTGCAGAGGCGACATTTGCTGTTGGTGGTAACATGTTGAATTTTTGCCTTCATGCAGTTTGTGGCTAGGGCTTGTTCTTGAGCTGCCAAAATAAAGCTTTCTGTTTCTTTTTTCAGTACTCCTAATCTTAACCAGTTCCAAGTTAGTTTCTGGTCAGCTTTGCCTTCAATACTTTTCAAGTATTGGCCATGCAGAGCTTTGTGTTTCCAATCTAAACAAAAGATTATCAACAGAGAATATAGGAGTGGGGATCCTCAGAAAGAAAGAAAAAGCAAAAGTACATGCATTTTATATGCATTTTATGAAGAGCCGTGGTGGCTCACTGGCTGGAATGCAGTACTGCAGGGTACTTCTGCTGACTGCCAGCAGTTTGGCAGTTTGAGTCTCAAGGTTGACTCAGCCTTCCATCCTTCCGAGGACAGTAAAATGAGGACCTAGATTGTTGGGGGCAATATGTTGACTCTGCAAACCACTTAGTAAAAGGCCCTGTGAAGCGGTATATGTGTCTAAGTGCTATTGCTATTATTAAAAAACAGGCATTGGAAGAGTTTGTCTACACATGCTGCAGCAGAGACAAATGTGGTTGAACTATAACCTGTGCCATTGGTTATCATTGCCCATGCTGCCTATGGCTGCTGGAGTTATAGGTAGCATACCCCACAATCACTCACATTGATGACATTACCATGTTGGATAATGAAATGTCTACAAGCAAACTCAGGGAGCATTGAGTACTCCATAGTTCAACCCTAAATTGTATACATTTTCTCTATTGAACATGTAGTTTTCTGGAAAGAATTATATTCTCTCACATTGATGACATTACCATGTTGGATAATGAAATGACTACAAGCAAACTCAGGGAGCATTGAGTACTCCATAGTTCAACCCTAAATTGTATACATTTTCTCTATTGAAGATGTAGTTTTCTGGAAAGAATGATATTCTCTCACATTGATGACATTACCATGTTGGATAATGAAATGACTACAAGCAAACTCAGGGAGCATTGAGTACTCCATAGTTCAACCCTAAATTGTATACATTTTCTCTATTGAAGATGTAGTTTTCTGGAAAGAATGATATTCTTTCCCACCTATGCTTAAAGATTATTCCATTCCCTGTGAGGAGCTCTGGGCATGTAACTCTTGACCCAATCGGACAGTGTTTTATACAGTATATGGCATTTTACACAGACCAGTATGTAGTCATTTTACAAAGCTGCCTGAACTTTGAATTTCAGTTCCTAATGAATCCCAACAGTGAAATCTGCAGAGTTTATTATTTTAATCTAAATGATGATTACATTGATTTTTCTACTTAGTTCATATTTGCTATTTACATACTTGTATAAAGGAAAAAAGAATGCAGTCATTCAGATAGGTATTTCCTTTAACCTTTAATCATAATAGATGAGGAGGTTGATACAGCTTCATGGTCTGCATCAGGGAAACTTTGTTGACCAGTAGATGTCTCCAAAGGGTCTGGAACCCTAATATAAAATTTCACTTCACACATCAAGATCTGTACTGTAGAATCAGGCTCTTTACTACAGGCTCTTTACTACCTGGAACCAATGAACATCTTTAGTGACACCATCTGCTATGATACTATGGATAAATATATTTAATATCCACAACCCACTGATTGCTTTTTGTAGGATATATCTCACATGACGGAATAAACCAATTATTGGATCTGAGGTTTGGCCTTTCTTTAAGAATGTAAAATCTACCTCTTTTCTTTATTCATCCTTTTTACAACTCTAAAAATCTTAACATTCATTTTTAATGTTGTTTTAGAATTTTAAATGGTTTGGGGATTTAGAATATGTATTCTTGTAAGCTGTCCAAAGCCAGCTAGCTACACATTTGCTGTGATCATTGTGCATGTCTTAATGATATTTAATTTACCCAAAACCTTCTTGAGTTTTGAGAATAACTACATTCATTGCTCTCTCTCTTTTTTTTCCCCTCTCTGTCTCTCTCTCTGTCTCTCTCTCTCTCTCTTTTCCCCTGAAATGCATGGACTCTGCCATAGAAAATCAGAATTGGGAGGAAGGATCAGAGTAGCCAGAAATACAGTGACTTTACTTGACAGGCCTGCCTGATAAATGTCCTGAGCTTTAATGAAAGAAAGGAAAGATATATACATTTCATAATCCTGGAAGGAAACAATTCTCCATACTATTTTTAGTTCTCCTTATCACTCTAAATTCTTAGACAGGCATATCTAAGTCTTTCTTACTTTCCTACTTTCCTACATATCTAAGTCGATCCTCTCACACTTCACAAAGGCAAGAAAATAAAGGCTTTTTCCTTTTAATAGAAAGTGCTGCACCTGGGGATTCCTTGCAACTCAAAGTAAATGGAAAGGCTTAGACCAAACTCAACTTTTAAACCCTTCTGGATGGAGTAATTATCAAGTCTTCGTCCTTTCTAAATGTTGTGATAATTTCTAGCTGTTATACGGGCAATTTAATCACTGTTGATTTTTTTAGCGTGCAGTCAAATACTTGCAAAAGTCACTTTTAAAGGAAAAAGATGTATACCTTTAATATACATTTAGGGAACATTGATCTATACATACATACATACATACATACATACATACATACATACATACATATTTTTATGTATGCAGATCAGGAAGTTACTGAAAGGTATATCAAAGTCCAAACATTTCACCATAGAAACAAATTATGATTAACTGGCCTATGTGCCTGCTCAGTCTGCTATTCAGATCCTAAGCAGTGATCCACAATTTCAAGGCTTGTCTTTGAAGGATTACTTCATTTAAACCTGACAAAGATTGGACATCCTTTAAAAATAGATAACCTCTATCATTCCTAGATTTGTGGCCCATCTCCAAGAATTATGAGTGATAGCCATGGTTACCAGGAGATTCTGGGAACTGATCTCACACTTCTGGAGAAGGCTGAAGTTGAAGAAAGTTCTTTGAAGATGATTGTCACTGACAACATGTCATAAAAGAATATTTATCTATAACAAAAGGCAACTTTGTTGAAGACTGCAGCCTACATGCTTTGGATTAAAAAGAAGAAAAGGAAAGATGACAAATATGCATGTTTGACTGGACAAATAGCAATAATAATGTGGTTAAAATAAGTGAAATAATATAGCAAGAAAGAAATCTATAGTATTTCTAAAAATAAAGAGCTGAATTCCCAAAGCCATGCAAGTCTGAAAAACTAGAATAAATAGGACAGTTATATCTGCTCTCCTCATATAACTCCAAACACACTCCACGATTCAATTGAAGTTGGGGTATATTATTCCATTCCAAAGATGAATAATTATTACACTTTATTCAATAAGGTGGCACCCTTACCCAGCTAACTATAAGTATTTCACATTAGGAAGACAAGGAAAATGCAAGCTTGCAACCAACTCTGCAAATATATGTGTGACATATGGTTCCGGGGGGATTCCCTGATTGCTTGGCAAAACCTCTTATATCTTAGAGCAGTTTGTGCCGCTTCCTTCCCAGCATGCCAGTAGCTAAGCTGTGGACAGGATTGAAAGTTTTAGCATGATATTATAGGGTGGTAATAACAAGAACTACAATAAAATTGAGCCTGTCTTTACACTGCAGGATACATTTAGTTATTTTCTCTATCCAGAGCAAAAAAAAATCATAACCAATGAAGAAGTGATTAACACTCAAAGCAATTCCCTGTGGTGTGGAATTAAACAATTTTATTACATTGTCTCAAGGCATTGACCCAAATAAACGATAACACAATCTCACATTATGAAGAACAATATAATCTTTAACTTTCTGAATATTAGCAGACCTGCAGTCCAAGGTAGTCCATGTTTACTTTGAAATAAGCAGGGACGAATTCAGCAGAATAATTAGTCCAAGACAGCTATGCATATGATTTTTATTAAGCTTTAATGTAACAGAACTAAAATATATCATTTAAAAAATCCTCACCACATGTCTTAAATCAGAAGCTAGGCCTTCAGCAAGGGGGGAATATATATGTATAGGAGGATAATTATTGACTTTTTTCATGTGAATACCCCTGTTTTTTGGTTTCAACTACATACGGTACATGAATCTTCTTTAAGATTGTGAATGAAACCCTAGCTTTATGCAACTTAAATGGTAAAATAAATTCCAAGACTGTGGATTGACGTAGTGCATTAAGGTCCTAATCCTCAAGCAAGCTAAAGAACAAGGTCGTTTACAGTGGTGGGTTGCCCCTGGTTTGGACTGGTTTGCAAGAATGGGTAGTAAAACTGGCAGGAGGCTCCGCCCACTGACCCGGACATCATCATAGGTAATCTGTGCATGTGCAGAAGAGCGCACGCAGGCGCGATGTGAACCGGTAGTAAAGGTAAGTAGAACCCACCCCTGGTACTTTGGATCCCAAGTATCAATAGTTCTTCTGACTCTATCCCAATTAGAAAGTTAGTAAGTAGTAAGTTAGTTAGTAAGACCACACTCAGAATACTGCATCCAGTTTTGGTCACCATATTATAAAAAAGACGTTGAGACTGTGGAAAGAATGCAGAAAAGAGCAACAAGGGGCTGAATGCTAAAAGACATGAAGAATAGAAGGATGAGGGGTGACACAATAGCAGTGTTCCAATATTTGAGAGGCTTCCACAAAGAAGAATTAAGGAGAAATTTCCTGACAGTTAGAACAATTAACTAGTGGAACAGCTTGCCTTCAGAAATTGTGGGTGCTCCATCACTGGAGGCTTTTAGAAACAGCTACTTGTCTGGAAATGGTATAGGGCAGAGGTGGGTTTCATCAGGTTCTGATCAGTTCTGGAGAACTAGTAGCAGAAATTTTGAGTAGTTCAGAGAACTGGTAAATACCACCTCTGACTGGTCCTGCCCCCATATATTCTCTGCCTCCCAAGTTCACCTAATCGGGAGGAAATAGGGATTTTGCAGTAACTGTCCCCTGGAGTGGGGAGAGAATGGAGATTTTACGGTATCCTTCCCCTGCCACGCCCATCAAGCCACACCCACCAAGCCATACTATGCCCACCAAGCCACACCCACAGAACCGGTAGTAAAAAAAAATGAAATTCACCACTGGTATAGGGCCATCTGCTTGAGCAGGTGGTTAGATTGGAAGACCTCCAAGGTCCCTTTCAACTGCTTTATTCTGTTCAGTTTGGTTCAGTTTTGGTGTTGGCAGCCCATGGATAGCTACAACTGAGCAACTTGCTCCAACCTGGATTGCAACAGGTATGAAATGTTTAACTTGGCAGATGCTCTGTTCTCAAAAATTCTACTCCTTCACTGCCCAACTACATGGTAAGGCCTACAGTAGCTGATCTTAGCTGATTTCAAAAAATTAAACAGAAGAATGGTTGGATAGCAACACATGAATCTCATGAATTTGCAGCACAGTATATACCTTTATATAGCCATGGTGGCACAGTAGTTAGAATGTGGTACTGCAGGCTATTTCTGCTGACTGCCAGCTGCCAGCAATTTGGCAGTTCGAAACTCATCAGCTCAGGGTTGACTCAGCCTTCCATCCTTCCAAGTTAGGTAAAATGAGAACCCAGATTGTTAGGAGAAATAGGCTGATTCTGTAAACCACTTAGAGAGGGCTGTAAAGCACTGTGAAGCGGTATATAGGTCTAAATGCTATTGTTATTTATTCAGCTATTAAAAGAAAGGTTTCATTGCCCTAACAGTCCCATTTTAGGCACTTCTGATTATTATTGAGAACTACTCACATGTGCAAAACATCATAAAAATAGCAAAATCTAATGCGGTAATATGGAATTTTGTTTATTAAATAGTGGAAAATAAGGGCAATTTTTTAATTTACCAACTCAGCAAAAAAGTGACCTGCAACCTTGTCACCTATGCACTCTAAGAACAGTTATATATGTTGCAATATGATTGGTAGAAATTGAGCAAAAGCCAGTAGGAATGGCATAAAATGCATTATATGTTAATGCGATGTGTCCTAAATTGATAGGATACCTGAAATTCCAGTATTGGCTAAATCCATACTTAAATTTTTCACTACAGCTTGCAACATGAACATAGCACAAACGTTTGCATATTTGGGGGAAATAATAAAATGTGTACATTCTGAAAAATGAATGTGACAGTATAGATATTATGGAAATATATGCATACAAGTGCATTATATTTGGCAAAAGCTGCTTGAAAATAAGTATATCAAATGTTCATCGGAACTAGGAGCCAGATAGGCTCCTCACGAAAAAATATTTCTGTTCTTCATGTCAGTTTTATCTGCAGCCAGTGCAAGTGCTAAATTTGGAAGAATGGCTTAGGAGGGCTACTGAATGATATATTCCCCTTGGCTTAATGAGGTGTGGGAACCTCCAAAAGAGGTTCATGTATAAATGAAGACTGGTGTACCCCAGTCCACACATCTGCCAAGAGAAGTGTAAGGACTTTCCATTACATGAACAAGAATTTCACAAAGAATAGTGCTCTTTTTTATTTGGAAGAATTTTTTTAAAAAATCTGAAATAAAACTTTATTTTTCTTTATTTTTCCAAAAAAAAAAAAAAAAAAAAAGCCTCTGGTCATATTTGCATCCATTGATTCAGGGCTCTACTGCCACTTCCACTTTTTTTTCAATGGAGATAACAGTTCCTTGTAACAATATGGGGAAGGAAGGAAGGAAGGAAGGAAGGTTAAAGAGAAACACATTAGAGCACCTGTATCAATTACATGAATTTCTTTTCCCTCCCTTCAAATGTCAGATGAAATTTGCACCCTTCTTTTCTGTTCACTCCAATTTAATCTGCCAACCAACTCCTCTCCTCCTATCCCTCCCCAAAACTCCTGCAGCCTTGACAAACAAGGTCAATTAGCCACAGAAAACAGTTCAGAACAACAGTAGTGCTTACCAGTCCTGAATAAGCCCCAGCGCTCCTTAACTCTGTACATCCAAGTAAAACGTGGTCAAGATTTTGCCGTCAAACCCCAGGAGCTAAAGCTGATTATTTCCCTTCCTTATTATTGTGTGGCAGTATAAGTAATAAAAAATTGGACAAAACTGATGGTGAAGCAGAATATCACAGGGAGCAATTTAGGTACACTTAAAGGAAAATCTTACAGCCCCCAAAAACAGTTTTTATATAATTAGGGAGGATAGATTGTGCATGCTTCTCTGTTCCATTGGAATGAAAATTTTTATGTTTATGTTATCTGCCCATCAGACATCATGTTGTAGCCAATGTTATTAAAAATGTTTAACAGTAACATTGACTGACACATATAGGACTATTTACTGAGAATTCTAGGCCACTAATCACACAGGAAGTCCTCCTCAATCACAATTGGGACCAGAATCTCACTTGCTTAAGCAAAGCAGTCATTGAGTGGGATATCGCATGACTGCTTCACTTAACCCTTAAGGTTGCTGCACTATTTGCTGCCATACTTAAACAAGAATTGGGGGTAAGGAGGGTGGGAGTGCGTGCCTTAGGGGAGTGCAGGAAGCATTGGGACACCCAGCACAAACAATGGACCAGTTCAGTGGTGGGTTCCTCGTGGTTCGGCCCAGTTCGGCCGAAACAGTAGCAGTGATGATATGACGTCACCAAACCAGTTCTCTTTGTTCGGGAGCTGGGCCCTCCCGCCCCCCCTTATTATTCTTACCTTTTATTTGGCCCGGCCCCCAATCTATTCGCTGTCTCCCGAGTCCCAGCTGATTGGCTAGAAGGAAAAAAACTGTTTAAACTCTTGTGCGGGGCTTCAAAGGGCCGCCCCACAGCTGATCAGCGTTAAAAGGCAGTGTGGTGGTAGACCAGTGCGCTCGAAAAACAAATGGGTAGACCGGTGTCTCCAAAAACAAATGAGTAGACCGGTGCCTCCAAAAACAAATGAGTAGACCGGTGCCTCCAAAACAAATGAGTAGACCGGTGCCTCCAGAAACAAATGGGTAGACCGGTGCCTCCAAAAACAAATGGGTAGACCGGTGCCTTCAAAAATAAATGAGTAGACCGGAATGCTCCAAGAACAAATGGGTAGACTGGTACAGCTCTGCAAGCAGTTAAAAGCCTGGTAGACCAGTACCTCTGCTAAATCCTAAAGAATTGTCACATGACCATTAAGCCATGCCCACAAAATAAGCCACACCCACAGAACCAGTAGTAAAAAAAATTAGAACCCACCCCTGGACCAGTTGGAGAGTAGTGCCATAGTGTAGTGCTGCAACCACTCCTGAAAGCCTCAGCTACCCTCAGCACAGCACAGCAGAATGGCACAAAGCTTCCACATCCTGGGAAACCTCATCACAACAGGAGGTTTAGGCAATGCTGTTAACATGGATGGCCACAGTGTGTGGTTTGAGGCAGCATTTCTCAGGAACAGTGGTGGTGTTGAGGCCAAAATAGAACCCACGGGGCACTGGCAGCTGGCTAAGGTTGCTGAAGGCCTCTAGTGGGTTAAATGCAAAAGAATGTAGGTTTAAAATAGATAGCAGAAGGAACAACCTGGCTATGTGACCTGTCAATTAGTGGAATTTGCTGCCACATAAAATGGTGAGATGTCCTTTACTGGAGTTGCAAAACAGAAGCTGTCAGAGATGTTCTGGCAGATCCTACACTGAACAAGATTTTAACTAGATATAGGCACCTTCTAATTCTACAACCCAATCAATCAATCAATCAATCAATCAATCAATCAATCATATTTATTTTGTCAATGACCAGCAAGCTCTACAACCCAAGACTCCAGGCCTACATGCAATTCCCCAGTCTTTTACAACAGCCTTCAGAATTTCACAAATGTAACCAAAACATTGTAATTTCTAATGGGAGAAATAATCCTTTGAGTTGTAAAAATAATTTCATTCAGATTAAATTTAAAACTAAATTCAATCAAATGCTTTTTTTTTCTCCGTAACCCCAGCCACTTGTTTAATTCTAGCCCCTTGCATATTGAGCAACATGCCTGCTCCTTTTAGCCAAAGGGAGAAATGGTGTATCTATTTATTTTCTTAGAAAAATTGTTTCCTTACTCAAACTTCCAGAAATGTGAAGTGGTTGGAAGTGGTTGGAAGGTCAAGGTAAGACTAAGGAATGTTGACAGAATTAGAGAACTATGGTTTATGTCTGCAGTCCCAAAGGTGCTGTTTCAAAAGGCAACTGGACTTTCTTTGTTCTTCCTCAAAGACGTTTCATTTCTCATCCAAGAAGCTTCTTCTGTTCTGCAAGTGGCCTTGTTGCAAGGGAGTTGAAGGCCATTTTGAAGGAAGATTAACAATGAGTAAAAATCAAATGCCATCTTCTTTTTCTCCCTAGATATGTCTAATCTAGATTTTTTAAGGTCACATATCTAATAACTTGAAGCCCTTTAAGTATCTCTGCTATACATATGCTTCTTTCCTTTGCCCACCATGAAAGCATCTTGTTTATTCAAGTGGGATTCCTTTGCTTTTGAAGCCCAGCTCATAGCTTTACAAGGTTGATTAAACAGCATTCTTATGCCAAACGTCTTCTTGTTTTGATTTATGAGCTTCATTGTCTATTTCTCTTCCCTTTCTCTTTTTCTCTTTCTCTCAAAAACTTCATTTGGGATTCGTGTGTTTCTGCACTGATAGGAACACCAAACAGCTAATAGATCTTGATAAATTCAATGAAGGTTAGAGAAGTTAATCCTGGGGAGTCCAAAAGGATAGCATGAAAATGCCATTTAAACATGTAAATGGAATGTATTGTGGAGGGAGAGAGATGAGCCTGCAATCCAGCAGGAAATAAAGAATAAGATTTAAACATTTCCGATTTTCCACCAGGATGAGGGGTGCTTTAAATAAATGATAAGGAAAGAAAAAGTAAATTTCTGTCAGCCTTGAAAGGCAGTCCAGACATGAAGCACATCCAGGAGAGCTAGCTTTAACTTTACTGGAAAGTTATGTACATTAATAGAGCCTTGCAAATCCTTGCACCACCACCCCCATCACTACAGTCAAAGAAACTAGGTTCCAACATTTGTCATGTTCTATTCCTTCTGCCAATTCAGCTGCCACTTATCTGATCATTGTCTAGTCTGCAGTTCTTCCTGTCTCCCAAGGTCATTCTCATACAGGTAGTCCTCCACTTATGACCACAACTGAGCCCAAAATTTCTAGATAGTAGAGATGGAAGAAATATTTGGGTTAAATAGGAAAGATGTAGACAGAGACAAAGACCCAAGGGAGAAGTTTGGGAGACAAACAAAAAATGAATAAGAATTGAAATACTAAAGCGGGCAAGAGATGATGGTTAGAAAGGGAATGCTGTTTAATATAAGATTGGCTTTATTGAGAGTTAGAATAGAGGTAGAAACAAGATCATGGGGGAATATCATTATACATATTTTTATATAATATACTAAAAGTAATAGCTAGATGTAAAGATTAGATGTTGAAAGATGGTATCGCTATGTACGTTTAAATAATATTGTGATTGTTATTAGAATGGTGCACAAAAACACTGAACAACTAAACAATGAAAAGACACACTCTAATACAAATATGTATAATAATACCACAATTACATAAGTATGATTAATGTAACAAATATTATTAATATTACTATTATTATCTGTATTTAAATGAATGATATCCAGATGCTTCACTGTTCATATAATTATATTGATGTATATCTACCCCCCCCCCAAAAAAAAAGTACAAGCATCTGAATTTTCGTTTACATGATTATGGGGATGCTGCATCAGTGGTGAGTTGCTACCTGTTCACCCAGGATCGGGTGAACCAATATGTTCTGTCCCCCTTCCTCACACAGGCAAATGTAATACCAAGCACGCCTGCCAATATTTTATTAGGTAAAAAGTTTAGAATTCTTGGCAGACCAAGGTTTTGGCAGCAAACTGCCGAATGCCTGCCAAGACTGTTTTCACTCCCATAAAGCAGAAGAGGATTTATCTTCAGTCTGTTCCAGGAGCAACAAATTATCCACAAGACAAGAGTTTAGTCAATGTTCAGTCCAAAATATATCCAAACCGAATTTCAGAGATCACGATGTGACTTTCAAGGTTTAACTTTGTCTGTCACAAAGCCTGAAGAGCAATCGCACCCACTTTTATTCCTGGTGGGGCGTGGCTCTGTGACTCAGCTCAATCTCTGGCCCTCCCACCCCTCTTCCGTTGCTGCGCAAGTTTCTCCCTCCGATGCTGCCTGGGATCAAGCCAGGATTCATCATCCTCACTCCCTATCAATTGGTGCTCTGATATGCCTTCCTCCTGGCACATCCCAGGCTGTTGCTCCTGGCCTTCAGATGGAACCTGAGGCATTGCCAGAAAGGAGGGTCCTGGAGAGGGAGGCCTTGTCAGTTCCTCCCCATCACCTTCTGAGTCCTCTTCCTCTGTTAGGACAGGCTCGAGAGTCGGGGTCACAACACAATAGTGGTGGTGGCGGGAGGCTTTGCCCACCCACCCGGATGCTTCTCTGCATGTACAGAAGCTTCTCTGCATGCACAGAAACATCACACGTGCGTGCAAGGACTCGTGCACCCACAAGCAAACTGGTAGCAACAAGTTTTGAAACCCGCCCCTGTGCTGCATGGTTGTTAAGTGTACTCCACATACTTCTATTGGTGATAGAAACATGTTGCCTTCTTCCAGGGTGTTTGTGTAGTTATCCAGGACAATACAGGTGTGGTGTTCTTATAGGTGACTCAGCCAAGCAATGGTCAAAGCAGTGACACACCATTACAACACAAGCCCCAGCCCTTTTGTGCATGCAGCAACACAATGCATATGCAAACGCTTGTGTCAGGACAACACATTGCTGTTGTCAACCTTATTTAGCTTCCAAGCCCAGTCAAGTCACCCAGGAGCTGCCACCTGCTGAGACTTCAATTAAATTAAAGGCTAGATTAAAGCTAAAAGAAATCTACAAGAATTCTAGCCGTCTGTCATTCCTCTTTTGGCACGAGAGTCTTGAGACAAGGACAAATTAGGTCACTAGCTTGTCACAGAGCCTGTCATCTGAAACAGCCTATTTATAGTTCAAATGGATAGGCCTAATGAAACATTATTATTGCTTTTATTTGAACATTTCATAGAAATAAAAACTTATGCCTCGCTTTTTCTGCAATGGAAAATAACACTAATTGTCAGATCAGATCAATTTTTCCCCTATGATTCAAGTGGAAACTATATGTGTATAGCTGCAAACTATAACAGAGGGTCTGAAGTATCATAAAATGCACAATAAAAATATGTGTCTCTGTCTTCACCTGTTGTAAATTAGCATTCACACTGTTGTCCTACAGTTCATTGAAATGGCAATTATGTCTTTTTTACAGTGTGGCTAAATAAGCATTTATTCAACCTCAAATGTATTCTCTAGTGACTAAGACATTGGCACAATCAATGCAGTCTAATTGTTAAAATACATTTTTTAAAGAAGAGAAAGAGACAAATATTTCTTTCCCAAGATCCCATGCATGTACAGTCTTAAAAAATTCAGTTCCCTGTTAATCTGTTATGTTTTGATCCTCAGTCCAATGTACATTGTGATCATAAGGAATAACTGAAAGGAAATACAAATATGCTAGCCAAATGTTATTTATTGATTGATGTGATATGTTAAGTATTTTTCTATCAGCCTAAACATTAAAATGTAATGTAATATAACAACATTATAAGATAGCTTTATAAGATATAAAACACTTCCAAATTTGCTGAGTAAAAAAAAAAAAAGTAAATTGCACAATTGTTGTGTGTGCATGTTATGGAAAATTGATTTGATTGCCATTATCTTTGCGCATCTTGTATTCTACATTATCAAGAATGTTTTATGAATTTTATAAAGTCTACAATTGAAAAATGTGTTCAAAAGGACACATTAGAGATAGTGAATCATCTGCAAAACTGCATATAATCGAGCATGCTTTCAACCTATACTAAACATATAAACAAGTGCACTGTTAAAAAGTGGACAAATATACAGAATTTTTCACAATACTAGCAGGTGGATAAATCAAACTTAATATTACAACAAGATAAAATAAACAAAGTTGAGCATGACAAAATTACCCCTCCCGTATGTGTGAATACATTTTAACACATGGACATACAATAAAGAAACAGAGAGAAGATGCTATTGGGAGAATAATTTTGTAGCATCAAGTTAAAAAAAATATTTTAGGGTAACACATATGGCCAACCCATGCACCAAGGTATCCTGTTGTTCTTTCTTTGTTGGTTTTGTATGTGATCCGTGTGGCTCCTGTCACTTTCAGTTACTACATATATAAAATTTGAAAATGTTAAATCAAAGCTCACACACACACCACACCCACACACACACACACATATATATATATGCTAAGTAGGTTTGGGGCTGATTAATACCACAGTTGGCCACCATATGAAATCCCTTGGCTATAGATTAACTAGGATGTAAAAATTATAATCTTATCAGGAGTCATACTAAACCAGAAGGAGACTTTTCTTAACATTAATTTTTTTAAAATTTAGCATAATGTATGTATCTAAATATAGATATTTCTTTCTTTTTTCCTGTGGTGAATAAAGCCAGTCACGCTCCCCATGATTTAATAACAGCCGCACATCCAGAGCCTGTCGGGAGATGCGTTTTGGAGCCTCAAGATGGGTACCGGGCCTTTCGGTGGCTGTCTGGTGCGCTGCCCGGTCCAAGAACAGCTAGTACCAGTTGGTGCAGCAGATGAGGACCCTGGCGTCCTCCAGCGGGGCCAGGAGCCAGGCCTGGCAGTAGCTCTTGGGGTGACCAGCCTCCTCGGGAGGCAGCTGCCCGGGGCTGCAGTCGGCATCTTCCTGGATGGGCTCCTCCTCCTGATGGGCCTGGCTGGGGTCTAGCTCAGCTGCCGCCAAGGAGTCTCCCTAGTCAGAGGAGCTCATTGTGAGGGGCTGCTCCTCCTCCTCCTCCTCCTCCTCCCTGGAGGGCTCCTTCTCCATGCCTTCGGGCTCCAGGGCTGCCGAGCACCTGGGATGCCACCTCTTCCTCTTCCTCCTTTTCCTCCCTAAATATAGATATTTCATAGACTTTAAAATTCAGATTTATTTTTAACTACAGATCTGTGTAGAAACAAGAGAGGAAAGACACATGAGATTTATGAACTAGAAATAGAACATCTATCTATCTGTAGTCCTAACCATTTGTAGACTGAGGTTTACAAAGAAACACCATCTTCTTCTCAGTTTACATGTAATAAAGTTTCTTCCTTGCTTCAAATTCTTATTTATATCTCCTTTTAAAAAATGCATTAATATCCTATCTCCCAAGAACAGTATTATGAAATCCACTGACCTCTGCCAAATTGGTATTTGGACCCTGCCATCTCTCACCATGTGGACATAGTTACCCTGCTGTATTTCAAAAGTCAAAAGGATTTTTCTTTCCTCTAACTCATCCTCTCTTTCAAACATGCCTAAGGAAGAATGAGTAATATATTCCCAGGTGTTTTGATTTCAATCCTTGAACAGAGAAGGACAAATTGGGAGTTATAAAGCAAATATCTGAAAGATATCAAATTGCTTAGCTATGTGTTCAAGCAGACATGGGCAATTTATATTCAGGTTTGAATATGGCCCTAAATATTCTTTTTTAATCCCTCATGGTAATGTTTTACCCTTTTACAATGGAGAACAGATGAAAATGATAATGTAAGCCTTAAAATATAGAGTTCGTGATTAAAAAGAACAAAGAGGCCCAACCTGTTTTAAACTATATGTGTGATGGGATTCTACTTTGCACTTTCCACCTGCCCTCACCCCATACCCCACCCCAAATGCCAAGTTTGGCCTTTGTTGTCAAGAAGATTCACTCCTGTGATAAAGGACCAGGTAGAGATCCAACTTTCCCATTCCATCTTCCAAACTGTGGATTATTTCTTACGTATTCATTGACTCTATCTCCCCTATCCAAACATAACTTTTATATAGAGAAGAAATAACATTATTTTAATAAAATTATTTTAATAAATATTAGTAAGTAAGATTAGATTTGCTTCCTTACCTGGGAAGAAGGTTTTGGATAAGGTGCTCAGCTGGCTGCCATCTGTTTGTTAATCACTGGTCCTCCTGGTTGATGAAGGATTCGGGAAGATAACATTTTTTGGTCTGTTTAGTGTTGGAGCACTCCTTCCATGAACCCAACAGTTTTGGATATCTTTCATCCAGTCTCCAATGTCCTCTTTATGGGGAAAGCTCTTAAGAAGATGACCACATTGCAGCTTCAGAGGAAAACAAATTTTCTGGACATTTTCATTGGGCTTCAGGCTGGGACATAGTACTGAGATGGAATCAATTACCTCTGTTGATAAACTTTGGCACAGCTGAGACAGGGATGTTACAACCTTCCTAACCTTTATCTTTCAGCAACCTTTCAGCAACCTTCAATGCCACCAATCTTCCTGACTTTCAAGGTTGATGTCAACCCAACAAGGTAATCAGGCTAAGAAACCAATGATATATATAATCAGGCTAAGAACATTTACCCAAATGAATTTCTTGGCTAGGGCTCAAGTCACTCTTATCTGATTGGTAAGTGGTCTTGGTAGTGGTTCTTTCTCCTTTCTTTCAAGATCATTCCCTGTACACATATGTATAAGTAATCCTGTTTCTTCTCATGACAACAATTTTGGTCACTTCATATATGGACTACTCCTGTATGAGTTGCACTGGTTACCAATAGTCTTCCAAGTGCAATTCAAGATGCTGGTTGTCACCTACAAATTGTACTTGGCCTGACACCTGCTTATAGTTGACGGATCATTTCTCTCCTGCTGTTTCTGTCCATCCCATAAGGGCAGAAAGAGTTGGCAAACTTGGCATACTGTAGACTGCATATATTAAGCAATGTCATTTGATGGTACTCAAGAGAGTACCTTCTCTTTTGCAATGCTTGCCTTCTAGAACATCATCACCCCATGGATTCAAACATCCCCAATCCTACTCTCCTTTAAATATTAGAATTAGAATAGAATAGAGCTGGAAAGGACCTTAGAGGTCTTCTAGTCCAGCCCCCTGCTCAAGCAAGAGTTATGCTCTGAAAATATACTCCCCAGGTTTAGGCTAAGATGAGAATGAGCTCCCTCTGTGAGAGGTTTATGGGTTTTTAAAGGCTGCTTGCTCCACTGAGGTAACCATATAAGACTGGGAAGAAATATCCCCTGAGTTATTTCTATCTGAGAAAGGATATATAAGACTTAATCTAAATGGTTTGCTTAAAAATTATAGACTAATTATGTTGACCTGAAATAGAATAAAAATGCAAAATGAATGAATGAACGAACAAACAAACCAAGTCAGTTCCATCTGGCAGGATCCAGCAGTTTCAAAACCTACCGCTGACTTTAGCAAAAAAAGGCCAGTCTAGAACATGTGATTTTCTTCCCTTTACCGCCTTCTTTGCTAGGTACTCTGCAGAGTTTTACAGAGGATTAATCTTCTGAAGTTTTAAACATATAATTTCCTTTGTTCAAGGAAAAGAAAAACCTGAAAGCTGCCCAGCTGACTCTGATAAGAGGGAAGGCGCAATGTTCAGATTGCATTGGGAACAAGCCCGCTTTTGAAATCTTGCACGTGTGTCAGGAAGAAGCTAAATTTCCAAAGACGGAGAGACCTTCTTTCTCTACCACCACCTCTCTCTCTGTTGCTGGAGCTACATTTGGGTCAACTGCAGGGGGCCTTTCAAGCCAGCGTTTATGTTTCAAAAGCAAATATAGGTAACCAGCTGATTCTCAATTTCTCCTTTAAAGATGTAGAAAATAGCTCAATTCTACTTCTGCTGCTCATTTTGGTTGACTATTAGTGTTCAGTCAGGGAACCCTTAACAAAATAATAATATAAAAGATAAGGCCCAATGTTCCACCAGTATGCTTATGCTTTGAGGGAATCATAGATGGTAAAAAGTAAAGACTCCATCAAATTAAACTGAATTTCATACAGGTTGAGTTTTATTTTTTGTTCAGAGGGTTTTTTATTAATTGTTTTGTTTTGTTTGAATGACAAAATGGAAGCAATTTACTTGAAAAAGCAGTTTTTCAACTTCTCAGTCTGCCCTACAACCTAATCATCCCAGGTGGTATCCTAATGGAATATTAATCAAGCTTGTTCTTATCTCAAATATAGTTGGCCAAGTACTAGGAAGAACTAAATTCATGCTCCACTGAACCATGATTAGATGACTTTGAACTGTTATTATTAAACAGCCCAAACTACATCAAAGGATGATTTAAGGGTGTGCATTTGGAAACAACTCTTTAAAACATCTATGTCTTTTCTCGGGATTACATGGTCACCCTCTGCAGCTAAAATGTGATTCCAAGAAAATAAGCATTCGATTTAAGGGTTTCCCAGTCTATTCCATGTGTGCATCCCTTCATATTTTTCCCTTTGAATCTGAAGCTCTTCCCCAGTCTAATAAGAAGTATCAATATACTTTGGAATTGTTTATCTGAACATATGAATGCTTAAGTGCAGACCGTTTCTGCAGTGTTGATTTACAGGTTCTCTCTGTCATCAGTGTGATGATATATCATTAATAAAGATACATTTTATATTGACCATAACAATAGCAGATGCTATAAATTACTTGTGTAGAAATACTCTGTTTTGATATATTTCTTGAGTCAAAGGCTACATAGTAAAAAGTCGATGTTTAAACTCCAAATGATGTTTATATTTTTACTGATACAGCAGTGTTAGAATTCACAAATATTGACTATCTGAAGTGTCCATAGTGTGGGAAAAGGGGAAAGCATAAGTGGTAGAAAATGGTTTTCTCCAAGATCTAGAGCCTAGCTATTGATTCAATTATACACTTGCTTCATAAATACAATTCTCCCATCTCCTCTGTTAGATGTTTTTCATTATTTTCCTGTATACAATTTTCTAAAGAATTTTTCACAGGTTGAACTACACGGCAGTAATTTGATAGCATTCAATTGTGCTAAAACCATGCATGATATGAATTATTGCTACTTAATTTACATGCTGTCATATCTTGTTTAATTATCCCTTTGTCAGTTGCATCCACTGCTGATAGATGAAAAGAAAAAGGTAGGAAAGGCTATTCACTATTTTGTAAGTATCCAGATATTTCAAAATATTAAATATACGAAAAATAAAGAAAAGTGCTAAATCAGCTTAATGTATTTGCCAAGATTTTTAATGATTATTTCAACTAGTTATATGTGACACTTTCTGAAATACCTTACAGACCTGGGGGGAGACTACATTTGAGAGATTTGAGAGCAGCATAAAAAATATAGGGCTAAGGACATTTACAGCAGCTTCAAGGGACTAAGACTCCCCTATATTAAATAATAAATGCCACCAATCCAATTTTCATCCATTGGAAGGAACACAACCAAAACCTGAGGAATTTACTTGGAGCTGATGGGAACAAAACCCCTCATTGATTGATTCAATCAAGTAAAATAACCCAACAAAGAATGTCAGTTGCTGAAGAAGAGTCTTAGGCAAGGGTTTATAGAAGTGAACGTATTTTCCTTTTTATGGAAGATGATGTTCATTTGAGATTTTTGCTTCCTAGCAGAAACTCAGATAGCATGCCAAGGTAAATGAATACTGTTTCTCCTGTATGCTTATTTCTATTATTTTGAACTAATTTTGAAGATACTATTTTAAAGTTTCCCCTCAACTGTGAATTTTTTGTATTGCCAATGTGAACAGGCCAATTCCTATCTTCTGATATTTCTGAATGAGATGGCATTGTGATTAATGGTAATAAGGAATTGGCCAGCTAAATGGAGCAAGATGATCCTTACAAGGAACATCATATTAAAAAACAGCTTGATGCAGTTTATGAGAGACAGGTGCCCAAGGGAAGAAAAAACCCTACATTCAATTAAAATATGAAGAACAGAGCCCAAATGAGAGGGATGTAATTGTGTGGAGTAATAAATGAAACATTAAATCACCAAATCAATCTTCTTCGAGCAGTCATTATTCCTGAAAATCAAATGATCACTTTTGGAAATGGGAAATATATGTTTCTCAACTAGCAACCATTTTTACTAAATACTCATTCTGTGAAGGCCAGTACTGTCTTAGTTGTCAACGTCTTCACATATTCAATCAATTTTAAATATTCCAGGAAGGAAAATAGCAGCCATCAGAAGAGTCATATTTCAGTAAGAAGATGGTTGAGGTGGAAGGAACGAATTATTGAATTTGGCATACACACATTCTATTTGGATTTTGGTAGAACATGAATGGACCTGGTGTTACAAGGGAAAAATGGTTGTGCTCCAAATGTGATTCTCTGAACATTAAAATCCCTTTTTAAAATATTTACCAATCTTTATTAAGAAAAAGCCGAGAAACTGGAACTGCCAGGATTGCTTTCTTAGCAACTAATTCTGTTTCTTAGGCCATCCCACCATGAGGGGGGGGGAGAGAGAGGGGAGGAGAGAGATGGTGTGTGTGAGAGAGAGTTTAAGAAAGGGAGACAAATATTTTATTCTGAGTGAAAGTCACTTTGAAGAGCTTCCTTTCCAATAATGGAATGTCAAGACTTTAGAGCTATTGTGAAGAAGCATAGAGTAACAGATAAGGTTTTTCATGAATGCCCAATTGTGTTCTCTGAATCCCCTTCCAGTTGCTGCTCTATGAAATTATCCTCTACAGTCAAAGTTTTTCTCAGCAGCTAATATCCAAGCATGGCCAGTTAACAATTCCAGCATTAGGATGTCATTCTCATAAGCTCTTTGTTGCTTCAGTAACCTCCTAAAAATAATAATAAAGCATAAGGAACTATTCAACACTGGCCAGAAGATATTTATAAACAGTGTCAGTGACCTTCTATTTAACTGTAGCTCTTAACTCTAAAGATTTTTTTTTTTGAAACACATATACAAAACATCCCTCACAGTTTTTCAGTGCCAAGGCATTTTGTTCCTTGGCTTGTATGACAAGAATTCCATAAGAAAGAAAATTATCTTTATAAATGGACTTTTATGACAAGCATCATTTTAAAATTGAAGTAAACAGCAACACAATCTTTTTATGGATCAACTTTATTCCTAAAAATACATACCATTTACAAGCCTAGGTCTGGAGTTTTACTTTCTTTTTCTTTCTTAGAGAAAGAAGCATTTATTTTTAGTTTACCTGCCTATCTTCTGCCCATTGTTCATTTCACAATGCCATTGTCAACAATAAAGAATGGCATTTTGGTGGGTAAGATCAGTGGTGGGATTCTGCTGGTTTTAGGGGGTTCGGCCGAACCCTTTGTTAAATTGCTGGCTCACCCCGCCCCTTGCCCCGCCCCTCTGCACCACTATTTATTGCCAATAAATAGTGGTGGGCAAGGGGCAGGCGAGCCAGCAATTTAACAAACGGTTCGGTGTTTTTTGTAATTTTATTGGCCCATGGAGCTTCAGCATAGGCTAATTAGTCCCTTGATTCTATTGGCCTCCCGACTCTCAGCTGATTTGCTCTCAGCTGTTTTGCTCAGGGCTCTGCTGCTTGCTTGCAAAGAGTGCAGATTTTTTTCCCCCTATCTATGCTGAAAAACGAAACTGAAGTAACAGGCTGTTGGCTTTGCTGTTGCTGCAACGTTGGAAGATTAGGCAGGCAGATTTATGTTCTTTTTCCTCACCAAAAAAGGTAGGTGCAAACTACCTTTAGTGGAAAGGTAGTTCCTCTTTAGGGAAAAAGAGGAGAGTTCAAGATTTTAAAACACAAAAGAAAAAAAGCTCTATTTAACTAGGGAATTGTAATAATTGAGATACTATTAATTGTATATTGTGTTGAAAGCAGAAATGGTTAAATTGTGGTTTGGAGGAACATATGGGGGAAATTATTTGGTTTATTATTATTGGTAAATATAATTAATTGATTTGTAAGAAATTGGATTGCATGAAAATAATTGGAATATTCATGTTCATATTGATTAATATACAAAAAAGATAGTTATATAACTAATTGATTTATATTAAAATGTTGAATTTATATTAAACAACTGTAATATTACATAATTAACCAATGTGAGGATGGATATAAAAATAGATGACAATGAGAAGGGGTATAATATAAAATAGAAGGGAAAAATTGAATTTGATTAAGATTAGAGATGAGGATGAAGGGTAATATTGTTTTTTTTAAAAAATAGATAAGGAATAAATATGGCAAAAAGGAAATATAGAAATTGTAAATTTAATTGAAATGACTGAACACTGTTTTAATTTGTGAACTGGCCAAATACTCTGTTCAAAGAAAATACATTGTATGTTTGTATGTGTGTTTCTAATTACTGCTATTTATTCATATTTATTCTCTTTTATTCTTTAAAGTTTAACAATTCATTCTTTATCTTAATATCTTTATATTTGTTTGGGGTTGGCTTTCTTCCCTTTCATCTTTTTTATTGTACACCAATCTTTCTCCTCAAACCTACCACCTCTCTCTTTTCTTTCCTTCTTACTTTCTCTTCCCCCACTCTTCTTCTCCTCCTCCCTTCCTCCCTCTCTTACCCTCACTCCTACTCTAATTTCCCTTCCCTTCCTCCCTTCTCTTCCTTCCCTGTCTCTCCTTCTTTCTTCCATCTCTCTTCTCCTTCCTTCATCCCTCTCTATTGTGCATATGGATTACTCAGAGGGCTGAAAAAGTTATTTTTGACTGGTCCTCGCACTTTTGACCACTCCTCGAACTTACAACTGTCCTCACATTTTACGTTTTTCGCCCTATCTTGTCACCATGGTGAAGAGAAGCAGTTGTGAAATGAGTGACACGGTTGTTAAGAATGTTACAATGGGCATAAATGATGACTAGTCATAAGGGTGAGGACCGGTCAAAAGTGCGAAGACCTGTCAGAAATGACTTTTTTCAGCCCTCTGAATAGTCCCTATGTGCATAGGGACTAGTCAGAAGGCTGAAAAAGTTATTTTTGACCAGTCTTCGCACTTTTGACCAGTCCTCGCACTTACGACTGTACTCACATTTTATGTTTTGCGCCCTATCTTGTCACCGTGGTGAAGACAAGTAGTGGTGAAATGATTGATACAGTTGTTAAGAATGCCGCAACGGGCATAAATGTGAGGAAGGTCATAAGTGTAAGGACTGGTCAAAAATGTGAGGACCAGTCAGAAATGACTTTTTTCAGCTCTCTGAATAATCCCTATGTGCATATGGACTAGTCAGAAGGCTGAAAAATTTATTTTTGACCGGTCCTCGCACTTTTGACCAGTCCTTGAACTTACGACTGTCCTCACATTTTACGTTTTATGCCCTATCTTGTCACCATGGTGAAGGAAGTAGTGGTGAAATGACTGACACGGTTGTTAAGAATGCCGCAATGGGCATAAATGTGAGGATGGTCATAAGTGCGAGGACCAGTCAGAAATAACTTTTTTCAGCCTTCTGAGTAGTCCCTATGCACATAGCCATGCCCACCCGGTCACATGACCAGCTAGCCACGCCCACGCAGTCACAGGACCACAAGCCACACACCCCAACTAAGCCACGCTCACAGAACCAGTTGTTAAAAATATTGAATCCCACCACTGGGTAAGATACAACAATACTGTTGGAAAGGAGTGGGAAAAGCCACTCCATGTTATCTATGGAGAGTTGCTGATGTTAATATGATAGGGTCATATTTAGGACTTCCATATTCTAGAATCCAGAAGTATTGTTTAAATTACAATTTCCTAAATCCATGTCATGATTTTTAAGTAGCATTTTAATTCCATAGCTATCTTATTCCAAATTTTACTGTTTTTGAAAAAGACAAGGACTAGCCTTTACAAATCTCATTATAGTACTGCATACTGAAGGTTTTAAATCCATTAAATTATCAGATATATGTAGCACAAACTTTTTCTTTTCTAATTGCGTGTACCTCAGTGGGACCTTAATCTCATGGCAATGAAACGGAGGAATACAGGAGAATCTATCTATCATCTATCTATCTATCTATCTATCTATCTATCTATCTATCTATCTATCTATCTATCTATCTATCTATCTATCTTAGTGACTATCAGATAAGAACAGAAAATATTTATGTATTTAATGCCTCCATTGCTGATGCAGCTTGAGGCTGATTACAAAGATAAAATAATAATTTAAAGCTGGCTAGCCAGCAATGAGCAAACATGGACCATTCTTATTGGGAGATAACACTCCAAGCAATATATACCGGTGGGATCACAAATCACCCGCCCCAGGACCCATTGAAAAAGCACTCTTTACAGCTTTCCTAAAGAGCAACATAATGGACATATGGCAAGACCAACATATGGACTTTGGGGACATTCCTATTCCAAAAGACAAGAGTGGCTGGAGATGAAACCCTGCTCACTTCTATAACTTGAATTTTCATTTTCAGAGGAAAGGTTTTTTCTAGCCCAGAAATAATTTCCCATCAGACTATTCTTGCTTTGGTCCAAACAATCTTGCAGGCATGGAAGTGGGCAGACTAAGAATAATTGAACCTTGTGTGTCCTAGCAACTGCAAAAGAATGTTGGTTTGTCCAAGGAGTCTCGCTCATATGATAAAGCCAGCATTATGCCAAAAACAACTAAGGCTGGATTTTATTTTATCCATCTGCCTTGATTTGTTGTACATGACATTTATTTAATAAGCCAGCCTTCTGGCTCTAAGTTCCGTCAGTTCTGGACATCATGAGGTTAGAGAAAGTTATGTAGACGATTGAAGTTTTTGATTCATCTTATGTTCGGGTTTATTTATTTCCTTTAAAATTTTTGATCTTGATAGATCCAAAAACCTATCTTTGGAATGTTATCTGCTTGAAGAGCTATTTCGTTCATTATACAGATATATTCAGCTTGACTTTTGGATACCCATTAATAAATAAATCCTGCGTTTTTGGCAGGAGCCCCTATCAACTATGTGCATATTTTGTTTGCAGTAGAAAGGGACTCTCCTTTGGCCACTTATCCTTTTGAACTGTCTTTGGAATCTGGAGCAATGCCAAGCAGCCTTAACAAAAGTTAGGCATTGGCCCAAAGTTTGAACATCTGCCAAAACAAGAAAAGTGTTTTTCTAATTGAAAGCACTCACCCAGGCCTAACCAAAGTTTTCCAACATTACAATTCAGATTTCTTTGAAAGGTAACTTGAAAAGTTGGTGTTTGGCATTGACTACATACTGTACACAGGCACACTGTTCAGCTGAGCCCCAGACATCTTTCCACATCAAATCATTCAGAAGAAAATTTCCTTATTCTGTGTTAATGTAACCAAACGTCCTAGAATTGCTCTAAAGCTACTCTGAAACTCTTCATGGAGAAGTATTAGAAGTTTTATTAAAATAAATCATAAGTATATGTAGGATATTGTATTAAATTATCTGCTTAGAAATAGTTTTCACTGTATAATGCATAACGACCAAGCTGAAATTAAAAAGTTTCTTCCCCAAACCTCCATAATTTTAACCTTAAACTGTTTACTGTTGACCTCATTCCTAAAATGTCTGTAAGGGGCGTGCATAAGTGCACCAGCGTGCCTACCGTCCCTGTCCTAATATTCCTTTTTACTTACTCTTTTCATGTATTCAAATTATGTTTATACTTCTACCTGTTATCTTATACTATATATGCTTGACAAATAAATGTATGATTATGATTATGATGATTATATTGTTCTGTGCTTTGTGCTTCCATGAAGAGAAATTTTTAGTGGCACTTTCATTGAATAAATAGCTTGGAGGGTGGGATCAGGGAAAAGAAATTATTGTTCAGGGGGAACAATAATTCATTTCCCCTTTTCCTTGGCCCCATCCATTTATTCTATGAAGGGTGCCATTAAAATTTGGGGACCTCTGAACAATTGTCTGTGAAATTAAGGGTACTATCTGCTAAGTAGGTACTCCATGGAGTTGGGGAAAACAAACACTTGGACTTAAATCTTATCAGTTTTGTCAACGGTAAAGAGAATATCTTCAGCTATCTCCAAAATTGTCTCTTGCTGACCAGTGGGACTCTGACTTCTGTCTCTTTTCCCAGTTACATTCCACCAAATGTTTCTTTTTGACATACTCCTGAAATTCTAGGCAGCTAATTCAAACTGAAAGCCACCTCTATTGCTAAGTGCAAGTCATAGGGAGAAGTCTGACCTCATTCTTAATATTTTTATGCTATTAAAATATTGCAAAAATGTATTTTTAAAATGTTTACTGTTGAGTTTGGGAAGAAACCTATCTTGGTGAAGTTTAATAATGAATTGGCTGACTCCTGTCAATTTGAAGAAAAATGGTAACAAATCACATGTGACTGTGAAATATCACCCTCCATTACTACAAATTTATCCATTTCCCAAAGGGGCAACTGAATCATTCTTTAAGTATGCATATATTTGAATAAGCAAACATTTTTAAATAAAATTAGCATGAATAAATGCGCCCAATGTTAATTGGTTTAAAGTCTTTCACCATTTCCTACCCCTCTTTCTCCTCTTTCCCTATTTTGCTCTCTTTCGTTATTTTTAATAGAAATTTCATCCTAAAATACAATGAGATTGTATTTTAGATAATGAAGAGCTAAATAAATAAAAACTTAATCACAGAAGCTGCAATGGAATATAGTGCAAATCTCAAAAAATATTGCTCATTTTAGAATAGAATTTATAGAATAACAGAGTTGGAAGGGACCTTGGAGATCTTCTAGTCCAACCTCCTGCCCAGGCAGGAAACCTTACACCACTTCAGACAAATGGTTATCCAACATCTTCTTAAAAATTTCCAGTGTTGGAGCATTCACAACTCCTGGAGGCACGTTGTTCCACTGATTAATTGTTCTAACTGTCAGGAAAATTCTCCTTAGTTCTAAGTTGCTTCTCTCCTTGAATAGTTTCCACCCATTGCTTCTTGTTCTACCCTCAGGTGCTTTGGAGAATAGTTTGACTCCCTCTTCTTTGTGGCAACCTCTGAGATATTGGAACACTGCTATCATGTCTCCCCTAGTCCTTCTTTTCATTAAACTAGACATGCCCAGTTCATGCAACCGTTCTTCATATGTTTCCAGTCCCCTAAACTTCTTTGTTGCTCTTCTCTGCACTCTTTCTAGAGTCTCAACATCTTTTTTACATTGTGGCAACCAAAACTGAATGCAATATTCCAAGTGTGGCCTTACCATGACATTATAAAGTGGTATTAACACTTCACGTGATCTTGATTCTTTCCCTCTGTTTATGCAGCCCAGAACTGTGTTGGCTTTTTTGGCAGCTGCTGCACACTGCTGGCTCATATCTAAATGGTTGTTCACTAGAACTCCAAGATTCCTCTCACAGTTACTACTATTGAGCAAGGTACCACATATACGTATTAGAAGAACATTTGTTGAATATAGCTATTATTTAGAATTTTAATTACAATAGTAAAAACTAACACAAACTAAGCTTATAGAAAGAGAAAAGAATAAAAATAAAAAAAATAAAAATAAAAGGTGCAGGGGAAAAAAGAACGAAAGAACAAGAAAATAAAGAATATAAGAAAGAAAAAAAAATAAGAAAGTGACTCCAAACCGTAATCATATATTACATATAAACACATGTAATGACTCTTCACTCCCTATAAAGTTAAACAGATAGCTTTTCATTCCATGTCCCATTCCTTATCTGTAAGCAAATATTTTATAATTTTAGTCTCTCCTAGAAGCTGTCAGATTAGAGTTTAAAACAATAAGTGGTGGACTAAGATGAAAATATTGTATAATTTTAGAATTCATAAACATTTTTTTAAAAAAATCTGAGAATATCATGATACCGGTAGTAGTCAGCATCAATCAAGCTTCAGTGGGAAGAACACTTCAAAGCGATTACAACTGAATCTATCACCAGTAAAATATTAAAATATTAACTGTTTAATCCTGGTGTCAACAAAAAGTCAATAGAGGGTTGCCAGAACATTGCAAAAATATGCAATATTGTATTTTTTTTAATTTATTTTTAAGTTTTAATGTATTTTTAACAGTTTTAATCTGTAATTCAATGAAACATTGAACAAATCATAGGATTTGATTTCTCTTCAATTCTTATTTATCCCATTACTCCAACTTCTTCAAAACTTTAATAAGCTTCTTTTGTAGATCTAATAAAAGAACAATTTCCAGGTCTTTCTCTTTATTTATTATGTGTATTTCCATTCTTATTTTTAAATCTTCACTCAGTTTTTTTTTGTATATCCTATAAAGTGTCCTTTTCCAAATCATTTTCTTGGTCTATCATTTGTAGTTCCAAATTCTGTCAGATAAAATTTGTTCCACATCTGTTGTTTCTTCATTAACATCTTTACACATAGATTTCTCCAAAGAAGTAGACATCATTACTGACAGTGTTGATACTGTAGTTACTATTTTCTGGTTCCATTCTTCAAAATTCCCCTTTAATGTTTCTGACCTTGTAATGGTTTGTGTCATTTCCAGTATTAACTGACATAAAGAATAGGCTTATAGTCTTTTTTGTTGTTGTTGTTGTTTAAAATCATTAATCCTCTCTTCCACAAGAAGTTGCTTAATTTTTATAGTTAATTCCAGAATTTTGCAATAAAAGTTAATATTCCAAATTTATCTGGATCCTTAAACCATTTATAACTTTATTAGAACAAAGTCTTGTTTATTTTTTGCCGTTTATTTTAAATTCTTAAGCATGTAACTAATATTTCTTTTGTTCAGAGTTGAAGATCAACTTACTTGATAAAGACTTTTTAAACTTCTTGTTCTGAAAGTCTCTGTTATCTTTAAGATGGTTAATAGATCATTTTCAAAAGTGATTAGAAAGTGGAATTTGCAAACTTAGTGTCACTTAAAAAGCTCCACTGCAGTTACAAGCAAGATGGTTGATCCCATTATTTCCCAATGCTCAAACCTGTGGAAAGCCACTTTCCCACAGTTTTCTCATGAAAAACAGACATCTGAACATGTGTGTATGGTGTCTCATCCAGTTCTTATTCAGAAAGTTTCCAAGGAACCAATTACTCCCCTGTTCCTTGGTCTCTGCGGCAGTAGTTGGTTCCGCTTTCTTGGAGCTGTGTTCAGTTTGCCATATCTCTCCTAGAAGCTGTCAGATTAGAGTTTAAAAAGATAAGTGGAACAAAATGAAAATATTATATAATTTTAGAATTCATAAACATTTTTTTAAAAATCTGAGAATATCATGATAGTAGTCAGCATCAGTCAAGCTTCAGTGGGAAGAACACTTCAAAGCGATTACAACTGAATTTATCACCTGTAAACACTGTTAACAAAATACACTAAATAAAGCTGTATTTTAGAAAATAAATAAAACATCAGTGGTTTATTCAGTGGTAATTACTTCTTATGCTGGGATGAAACATTGCTTACTATTCAAGGCAAGGTGCCTCACTTAAATTTAGACTTTATTTATATCAGGTTTTCACCTCAACATTAGGTAGGTAAGTAAGCAAGCCCCACTGAATTCTAACAAGTCCATAAAGTTTAAAGTATACACAATGTAAATGCAATATAAAATTAGCAGACTCTACTGATGTAGTTCTAAAATAGTGCTTGAATTATTTAGGTTTTACTTCAAAACATACTTTACTAGCTATTGACAAATCTGCAATTAATTTAACATTATGTGATTGCTGCCTTTTCTGAATTTCAGTTACAAGCATCATGGTCATTTGGAAAGGATTCAGAATGGTTTCCCCATTACAGATAAACTTTATTACTTGGAATATGCACAGTCTCTTGCTATCTCAGATGGGATGACATGCGAGCCAAGATCATACTATTTAATGTTCTACTGCTCACAATTTAGTCATTTAGATGCATAGTTAAAACTTTATTGGCATGCATCAACAACAGTGGCATTATTTAGATTCTGCAACTGCATTGGTTGTAGCCAAGATAGTAGTAGTATGATGATGATGATGATGATGATGATGATGAGGTAGACATATTGGTTTGCCTTGAGCCACAATTTCCAATGACAAACACTGAGTCTCCAGCAGTGTCTCTGGCTCTGGAACTTCCAAAAGCTTCAAGTTAAAGTGGGAAAAGATGTATCATCAGCAATCCTTTTCTCTATGATCACAGTTGATTAATCTGAGAAGGATCATACTATTTTTGTTCATTACCTGTTGGATTCATTTCAGCTTTCTGCCACATGATTTTGGTTTTAAGGCACCAAAAAACACTTAAATAGATAAGAGTCATGTTTTGGTTGGGCGACATGGAATATTAACAATAGCTTCCTGGGGAGAACAAGGTGACTCATATGATATCTTAACTTGTAACTTTAGGAGGAATCTGTTTTGTTGAATATATGACAGTTTCTCTTCCTGTACCTTATTTGAAATCCATTCCAGAGTATAGCAATACCACTTCATAGTGCTTTACAACCCTCTCTAAGCAGTTTGCAGAGTCAGTGTATTACCCCCAACAATTTGGGCCCTCATTTTACTGACCTCAGAAGGATGGAAGGCTGAGTCAATCTTGAGCCAGTGAGATTCAAACTGCTGGAAGCTGGTGATCAGCAGAAGTAGCCTGCAGTACTACATTCTAACCACTGCACCACTGCAGCTCTTTGTATTATAATAATAATAATTATTATTTACTTTATCCATTAAACATGAAACTCAGTCAACTGAACATTCAAAAATGCATCACAAATACCATTGACAGGTGCTAATGGTTATACGGGTTGTTGTCAGCATCCTAGGTATCAACCAAGTACCTTCTTAAGATATACGATGTTCCAAGTAGCACAGTTTTTTTGCAGTTCTGCTGGTGTTATTGCAGGAAGCTGCAATTTGTTGATGTATCTTATAAAATTCTTGGACATGGTACCAAGTGCCCTGATGACAATGGGTATCACTGTTACATGTTTCATCCATAGCCATGTAGTTTCAATGGCCAGGTCGAGATATTTCATTATTTTTCCAAGTTCTTTTTCTTCAACTCTGGCATCTCCTGGTACTGCGATGTCAATAAATTGTACATTTCAGTTTTTGACAAATGTGATATCTGGCATGTTGTATTCCAAATGACAATCCTTCTGTATTCGAAAGTCCCACAAGATATTCACCTTTTCATTTTCTATAACTTTTTCCACTTTATGCTCCCATGACTTTTTGGTTAGGTAAGTCGTAATTTTTACATAATGACCAGTGGATTAATTTAGCAACTTGGTCGTGTCTAGCTTTGTAATCAGTTTGTGCGATTTTGCTATATTCACATATTAAATATGAAACAGTTTTGACTTTGTTGTTGCAAAGTCAGCAGTTTGGATTGTCAGTGGATTTTTGTATCTTTGCTTTCATGGCATTAGTTTGTAGTGCTTGTTCTTGAGCAGTCAATATTAAACCTTCCATTTCTTTTTTGATGGTTCTCATCTTAAGCCATGCCCATGTAAAGTTGTTAACACATTTTCCTTCAATGTTTTTCAAATACTGTCCATGCAAAGCTTTGGTTTTCCATCTATTTAATCTGTCATCCAGCTGTTTTTCCTTATATTCTGCCTTCGTTTCTGTTGTTTTTATAATGTTTTCCATTTTCACAGCCTGCAGCAATTTTTCTGTACTTTGGTTCACATAATCATTCAAACTTCGTTTTTCTTCTTCTACAGTTTGATGGATTTGCAATAGTCCTCTGCCCCCTATTTTCCTTGGCACCTGTCGGTGTCACCTTGACACCTGTCAATGTCACTTTGTGGATGTAAAGCTTGGTACATATTCAAAAGTTTGCATGTTTTCCAGTCCAAGTTTTCCAGTTCAGCCAAAGTCCAGTTGATGATTCCAGCTGAGTAGCGTATCACTGGAACTGTCCATGTATTAATGGCTTTAATTATGTTTACAGCATTCAGCTTTGATTTTAATATTTTGCTATATGCTATATATTAAATTAATATTTTAATATATGATGTTCCAAGTAGCACAGTTTTTTGCAGTTCTGCTGGTGTTATTGCAGGAAGATGCAATTTCTTGATGTGTTTTGTAAAATTCTTGGACATGGTACCAAGTGCCCCGATGACAATGGTATCACGGTTATATGTTTCTTCGATAGCCTTATATTATCATCATTATTATTATTATTGGTTAATCTTTAGTGAGATTCACAGCTTTGAGGCTCGTTAATAGCTCAGCAGCTCGAGTCCTAACCAAGGACCTAGGAACTGTTAAGGTATTATTATATTATTATTATTATTATTATTATTATTATTATTATTATTATTATTATTTCTCTTATATTATTAACCAGTTTTAAATGAGTTGAAGATGTCAGACCATTGTCAAAGAAAGCACCAATGCAGTTCATTTCATTCATCTAAATCAGTGGTTCTCAACCTTCCTAATGCCACGACCCTTTAATACAGTTCCTCATGTTGTGGTGACCCCCAACCAGGGGTCGGTTCTAAATTTTTTTCCTACCGGTTCTGTGGGTGTGGCTTATTTTGTGGGTGTGGCTTGGAGGTCATGTAACTGGGTGGGCGTGGCTAGCTGGTCATGTGACCGGGTGGCCATGGCTATGTGTATAGGGACTACTCAGAGGGCTGAAAAAAGTCATTTCTGACAGGTCCTTGGACTTTTGTCTGGTCCTCACACTTATGACCACCCTCACATTTATGTCTGTGCAGCATTCTTAACAACCATGGCACTCATTTCACAACTGCTTCTCTTCAACATGGTGATAAGATAAAACGTAAAATGTGAGGACAGTCGTAAATTCAAGGACTAGTCAAAAGTGCGAGGACCAGTCAAAAATAACTTTTTCAGCCCTTTGAGTAGTCCATATGCATAAAAGGATACAGCAATAGAGAGGGATGAAGGAAGGGAAGGGAAATTAGAGTAGGAGTGAGGGTAAGAGAGGGACGAAGAGAGGAGGAGAAGGAGAAAGAAAGAGGAAGTAGGGAGAAGAAGAAGAGTGGGGGAAGAGAAAGTAAGAAGGAAAGAAAAGACAGAGGTGGTAGGTTTGAGGAGAAAGATTGCTGTACAATAAAAAAGATGAAAGGGAAGAAAGCCAAGCCCAAACAAATATAAAGATATTAAGATAAAGAATGAATTGTTAAACTTTAAAGAATAAAAGAGAACAAATAGCAATAAATAGCAATAATTAGAAACACACATACAAACATACAACATATTTTCTTTGAACAGAGTATTTGGCCGGTTCACAAATTTAAACAGTTGTAGGAGGTTAGCACCCACCCCTTTCCTAGAAGAATGAAATATTTTAGGAAATATTAAAAAGGCAGAATATTATATTTCCCTGGATGAGAAATGGAAAAGCATATTTTACAGACAAAGCAGCTCCCACCTTCCTGCCCCCCACCCTTTGTTAATGGGCCAGAGGCAGAAAGTCAATCCTTTGTCAAACGACATTTGCAACACAATAGCAACATAAACTAACACAATGGGCCCCATCTAGCAACCGAAACTTACCACACGTGACCTGGGAAGCATGTGACCTGGGAAGCACATGTGACCATCAGCCAGCAAGGCTAGCTAAGACCCCCACCCCCTGGGAGTCTGACAACCAATCAGGATACTCTTTCAGGGCCCCAAGAAATGCAAAGCCAGAGAGAGCATAAAAACCAGAGGATTTACTGTATCTGCCCCTTTTCTGTTCAGGAACTCAAGCCATGTGATCCTGTCCACCATTAAACCATCTTTCCAAGCAGTCTCCATGTTTCCAGTGTCTTTTTCCCCACTTGGAGCAGAACCCAGAAGGATATTTCTTCCAACACAGTGTTTAGTCATTTCAATTAAATTTACAATTTCTATATTTCCTTTTTACCATATTTATTCCTCATCTATTTTTTAAAAAAACCAATATTACCCTTCATCCTCATCTCTAATCTTAATCAAATTCAATTTTTTCCCTTCTATTCTATATTATACCCTTTTTTATATCCATCCTCACATTGGTTAATTATGTAATTATGTAATACAGTTGTTTAATACAAATTCAACATTTTAATATAAATCAATTAGTTATATAACTATCTTTTTTGTATATTAATCAATATGAACATGAATATTCCAATTATTTCCATGCAATCCAATTCCTTACAAATCAATTAATTATATTTACCAATAATAATAAACCAAATAATTTCCCCCATATATTCCTCCAAACCACAACTTAACCATTTCTGCTTTCAACACAATATACAATTAATAGTATCTCAATTATTACAATTCCCTAGTTAAATAGAGCTTTTTTTCTTTTGTGTTTTAAAATCTTGAACCACCTCTTTTGCCCTAAATTTCTCATTGTTTGCAGGTTTGCACCTACCTTTTTTGGTGAGGAAAAAGAAAAAGAAATCTCTCTGCCTCATTTTGTCACGTTGCAGCAAAGACCCTGCTTCCCTACTTTCAATTTCGCTTTTTCAGCATAGCTAGGGGGAAAAAAATTTGCTCCAGGAATTTACCTCTTTGCAGCTAGCTCTTTGAAGCCCCACGGCAAGAATTTAAAGTTTTTTTCCCTCTAGCCATCAGCTGGGACTCCGGAGGCAGCAATAGATTGGGAGTGGGCAGGGTAAGTGAAGGCGTGGGGGGGGCGAGACAGGGCTTTGGCGACCCTTGTGAAATGTCCGTTCGACCCCCAAAGGGGTCGCGACCCCCAGGTTGAGAACCGCTGATCTAAATAGTTTATTCAGACAGGAATAACCTGTTGACACAAATGAATGTAAAAGTATTACCAGACTGTGGATGAATGCATTTCTTTCAGATCAGATTGTGCAGAAAAACAGTTGATCTACCATCCTCTATCTACTTTGTCTAGATTGTTGGCTTCATCTAATTCATTGCTAGTTCAGCCACTAATTCAGAATATAAAGTTAATCCACAAAATTCTTTCTCAAGGGTTGAATTTTCAGAAGGCTAAAAAACATTAACTGATTATAAAATAAAGGGGTGAGGTTTTCCTTTCACCACTTCATTTTCTGAACAACAAAAATCAGGCAAATGTTGACATGGAACAAATTTGTTGATATACAATTGGATTGTGCAAAATGACTCAGATAGGAGAATCCCACCCAAATTGTGCCCATTTAAATTCTAATAATGCTTCTTTGGAAAATAAGTTAGAAAGCAGAGCTGGTCTTCTTTGACCAGCCAACCATGTGATGCAACAGTGGCAGCCGATGAAGTCATGAAATGCTTTAAAGCATTTCTGGCAAGCTGTGTTTTTGAAAAAGGAAACATTTATTGAGGAGAAAAAATGAGAAGGCTAAGAGTGTTCTTGTTTATTTAAAATTGTATAAACATTATATTTTTTAAATTTGTACAGCTTGGATTAAACATGTTTGTTTATCAGTTCAAAATATTCAAACATATGTCAAGCTTTATTTTCATTTTCAAGGAGAAAGGCTATTATGACATCTTTCTGTTGGGGATAGGTATCTCCCTCCCTTTATTAATAATTATAGCCCTGAAATTGTTTTGGTCATTCCATGCTGATCTCTGAATTTCAAGGAAGGTTTGTGCTAACTAATGTGTTGTGGACTACATTCATATTAGTATCTGAACATTTCTGGCATTGAAATTTCCTGTCTAATTTGGTTTAAAAGGGCAAGAATGAATATGCTAAGGGGACCTGGAACCCCATTAATAGGAAAAGAGTTATATGTTAGCAGTAATTCCACTTATTTGCTGTTTCTGGCACAGTATATGTTAGAAACTTTTCCACAATTGGGGGGGGGGGAACCACCAGAGGCAGATGAAATGCTTGACAGAAGAGTCTGGAAAGAAGTAATTAAACTTGCTAGAGTTGATAAGACCTGCAGAAAGTCTAATGAATTAATTGGCAATTGTTTCAGTGAGCATGGAAGGGTGATCAGATAAAGAATCGCTGCATTATATAATGCCATTTAGTGCAGGCAGGATCTCTGCTTTCAATGAAAGCTCTGTTCTATTTCGAAGTGACTTACAAAGGAGACAACATAGCGGAAGGAGACAACATTATCTTCACACTTTGTTGATTAATTTCACAGAAAAATCTGGCCAGCTACTGTAGGAAATATCTTGCACTTATGAATCTTGATCTGATCCAATCATATTTCCTGCTCTTTCGAGCCGACAGTTTGATAAAGTGTGGAATGTTTAATGTGTTGAATTTTCTGCATTTCTCAGGCAGTAGTTGCTGATGGGGCTCTATTTGGTGAAAGGTCAAAAGCAGGCTATGGAGAATCCCACAAGACATGTTGCAGACAGTCAGTTTGGAACACCACAGCCTATGTTCTCGATTCCCCTGGTCCCTTGGCTCATATAGTAGAAAAGCCAGTAGCATGTAAAAGCTACTTTCTTGCCATTTAGGTCTTCCCAAGCAGTGGCCAGCTGATGAGACATTATGCCAGGGAAGGGAGGAGAATTTTTTTTTAACTATTTGGTTTCTCCTGATCATTGATAAACAGTTGAAAAAGTCCAGCATCAAAAAATATATTTGACAAAACTTGTGGGATTGCCCATGTGAAGGTCACTCAACCTGGAGTCCTGTCAGCATATCCATTATATCATAAGGACTAGAATGCTTCAGTGAAATCTTGAAATGGCCAGACCAAGAGCTCTGCACTGATTCAGGTGGCCCTGAGGGCACAGATAAACCCCCAAGTGGCCTCAATGGCTCTCAGACAGAGTGCTAATGACCAGATGACTACAGAGGAATATAATCCTTCCACCACCCTTCAAACATCCTGTCAGAACTAATCCTTCCATCCCTCCCTCCTGACCATCCAGTCAGAACTGATGAAGCTTTCTTGGATAAGATGCAAAACATATTCTTCTTCCTCATGGGGAAAAAACCCAGACCACTTGCCTTTTGAAAAAGCATCTTTGAGACAACCATGATCTGGATGACTGAGAATCTCCATAGAGAGTCATAAACATCTCAACTAGCACTGGGGGAAAAGATTGAGAAGAATTCTCTCTTATAGCCCTGGCACAAAATGATTCAAAGTTACTTCAAAAACTTTGGTAAGTGGCCTTTTCAATTTGCTGGAACAAATTGAGTAATGCCCATGAGTCCAATTGTTTCATCAAAATAATTCTACATTATTTTGCACCAGAAGCAGTACTTTAAAATGGACCTGGAAGCAAACAACTAGTCATTGAGGTTGATAAACCACAAACTCATAATTAAACAGGTAGAGGCAAAACAGCAGTTAGATATTAATGCTATCCTTCAATTAGATAGACATTAAAATTATGGAGACAGAAACCCCATACTTAACTTAGAAACATTTTTTAATAAAACGTTGGTTGATAATAGTTCAGAATCATTGACTGCTGTTGAAGTGAAGCATTACTCTCCACTTATATTTTACTTATATATTTCTAAATAAACATTGCCATATATAGTTAATTATTTTTTCCATAGCCAGGGAATCAAATGCAGGTCACCTACATCTTGAAAAGTTTTGTTCTGTGGGGGATGCAGAATGAACTTCCACAATACTGTATATATCTGTGTTAGAAGAAAAACTATGAGAATGTAAGCAAAATTCAGACACATGCAATGTATTTGCTAACTGAAGAACATCAGACAAAGAAAACGTACACTTAACTTCTTTGTACAAGAGAAACAGGGCATACAATTTATATAGTCTAGTATATGCTTGAACACACACACACACACACACACACACACAGAGTCAGTACAGTAATAGCAGTTTACATATTTTCCAAACAGTCCCCAATATTTCCTGTGTTTGCTGACTTTATTAATTCTATAGTTACCAGCTTTTCAAATAATATTTATGTTCACTTATGTTTTTCTTTAAATTTGTCATCTTTATTTATTGATAGTGTATCAGATGAAATTCTTCACTAATCCTTCATCAGCTCATCCATTTTATAGTCTGATTGTTGCCTTTTAATTGTGTTCTGCTAAATACTGTCACAATACTCTAGTTATTCTGAATTCCATCAGGACCAATTCCAAGTAGTTTAGTGCTGCAATGATTAATTATTGATTATAAGACTCCAGCAGATTGACCAAACATATCTAAGGAAAACAAACATATTGAATAGGCAGCAGGTTCGCTATTGGAACATCATACATCTTAAGAAGGTACTTGGTTGATACCTAGGACGCTGGCAGCAACCCGTATCAACCATTAGCACCAGTCAATGGTATTTGTGATGCATTTTTGAATGTTCAGTTGACTGAGTTTCATGTTTAATGAATAAAGTAAATAATAATAGTAACAACAACAACAATAATAATAATAACAACAACAACAGTAATAAGTGCCTTGGGTGCAATCCCAAAACAACTGGCACCAGGGGTGAAATCCAGCAGAACCTACTGGACAACTGACATTGTCAAATTCATCATCAGTCAATTGCAAAAGGCGGCTTTACTGGGAACAGTTTCCATCCTGCAATGATATCTGTAACACCATCAAACATCCACATCTGCCTATCCTGGGTCCTTGGTGAGGACTCGATAGGTAGACGAAAATGCCAAAACCAGTCTGAACATCTGGCTGACTGTGCGATGATCAAGAATAATAATATCTGCCGTTTCCAACAACTTAGAGGAAGTATGGAAGAGCTTCTGCATATGGGTGGCACTAAGGCAGATGCCTCTTCCAGCCATTCTAATGTCTGAATAAAGAACCAGGAATAAAGTGAATTGAAGCAAACTGTGTGTCTTTTTCCACATTTAGAATTGGGAGAAGAAAGATCCTTCAAAGAATCTATTTGAAAAAGGATACTTTGCATGATGCCTTGTTATAATCAAGTACCCCTTTGAAGCTTTTCAAAATTAATATTAAATGCCTAAACCAGGGGTGAAATCCAGCAGGTTCTGACAGGTTCTGGAGAACCGGTAGCGGAAATTTTGAGCAGTTCGGAGAACTGGCAAATACCACCTCTGGCTGGCCTCAGAGTGGGGAGGGAATGGGGATTTTGCAGTATCCTTCCCCCTGGAGTGGGGTGGGAATGGAGATTTTGCAGTATCCTTCTCCTGCCATGCCCACCAAGCCACGCCCACCAAGCCATGCCACGCCCACAGAACCAATAGTAAAAAAAATTGGATTTCACCACTGGCCTAAACCCATGACATAAAGAGAGAAAAGGAAATTTTAAAAAACACAACCAAGGTGTAGCAAGAACAGAAGACATTTTAAAAAAGAATAAAATAAAACATTTGAGAAACAGGAAAGAGAGATGGGGAGAGGAAGAGGGTGAGAGAGAGAGAGAGAGAGAGAGAGAGAGAGAGAGAGAGAGAGAGAGAGAGAGAGAGAGAAACAAAGATTTTACCCAGAATGCAAATCAGCGGTTCTTGATACAACATAGACCTTCCCTTCTTTCCCCTCTCTGAAATTAAATTGGGAACAGTAGTGGGAAGGAACAGAATTGCCCTCCACCAATTATCCCAGTAGGAGCCCTACTAACATAGCTTCATGCCACAGTTTTAGAGCTGCCAATCGTACTTGGACCAGCGTTAGTTCGGCAAGTGGGTGGAGCAAAAACTGGCCAGCCAGTAGAGCTATATATGAGATTTAATTAATTTAAAACATAATAAAAATAATTATTTACATTTGTTTTTATATTTATTTGTATGTTGTTTATATTAGATAGCAATTAAATACTTTCCTCTATATCTATTTTTTCCCTTGTATTACAATTGAGAAGCAACTTTTAGAAGAATAGTTGGGAGTGCACTTAAATATTATGGAGATTGCAAAATATGTTAGAAATTGGGTTGTGCACCCCTACATTGACACAATCAATATAATGGGATTTTTACCAATAGTTAGCCCATTTCTGTTCTGTGTTGTCTTGCTCAGATTTTTTTATCAAGGTTTGTATAGAATTCTGAATATTAACTATTTTAATAAAGCAGAAGCTCACATTAAATGGAGCTTTAGATATTATGGGTGTTAGTTTCATAAATTTCTGATTTAAGTAAATATAATAGCTTAATGAAAATAGTTTTAAATATATTTTGTCCACTAAGTATTATATTTCTTTAATAACAATATTTATATTAAAATGTTTATTTTTGGCTTTTGTAATGTGGAAGGCAGCTCTTACATTTTATTTCTTTTCATCTTGTGCTAATCCACAACATTGTATACAAATATTTGTTCATGCACCGGGTTTTAGCTTCTGCAATAAAATTTGCATGGTACAATTCAAAACACACAAATCCCTTTCGTAAATTGACAACGGTCACTCACAGAGATAATATATCATAAATAATAGTCACATTATTGTTTAAGGGGGATTAAAATGATAGATTAATAAATAAAACACATGGAGATTAGATTAATTCATCACAATCACTGTCAAGCCACATATTTACAAAATAACAGAATGCTTCATGACGATGCAGCACTTAAACTGTTATCAAGCTCATCACATATTAATTTACATATGTAAACTTTTATATTTTTCTTCTGAAACATTGAGAATGCTTTTTTATTGTTGATTTTAAAATGTATGGGGAGATGTTTCTAAAATTTCTATTGGAAATGTGTTTTTTAATAGCCTCTAATATTACATTTAGTTTTAAGCTACTGATTCATTATGACTTTAGGGATGGTTCACATGTGAAGTTGCTTCTTGTTTCATTATTGGTGGTTTGTACAGAAATATGATCTCTCCTAAACACTCTTGTACAGGGGCCAATCTATACATAAATGTAATGTAGATCATGAATTGATATTTGGTCTGGTTATGGTTTGATGCAATGCCATTTTGTCCTTTCATTCAAGCAGAAAAGCATTCCAATGCACATGCCAATATATGGAACTGGTGTTCAGAGCAATGTATGGAAATGCCAATGTATGATTGACCAAAATGACTTCAATGTCTGCAAAACTTTATTGCTTGTTAAACCCTTCCTGTTAATAAAGATGGATCAAGCCAGCTTCTTTCCATAGCAAATAGGGCCTTGATGATCCTGATCTCCAAACAGTGGATTCCAAATGCAGTGGACAAAATTTAAATTTACACTTTCCCCCCCGGGGTAAAACAATGAATTTGGGGGTGGGGAGTCAACATTCAGTATTCATCATTTTCATTACTATTATCAAACATCTGCAGCCAATTTTGTTGATTGTTCATTGCTATCTTTACAGATTAAAAAATACACAATACAAATAGAACACACTTTAGTGCTATGAGCCATGGTGGCACAGTGGTTAGAATTCAGTACTGCAGGCTACTTCTGCTGACTGGCAGCTGCCTGCAATTTGGCAGTTCCCATCAGGCTCAAGGTTGACTCGGCTTTCTATTCTTTTGAGGTGGGTAAAATGTGGACCCAAATTGTTGGGGACAATATGCTGACTCTGTAAACCGCTTAGAGACAGTGTAAAGCACTGGGAAATGATATACAAGTCTAAGTGCTATTTTTATTTTATTGTATTTTAGATTTCTAAATAAAGTCATTTATTATCTGTCCCGTTAGCTGTCCTGGCAATTTTTTTTTTCTATCTACATGAAATGGTTCTTGATTTACCTGCTTCAGAATTAGAAGTGAAAAGGCAACATATCTTGATCAATTTAAGAATCAAAGAGTGCTGGGGATGAACAATTCAGCATGATTTTATGCTTGGCTTTCCCTAAGGCTTTGAAACAGATTTGTTCATACGTATTTCTGACATCCTGTTTCTCCAAATGACTTGCCTCCTACTGTGTTTCTAGGAGCTCAACAAGTTCTCTCTCTTGGGCTGTATCTCCTGCTATCCATTTTGGATGATGTTCATGAATCTCTGCCTGCAGTACTTCACGGGAGCCCAGTTTGCAGAAATGTATCATAAAAAATACAAATCTCTGTTCCCAGGAGCTCACAGGAAGGAATGGAACCAGACTGATTCTAAAACACTTTGCTCTGTCAGCCACACAGGAAAAATATGCATTTTATCACATACTTGCTTTTGAATCATAAGAGGATACAGCTGAGTGGCTAGCAGAATACGATTTATTTTTATAAATCTGCATTGCCTCCCATGTTCACTCATTTTCATTTTTTATTTCCTATCATTATGTTTTCCTTCCTCCTCTCCTTCCCTTTTTTCACCTCCCTTTGAAAAACTTAGGTACTACTTATTCATAGTATGAAATCTCCCTCTGCAAAAAAAAAAAAAAAAGAAAGAAAAAGAAAAAGAAAGAAAAAAGAAAGAAAAGAAAGATTAAAAGTTTTCTAACTTTTCTATCTTCTAAGTTTCTGATTTTCTAACATTACTCTTGGGATACTTGCCTACAGCAAACTGGTTGTAATATCATCCAGGGGCAAATCTTTACCTGAAAACAACATGCATGTATCCACATACAAATACACACCTGCTCCCATTGCCATACAAAAGGAATGTATGGAGTTGATAAGTTCTAAGTTGATAAGCTTTATTGTCACTTTTTTTGTGAACACATCAGCACACATTAAAACATGAAATTCTGATGCCCATTCACACACATATACATACACAAACACACACATACATATACATTGATATATTAATCACAGTACATTTTGAATACATAGTGGAAAAAAGAGTCTTGAGAATTAACAAGGTTGATACTGTGAGCTGTGGTGGTGCAGTGGTAAAAACGTAATATTGCAGGTTAATTCAGCTCACTGCCAGAAGTTCGATCCTCACCGGCTCAAGGTTGACTCAGACTTCCATCCTTCCAATGGATGGATGGATGGTACAACGAGGACCCAGATTGGTGGGAGCAATATGCTGACTCTGTAAACCACTTAGAGAGGGCTATAAAGCACTATGAAGCAGTATGTAAGTCTAAGTGCTATTGCTATACTATAAGGTACAAAGCTATAACAGATTTTAGTTGTTCTGTTTCCTCCCAGAAGGTAACAAAGAAAACCAGTCATGGAGAGGATGTGTAGCATCCCTGACAATACTGCAGATCCTGATCAAGCAGCACTTATATGCCATGTTCTGAATAGAAAGAATTGAACATCCAATAATCTTTTCTGCCATCCTCACCACTCTGCACAGCCTTCCTGCACAGTAATACTTCCAAACCACACAGTAATACAATATAACAGGATGCTTTCAATTGTCCCTCTATAGAAAGTGGTAAGGACGGGGGAAGGAAGATGTGCTTTTCTCAAATGACGCAGAAAATGAAATGACAATGATTTATCTCTGACACTATAGACATAGTGTCATAGTGTCACATAGTGTTATAGTGTTAAGAGTCACGGTGCCGCAGTGCTTAGAGTGCAGTATTGCAGGCTACTTCTGCTGCCTGCCTGCTGTCTGCAATTTGGCAATTCAAATCTCGCCAGGCTCAAGGTTGACTCAACTTTCCATCCTTCTGAGGTGGGTAAAATGAGGACCCAAACTGTTGGGGGCAATATGCTGACTCTGTAAACCGCTTAGAGAGGGATGTAAAGCACTGTAAAGTGGTATATAAGTCTAAGTGCTCTTGCTATAGAATGTATAGCGATGAGGATAGGGTTTCCAGATATCCAGCAAAGAACATAATCTCTTTTTTGGACTCAGATCACTTGTTTGGTAGACAGAGCTTTAAAGTCAAATATTGTCTGGCTTTTGGAGGGTCTTATTTTTTTTAAAAAAAATAATAATAATTAAAACTGTTAATTACAATCACGGTAATTCAAATGTTTCTAAATTGTGACCTTGTAAATCATCAGCTTCTTTCTTTCTTTCTTTCTTTCTTTCTTTCTTTCTTTCTTTCTTTCTTTCTTTCTTTCTTTCTTTCACTCAACAGCCTCAGTTTATATTATTTAGTTCATTTCCTGAGCTCATCAATTGGCTTCAGTCCAGGCCCTTATGTCTATGATCATCATAGCCTGAAGATCACATATCTCATCATATAATTTTATGGTGAAATTTGAAAACCGTGCTGTTGATTCTGTATGGTTGCTAGCATTTGTTTTTGAAAGTAAAGATGTGTTGGATGCAATTGGAAAACTAGACTTTCTGATACTGAAAAAGCAATTTCATAATCATGCAGGCCCAAGCAATTTTTTGCAGTTTTTCTCTGTAACTTTTTTGTGGGTGCCATGAAAGTTAAAGTTAGATTGTCCTTCTTTACCCCAATTTAAAATTTCTGTGTTCAAATTTTCTGTGTTCTTCTTTGCCTGTTTAGATGTCTTGTAACCATAGATGAGGAAGAGTAAATTGGAACCTTGGTCCTTCTTCAAGGAATCATAAAATATATAATTTGAAAGAGCCATTATAGGTCATTTATCCAACATCCCCCCCTCCCAGGTTTGGGAAGGAATAAAGTAAATCACCTTGACAGGTACTCTCCAGCTTCATTTGAAAATCTTCAATGAAGAAGAGTCCAACATTGTCCTAGGCAAACAGTTTTACTGCTTAACACCTCCTACTACATTCTTTCTATAGTAATATTCAACCTAAATTGGCCATCTTTTAATTGCATTTTGTTGATCTTTGCTCTGATCTATTTCACCAGCTGAGATGTCTGCTGATGCAACTTGTTCCTGTGAAAAATCCATTCTGACTCCTTGTAATAGGAGCATACTTTTCTAAATGCTCACAGACATGCTGCTTGGCAACCTTTTCTAATTCCTTGCCCAGTGCAGACATTAAAACTAATTGCTTTGTAATTTTCCAGGGCTTCCCGCTTCTGTGGCTATGTTTGCTCTTCTCCAGTCTTTTGGCACCATAGCAGTTCCCTATGAGTTTTCAGAAAGTATTGTCCACTGTTCAACATCTAAGATGTAACTCATAGTGTCCTGAAGTTTTTAATTAATTGAAGGTACCAAAGTGGGTTCTTACTACTCTGTATCTTTATCAATCCTCAGTAGTGCTTTCCTTTTTATCCTGAAAAGTTTTAGAAGGGTCTCTGCAGCTTTTTTGAAAAGAAGGCAGATAGAGCCTGTTCACTCTTTTGCCTAATCATCATTACTACTAACTACCTTATATTTCCCATGCAATAAGCCAACGTTTTCTAAGACACTAGTTTTAATTTGAATACCATCTCCACCCCTATGTATTATATTTTCCATTCCTTAACAACCCCAACTTAATATGTATCCTGGGTACTTTAGTCTGATGATGTAGACCATGCTCTAGGAAGCTATATCAGCTGGAAAGAATAAAGACCACATGTGACATTCCAATTAAGCTAATTTATAGCCTATACACAAGAATCTAGTCAAATAATGGTCAGCACTAAACTGATGCTAGATAAGAGTTAACAGAATTCAAGAGGGGCTGAACTTAGACCATTCATGGGAATGTAATGACTCTAAACTGATTACTCTCTTGATTCCCCCACTCTAGGTTCTGCCTGTTCTACTACACAGCATTTGCCTAATCCTTTTTTGAAGCCAGTTGTTTACATCCGTCTAACAAGTAAAAATATTGCATACTTTGGCTATTGCATTTTCCTTTCTTCCCCATCAGGGTGGCCTTTTTAATCGTACGTCCCCTGATGGCTTTCCAAAGTTCTCAAAGCCTACCAAAGCCCTCAAAGGGGTGAATACAGCCCTTTGTAGGATGTGTTTTGTGTTTTCTGCTGAGTGGCAAAATGTTCATCTTGTTTATCTATTTGTATTCTTTTATTCTGCTTTGTTAAATTGTAAACCACTGAGAATCTAAACTGAAAAAGTAAACGAAGACACTCCTGACAAGTTTGCCATCTCCTATATTTCTTTCCATAAAGATAAGCACAAATAATAGTTATCAGTTCTTTGATGAACCTTAGTAATTTTTTCCTGTAAGCTCTGGAAGCTGCATTTATTTATTTACTTTTATTTTTGTTTATTAGATTTTTACCCCTCCCTTATTACTTTACAGGTAATTCAAGATGGTGAACATACTTAATGCTCCTTTTTCCTTCTATTTTCCCACAACAACAACCACTCTGTGAGATGGGTTGTGTTGTGTGTGTGTGTGTGTGTGTGTGTGTAACTGACCCAAAGTGACTCAGTTGACCCAAGGTGACTCATTCATGCCTAAAACAGGATTAGAACTCAGGACCTCCTGGTTTCTAGACCAGCACCTTCACCACTACACCACACTGACATTCATTAGAGCTCACAAGAAAGTTTTGGATCACAGCCATACTGTCAGCCTATCCTTCCCTCTCTGTTGCTGAGGGAAAAATCTGAAGGTGACATTGCTATGTATGTCCCTTTGGATTCTTGGAAGAATGGCAAAGACAATTTACCTTTGTGAAGTAAATAAATCCCTCAAATGACTTTCTACATGTCACACAAGGTATTTTTTCCCCTTGGGCTGTCTTATTTTTATTCATCTTTTACTCATCTTCACACATTAGTGTAACAAAAAAAAAAAAAAGGATTCACAGGTGTTGTTGCAAAAGATTTTTTTGGAGCTGATCACACTGCCATAGTTGCTGCTTTTGCCCTTAATGCTGAAATGTGCTACTGTAGCTAGGGATGAAATTGGATAGGGTATTTGCCAAAATTGCAGACAGGGTTATGGGTCCTTTTTTTATTAGTGCTTGTGAGTGGCCCCACATAATGTTAGGGAATGAAAAGTGGAGGTAAGCAGGTCTCTTTTCAGCTTTTTCTCTTCTCTTTTTAAGCTGTCCTGATACATTGGTTTTGGTTTCCTCTAGCTCAGCAGTATCATGGCCAGAACTAAATACCTCATTTCAGTCTCTGATTGTCAGACTAGGTTTTGTACTTTTCTATTTTTCAATATTGATAAAGACTCTGAATGCCTATTGAATTTTTAATATGAGATGTCAGCTTCTGTGACCTTCTGAACTCTTTGTTTTTTTTAAAGGACTCTCTTCTGAGGAAACTTTTTGGGGTAATAGCCCCTTTTCTTTTTAGGCATGATTATATTGATATTATTCACACTTTGGAACAGAATAGCTGTTTTCTGCTAAAGACCCAAGCAGTTATGATTATAGGAAATTCAGCCTTTTGGAAAACAGCACTGTGTAATTTTTTTTTTTAAAAAAATAATACAATTCTTTCTTTCATGATGAAGACTTTTTTTTTAAAGTACATGTTTGAATAATAAATGTTGTGGTTTTCCTGTAAGGCTTCTACATAAGCCAGACTGCCCACCCTTTGAAACAAAGGAAAACCAACCTTGTTTTGCTCAATTCTTAAGGCATATAAAGGAAATACAACTTAATTAATACAAAGCAGGCACATTTTTGTCCATTAGTATTTTGCTAATTCCCCTCTGTGTTGCTTTGAACATAAATCCTAGGAATTTCTTTGTAACTTATGTTGAATCAGGAGATACCACCCTTGTCGCTCTTAAGCTTCTTTTAGTAAAAAAAAAAAAATGTTGTTTTAACATATGTCTAGACAGCACCTTGTTAAAAAGCTTTTAATCCCTGACTGAGCCTACAGAATTAATACTACTTTTAAATGCCTTTTAACAATAGGGAGAACAGCTCATGCTGAGTGTCCGAATAAATGTTGTTTGGGAGTAAACATTGAATTACCTCAGAGGTTCATATAACATGTCATATGAAAGACAGCAATTAAAAAAATAAAGCTTTCAGCCTTCCAGTTGCTTGTATTAACAATAGAAGTGGGAAAGGGTTAAATATAACTTGCAAATTTGAAATAAACCAATTTATGGAAAAGTAGATGAAACTGAAATTATTCTTTTTTAAAAAATAGTCATATTTTATTAAATAAAATAAAGTAGTTAACTAATTTGGGTATACAATAGCTAACAAAAGTAATCCAATTATTTTACTTAAATCAGCAGACAGAGAAAGAGAGATTAATTAATGATATTTTGCTAGTTTGGGCACTTCCAGACAAATGCTTTATTACCTAGAACTTTAACATCTTGAATTGTAAACTACCAACTAGTTTACTTTTGTCTTCTTGGGGAATACAGTGTATAAATAAATATTTTAAAAAGTTGAGGTGAAAATTGTGCCACCTATATTCTATTATGAGAGCCAGTTTGGTGCAGTAGTTAAGGCAGCAGGCTAGAATCTGAGATACGGTGAGTTCTGGTTCCTACCTTATGCAAAAGATAGCTGTGTGACCTTGAGCCAGACACTTTCTCTTAGCTCTAGGAAGTAGGCAATGGCAAACCAGTTTTGAAACCTTGTAAAAAAAACCCTGCAGAAATTAGTCTACACAGTTTCTAGGACTCAATCCTAATTCAAAGGCACACACTCATACACACACACATGCATGCACAAATTCTATAGTGTAATTACTATTAGTTTTACAAACTCAGACTTAGGGTATCCAGCACATTTTCTTCAAATTTCTGGCTGAATTGTGTATGGTATGATATTTTCTAGTCAGCTGAACAAATATTTGTCTTTATCTTATGATAAAGGCACCTCCAAACTCCTATTCCAGACAGTTAGGTGATTTTTTAAAAAAAGACTCTGAGGACACATGGCAACCTCAGTAGTCTACTGAGTATCCCACTCTTATTCATATGTATTTACCTCATACTTCTCATGCTTTTCAGCCAAACCATTTCTCAATTTTAATATAATCAATGAGAAACATCATTCCTGGTCTTCAGGCTTACTATCTTTTTTTTTTTAAAGATACAGAAGGAAAAAAAGTGATGAAGAGAAGAGAAGGAGAAACAACAGTTCCAACCACCCATTTTTATTGTTCAATATAGTATATACTTAAGATGGCATTCTCAGTAATACTGATGGATTGGGCCTCATTTATTTGATTAACAATCCACTTTTTTACCCAAGGTCCCAGAGGAAGGCACACATTATTTGCTCCTCTAAATCTTCCCACAACAAGGACTTCGTGAGGTTAGTTGGCTTCAGGAGAACCCGACATCACCCAGTGAAGTTGTGTGATTGAGGGCAGACTTGAACTTGAGTGCCAGCTCAAATCATAGTTTCGGCCTTCCATTGAGTCTCTCTTATAACCCTTTGCTACAGCCTTCTGAAATGATAGGGGGCACTTTGAGATGATAGAATGTTATATCTTCAACCACTTTTTCTTCCACTGCTTCTACGTTCTTACTAGACCACTTGTTTATGAACAGAAGAAAGCTGATTATAGTATATGTCATGGGCTTTGCATTAGCTTCTGTTTACTGGAGGACATTATTCTGAACTGATCTTTTCTGCCTTGTCTTGTTTGCCTAATAGTACAAGTAAAATATGTTGTAAAGTGAAAGCACCACTGTCTTTTTTTAAAATTCTTTTTTAAAAAATAAAATTGTATTGATGTAGTAACAAGGCATTCAACTCCACAAAATGCATTTAGTAGCATAGAGTTCTTTGAATGTGTTTTTATTTTGACAGAAGTTATTTGTATCACTTAAAAAAAAAAGTTAAAGCCTTCACAATTTGATAATAAAAATTGACATACTCATTGTACTGGTAATTTCTCTGCTCACCATGCTATTTAATTTTATATCATATTGCCAATGTTCTGGTCTATTAATAAACTAATTAATTCATCTGACACAAGATTCACTAATTTGATCAGAATATGATGGTATGCTATGTTCAGCTGATGTCTTATTAGTAAATCTCATGCTTTATTAAAAATGATACATTCCTAAATGCTTTTGAACCAGCAGTGACAGACAGCATGTTTCTCCTTAAAACTGCCTTGAGAATTGTGTATAGGTAGAAGTATGCATGCACATAATTTTAATACAGAGTGATTAGCAATTCTCTAAGGGAGTAACATTTTTAAAATCTAAGTATTGAAAATTCATTTTGCCTCCCACTACCTGACATCAGAGCCCTATCATACATTTCACAGTCAGCTTTATCAGTGAACTGAATTTTAAACCTTTTGGTGATTTTTAGATATCTTTGTTATCCCTTAAAAGCTATCTGGACTGATTTCCTGGCTTCCAGCATGGCACCAAAAGCTTTCTATTGCCTGCCTTCAAACCTCAAAGCTCAAATGAGCTGCTATTGTTTTGTGCGTACACACACACACACACACACGCACACACACACACACAACCAACAACCATAATTACTATTGCTGGGAAAAGTGTCTAGCTGAACCTCTACAATGTCATCCTTTTTTCACATTCATCCTGATAAAACTAAAGCAGAAAATATTAAATATGCAAAAGTGAGCTCCTTAGAGGAAATGTGTAATATATATCAAACAAAGAATACAATTTATATATTACTGTTTTCCCCCGAAATAAGACCCTGTCTTATATTTTTTGAACCCTGAAATCAGCGCTTGGCCTTATTTTCAGGAAGGTCTTATTATTTTGGGGTGCATGGAGCAAGATGGGGCTCTTCTTGCTGTCTTACCTGATTTCCAGCTCTGTGTTTAAATATTTTCGAGGAGGGATTATTTTAAGGGTGAGGCTTAAAAGCCTGATTGGGCTTATTATCAGGGGATGTCTTATTTTTGGGAAAACAGGTTACTAAAACGCTCATTGTGGTTATCTGTTTGTCTGATTGTACGCTCAAGTTAGTTCAAGTTAGCTCAATCAGTGCATTCTACCACAACAGTCAAGGTACCTAAATACCCATAAAGAATTCATAAAAAAATCTGGGACCCATTACTCCTGCAGAACTGAAAATTTGATAATGTTCTGACAAGTTTTATTCACAGAGCTGTAGTCATTGCTGCATCCCATGGCCACATGATCATTATTTCTGATGCTCCCTGCCCATTTCTCATAAGAAAAGTAAATGGGGAAGCCAGCAGGAAATCAGAAATTTCTCCTACTTTCGCTGCTTTTTTTCTCCTCTTCACAGTGGTCATTCTGTTTGTCAGTAAGTAAATATTGACTTATTATTAAAATTTGTTTGCCACAGAATTATTTTTATATTTATGGATATTTCATAGATAATCACAGGACCATCCAGCACTGGGGTAAAAAAAAATGGTTAGCCTAAAATTTAATGCTCATTCTGGTTATATCACACTGCATTGCCTTTCTCTCAAAAGGTGACCTAACAGGTCAGAGGGTTGTCTGGTAATAAATGAAGGCAAAAGTTAAACTTCTTAGAAGTTTTTAATTCTAAAATTTCCATGATGGTTTCATGAACCATCATTCTTTAGAAACTTTCAGACTTCTTGGTGGAGGTGAAGAAGGAAGTGATAGAAAAAGCCAAGCCCTCATGCCCTACGTTCAAGTATTCCTTCACTAGCAACCATCACAAGGGAAAACTTCTTACCCATCCTGAAAAATTTTCCATACCTAGCAATGATAGCAATGAACTATTTTAAGAATTCATGGGATACAAGAGGGAATGAGTCATTTCTGCCTGGGCCAACATTTATATTAAGAACTTAACCACGCTATCAAGCAAGAGTTCAAACATTTTGTCTTCATTGCATGTTTCTACCAATAAATTTCTATATGTGATATTTAGAGGTAATCTCAGCAAAAATTGCTTTGCCCTTTCCATGCTGCTATTAACAGTATTTTTTTTTAAAAAAAAAATGAGATGATAAATGTGATGCTCTGAAACTTTGGGAGACTTAATTCTTCCTTGCCCCACCTGTGATCTCAACATAAACCTTCTTAGCCTCCTCCTCACACTATGGATAATTCTATCTTCAAAAAATGACTGGTATCAGCGGAGACCAGTGGATGTTACTGTCTTTGTTTTTAAAAGTTCTATAGCAGATAAAAGTAAATTATATTTTTCAGAATCACAGCAGGTAAGGGAAGTACTATACATTCTTTCTCCGTGTGCTATTATCTCAATCACAATCAGTCTCAGCCATTACTACTGTTTTTATACAAATATATTAAAATAGCTGTGCTTTTCTTAGGTTGCATTTTGGTTCTCACAAATAAATGCACAGTAGTCAACCAGATGCCCCCAAAGCATTCCTAACCAGGGCATAGAGATTTTTCTCTCTTTCTCTCCTTCTATTGGAACTAGTGTATGGAGTCACACCATCCCTAATGTGGAGGTAGCACCAAATCTTCAAGACTATCAGATGCTGGTAAAGCGGCCTTCCATGAATTTCTCCAAACCTTTTGAAAGGGATCCAACTCTACTCAGAGCAGCTTGTATCCTGCAATGATACATTTAAACACCATCAAACAACATCATATGACAGATCCTTGGAATGACCTGATAGGTAGACAAAAATGACAAATCCATTCTCAAAGCCTGGCTGACTCAGCAAACAATCACAATAATAATGATATCTCTTCTGTCAAATTGATGAGTGTTGTTATGTGAAGGCAAGTATGGTCTGTAAAACCCATTAAATCCAATTTTCTTATAGGGATAATTGAACCAATATTGGTGAACTCTTTGAGAATTCTTTAACTCAAAGAATTGCACTACTCACACAATTCAGGAAAGATTGTTTGTTGTATATGATCAACAATATACAAGGGTACAATCCTACAAAGTGAAGCCACTGAAATTTACTTTAAAAATACATAAAGATCTCCCTGTAAAATTATGAGGTGCACCTCTCCCTCCCATTTTACTTTCTTTTCAATTTTACTTTCCTTTATACTTAATTTCATATTTAGGCACCTAAACAAAGGCATTCTCAGTATTTTAAACCCACTCGGCACCTTTACAGCAGGTTTTATTAAAATCCATTATAGTAGGATTATAAAAATGTAGAGGAAATGACTGAATCAGGCAGGAAATAAAATCCCAAGAAAGGATCTTTTTCAACAGTTTAATGAGCCTTCTGTTCACTTTCATGAGAGCTGTAGGGGTTCAATGCAGTAACATTTTATTTTATTCAGGTGACAGGAGAGAGAGAAGAGGAGGGGTTACAGAATCTCATATTAAAGAAGATATATTATTTAATATGTTGTTTGTCTTTTAATACTCCATTTGAACAGTCCATTGCTTTACTACACTCATCTATATTTATGAAACTCAGTTTCTGATCATTATTTCTGTGATCAGCTACCACCGTTCTTTTCACCCACTAAAACATTTTTTTCAGAAAGATTCCAGGCCATACTTGGATATTTTTTTTCTTTGTTTCTTTGTAGTTTAAACAACATTTCTGCCATATACTGCAGAATATGTTTATTTCTACTTTGAAACAGCCTGTATGTATTTATATAGAGAGCCTTTCCCACATCAATTTATTGGATCATTTGGACAGGATAATATTATCATAAAAGGAGTACTTAATTTCAAGTGATTCTTGGTCATGCTCCAAAACTATAAGATGGACTATATTTAGATATAAAACAAGGAAAGTAGAAAGCATTTTAAAGAGACAAATATCTCTTCTGACAAATTTGTTGTCCAGGCCTGAATATTTCTGTTCTAATACTGCCAGAAAACTATGTTTGCATTAGTCTGCTATGATAGACATGACACTCAAAATACTATATATTATTTTGCTATTCATTCCTGTTCAAATCAATATTTGATTCAAAAACCAAAGGGAAACTTTGAAACAGATATTTGATTTGCTGCTATGGTACTTTTTAGGCTGTACATTGTACAATGTACAGTGCATTTACATTGCACTGAATCAGGGGTGAAATGCTACCAGTTCGGATTGGTTCAGCCGAACTGGTAACAATGGCGGTGGGTGGTTCAGAGAACTGGTAACAATGGCAGTGTGAGGCTCCACCCACCCACCCGGTCATCATTACTTCCTGGTTTTAACCAGGAAGTAACCTGTTTTTTAACCTCTGCGCATGCGCAGAAGGGTTTGTGCATGCGCAGAGGGTCCACACGCGGCACATGCACTTCCGAAATGGTAGGGAAGGTAAGTAGATTTCACCCCTGCACTGAAGTAATGCTTATCACTTTTTCTCTTAGCCTTTTCACATTGAAAGAACTCATTGCATGTTGAATGCTTTTCCTTAAGCATAAACGTTCATGCAAGTTCATATTGCAGAACAAGAGGCATGGAATTGTTACCCCAAAGGTGCTTTTGCAAGAGGCAACTGGACTTTCTTTTTCTTTTTTTCTTTGAAGACGTTTTACTTCTCATCCAAGAGACTGGATGGTGGGGAATGGAAGGATGTGGAATGGCTACTTTAGACCATTTTCAACACACACTTCATAATGTGTAGGAAGCCACTAGATTTTTCAAGTACTGCTTGACTTAGAATTCACATACTTTGAGTTTTACCCTAACAAGCTTACTATCCTAAGTACAGCATGAAAAGTGCAACCCTAAATAACTAACAATTTCATATGAGGATCCCAGTTGCAAGTGATGGGCCTAGAGACTTATTTTTCACACTAGTAACCAATCCTAGATGTACCTATATATTTTAATCAGAGTCTTTCCTACCTTTAATTAAGGCAATGTAGTTTAGGACTTTTCAATAGTTTATTATTATAAGGACTAGATTTATATTCCTACCTGTAAGCCAGTGGTATTATTTATTCATTTAGAATAAATGAATAAAATTATAATTTTGTAATTTTTAAAATTATAACTGCATTTCATTGCCTACCTGCGCTATGCACTCTGAATTAATACCATCCCCAAATGATACCTAAAAAGAAGAGAGAAATAAAGGAAGGGAGAAGGGGGGATGGAGAGAGAGAGATTTATAAAGTATTTTTTTAAAAATATAGAAATGGCCCTTAGAGCTTGTTGAGTCAAAAATGCTGAACTTTAACAAATTGTAAGAAAGGATTTTTATGAGTCATGATTACAGCTTTTCCATAGTTTGGGTCAACTTTTAAAACATACACTTGCAGCTGCCACTTGTGCCTCAGAGGCCTAAAGCAGATTATTTGGATATAGCAATTTATAAAGATGCTTGGAATTGTTTATTAGGCTGAACTTCTTGTCAGTGATATTTCCCAGAGATTCTGCTCTGCCACTATATCAAATTGTTGTTCCTGCCTTCCATTCCTCTTCCTTCACAATAAATGTTTTGAAAAAGTTGATGCAAACAGAAATGATATGAGTTTAAAAAAAAAAGCTTCAACATTCTGAACTTTACAATAAACAAATTAAGTGATTCTCAGATTAGTTCATATGAAATCTGAAACAGATGGTATGCGCAAATATTTATGCAACTGACATATTTGAACACCCTAGTGTCAGAAGATGTGTCCATGGAAGATTGCAATAGAAATCAAAATATCGACATACCACTGTGTTTTACAGGCTAGGATGCAATCTTGCATTCATTGGTTGCTTTTCAATTCTATCTTTTAGCTTCAGCCTCAATCCTAGTTTGTAATGTACAGTATTCTTCAGATCAATAGTTTATGATTCCCAGCATTTAGTTTATCCCAGACTGCTAACAATAATGAAAACCACAAAAGGTAATCCAAGAAAGGAACAAATAATGTCTTCACTTATGCTATATCTGGAAGTCACTCCTGGATTAAATTTTCTTTTTTTCCTTTTTCCAAATTTTAATATTTAGTGTGTGAAATTCTGGTAGCGCAGAATAAAATAAAACAAATAACCCATACAATTTGGAAAAGATACTTCTGTGGATTGTGATTCTTTTTTTTTTTTTTTTGTAAATATTTTTTATTTATTTTTTCAAATTTAAACATAAAAACATAACTTTCAAGAGCAAAAATCTCGATCCGGTCATAGATGGTTATCACGCTTACATTCCTTTCACAAGCTCAATTCACAATTTCCATTACATCTCTTATAAATAAACAAAAAAAGAAAAAAAAAGAAGATAAAAAAAGAAATTCAAAACTTAAGAAAAAACCAATTTTACCTCAAATTTCACATTTTCATCTATATAAATCCATTATATCTATCCAAAATTAGTTTCAAATTCACTTTCACTCATTTTTACATCTGCTTAACAATTCTAAACATATCTTTATTCTTCTTTACCTTATATCTTATACAAGTCATATCAAAATAATTTTTACAATATTCTAACCTCTTGTTAAGTGTTTACCTTACAATTTTATCACCATTTATTCTTAGTTTCAATTCAATACCACTCCATTTTTATTATATTTTATAAAACAACATTTTATCTAATTTTAATCCTTTGACCCTTATCCTCAAATCAGTTTACCTTAGGTTTTTTTTTCTCCCAGTTTACATATTACACAGATTTCTCTCAAAGGCATATTTTATTTACTCCAATTTCTAATATATTTTCCACTATATCTCCCTCTAATATTTAACTATCTTCCAGCTTGTTCTATTTGATTAATTCTCAGCTTGATCCCCTCCAAAACACCAACTATTTAGTTGATTTTAGAATAGTTCCTCAATCTCCTCCAAATCTCCTCCTATTTGTTTGACTGTTTCCAGCATTTTGTGGGCTGATTTCCAGCATAGTCTCCTTTTTCTCACTTGGAAGATAGAGATAACATTTTCTCTCCATTCATCATGTAGGGCTCCACCTATTCTCCAGATTTTCTCAAAATCACAAACCTTCAATACTTCAGATGGGATTCATCTGGCTCTCTATTTATTTACAAGTTTACAGGCCTCTTAACAATGACCCTGGGCAGCTTACAATTAAAAAGTAAAAAAAATAAATTATCCCAAACAACATAGAAACAAACAAACAAAAAACATCTGGTAGGGACTCAACTTTCACTCTGCCACAGAGCCTGAAGGAATAGTCAACAGTCCAATCTTTAAATGTTTCTTAAATGCCATCAGGTAAGAGCCATCCAAATCTCTGGAAGGATGCCACTCCAGAGAACAGAGACTGTGATAGAGAAACCAGGTTTCTTGAGTTCCATAAGATGATACTGCTTAATTGATAAGACAATCAGTTAATTGATATGGCCATTCAGTTTGATTGCATCAGATCGGCAAAGCTGGAAACATTAAAGAGGAAAAGGTAGATGGATTGTACAGTTTAGGAAACCAAAATGAAACAGGTGACTGAGTAGCTTCCTTTACTGTATATTCAATAACTATAATCTATTTATAATCTACATCCTATTTATCTATCTATCTATCTATCTATCTATCTATCTATCTATCCATCCATCCATCCATTAATCCATCCATTAATCCATCTCTCTTTCTCTGTCTGTCTATCTATCTATCTATCTATCTATCTATCTATCTATCTATCTATCCATCCATTAATCCATCCCCCCCCCTCTCTCTCTCTCTCTCACACACACACACATACACACACACACACACACACACACACCTGGAGCCATTCAGTTTTGTCATGTTCTATAACATGGCACTATGGCTTCTGGACTTGTATATATGTTTGTCATGAAAGCAATGAGGTGTTCTGGATTCTGATTTTAAGCACATTGAAAAAAAAGTGACTAAAATTAAATATAAAAGAAGATCAAATTAATGACAACAGTACAACAACCAACCTTAGAAATGATAATAAAGATACTGAATTAGTACATTCTGCCAATTAGATTGAGTTGCAGTCATATGATGTCTTAACAACCATGTCAAAAAAGATTATAAAATTGGGTGCAGCCATGTGATACTATGAGTTTTATATCCAAATATATTTTATTCTTTACATTATCAGATCCACATTAGTCTGAGAATCAGGTTCTCACTAGATAATTGACCATCAAGCTGAAACTAAATTAATAATGTAAAAATAGCAAATGGTGGAAAATCCTTTACTCAAACTTTCTCAAACTCCAAATAAGTTACCCAGACCTAATCCACATATCAAAGGATAAGATCTGCAAACACAAATAGAGTTAATTAAATTAGGTCTTCCACCAGAACTGCATGTTTATAAGAACACACAGAGAGAGAGAGAGAGACACCTCAATTGTCACTCTAGAACATGGGTGTCAAACTCAATTTCATTGCGGCGCGCATCAGGGCTGTGATTGACCTTGAGGGGCTGGGAGATGGGCAGGCATGGCTGATTGGGTGGGTGTGGACAACTGGATGGGCATGGCCATCTTGATGTCACTCACTGGGTGTGGCTGACTGGGTGCGCATGGCCAGCTTGACACCACTCCAGTGCTGGGTTGCTACTAGTTCATACCGGATTGGGCAAACTGGTAGCGGTGGCGGTGGGAGGCTCTGCCCACCCATCCAGATGCGCATGCACACACACGAGCAAACCAATAGCGACAGGATTTGGAACTTTCCCCTGCGCCACTCCCCAAACTGGCATGTTTCCTCTTCGTACTGGGAAGACCAGGTCAAAGCTATGCTGGCCCAATGTTTCCTCTTCACATTGGGTAGACCAGGCCGAAGTGATGCAGGCCAGCCCCTTACATTTTCCAGGATGGCCCCATGGGCCGGATCCAACCATATTGCGGTGCGTATTTGGCCCACGGGCCTTGAGTGTGATACCCCTGCCCTAGAATCAATATGTAGAGACTTCCACATCCTGGACAAGGTCCCCATGTAAAGGTCTGTCACTGTACCCCACTGTACCCTGTTTTGCTTTTAGGAACAAATATTCCTTCTTTCCACACATCTGTCTGGATCTCTTTTTTATTTATTCTTGCACAACCCTGGCTCGATTTGGAACCCCAAATCATTCTTCTGACAATGCTTCCCTTAATGACTGAAACACTTAATGACAAATTTTCAGGCCTCTATTTTGGTTGCAAGCCAAGGCCTACCTGTGTATAGAAGCCATTTCCAATTCTTTGGATAGCAGTTATAAATGCATTTATATTTCATCCTCTTTTTTAAAAAAGAAAATCCAAAATGGACAAAAGCCTATGGTTGTTTTTTAAAGAACCTTGAGCATGATCTTATTAGAATGTGAGATTAATTGTGATCATTTGGAAGTTTAAGCATTCCTCAGCACTGCTCTTATTTTGGGTCTGGAATATAAACTGATTTTTTCCCCTATTTGTCTTGGCCATTATTGTGTTTTCCATCTGCTTACAAATTGCAAATAGCACATTAACTATACCATCTTTCAAGTTTTATGAATTCCTTGGTATTTCATCAACTGCTCCAGCTTTTCTTGTTGGCCCACTTTACTTTCCAGAAGGCCTGCTTTCATTCAGTTATTAACCTTTGCAAATATTATCAGTGTGGGATTTCATGTGTTCTTGCAATCTCTAGGTGCCCATCTATCCATTAAAAAGGATGTGACAGATCAGGGTCATCTGTGATCTGAATGTCAGAATAAGGGTTTAGTTTAGGTCGTCTCAGACTGAGTTTAACTTTATAACTATAATGCCACTTGAAATCATCACACTATCAACAAGGCTTTTCCTTCCTTCCTTCCTTCCTTCCTTCCTTCCTTCCTTCCTTCCTTCCTTCCTTCCTTCCTTCTTTCCTTCCTTCCTTCCTTCCCTCCCTCCCTCCCTCCCTCCCTCCCTCCTTTGCTCCCTCCCTCCCTTCTTTCCTTCCTTCCACTCCCAATAATCTCAATGAAGCATGACTGAATGTTGATTAAGAAAATCGAATACACATTCATACTGTGCTGGCAGATAGTGTTCTTCAAATCCTGGGGTTTTTTTCTCCCCTATTCTGCTGAATCTATTTCTCCTGCGAATGAGATAAATTTGTACATGCATCATACAAGGCCGTTCATATGCACTCATCCATCTCTGAAAATCCTTCACATTTATCTCGTGAAACAAAGTGTATGAAAATCAATATCAAGTTATTTATTTATTTTGCACGTTCTGAATCTGTTCACTGATGGCTTGGTTTCTATAAGCAAAAAAGTTTTCAAGAAATAAAGCAGATGAGGGGGAGAAGTGTCAGACAAGAGACATTCTAAAAATGATATGAGAGCTATGCTGCTTAAGCATGTGGATATGAGAAAAGCAATGAACTCTGCATGACTTAGATGATAAGTTGAGACCAGAAAAATCTATGTAGCATCACATTCTTAGGCAGCAGTGCCATCACGCATGCTTTGCTGATAACACTAGAAGAGTATTTATTTTTTTGGCAATTATATAGGCCACCCCACCCCACCCCAGCAGTAGAAACAGAACATAATTCTATAAGAATTCCTTTTGAAGTGGTTCGGGAATAACGAGAGGCACAAGCAAGCAAGTGACAACAGCTCTTTAATATACAGTGAGACTTCAGCAAAAACTCAGAGGCTGCAGCCCTCCTTATATACAATCCTGGAGTGACTGTCAGCCAATCAGAAACTTAGGCAGGTTTGAAACTCCCGCTGAAAAGTATCAATACATAACACCTTTAATAATACATTTAATTTAAAAATCTAATTCTAAAAGCAGAGCAATTGAGGCTTGCCTTGTTCTATAGGCACAAGCACAGAACACCTAACAATAGAAGGTGTATACCTAGAGAGAAGCACACATACACACATATAGGAAATGATTGTATAGGAATGTAACAGCTTGAATAGCAAAAGATGTAATGTGTTCTAGATAAATCTATTTATTCAACAGTGTCTCTTTAAACATTAAAATGCTTAGAGAATAAGCAAATCTCAGAGAATTAGCATCGTATGGGTCTTGTGCAGTTATTATTGTGATGACTTAGGATGTATGAAGTACTGCTGTGACATTTATTCATAGATTTCTTCCTTATTTTTGTAAACAGAATTATTAACCTCTAGGTAAATACACTTTTCATTTCAAAGCAATAGCAACCCTTCAAATATAACATCAACCCAAAGCGAGAATTTGCAAAACATTAATTTGCAGAGTCTCATTTAGCGATGGGTCTTGATCCACAAATTACTATGTGTAACAATGGATTGATTAGGGTTGGCTTAACTGTACACACACATCCCAGAGTTAAATGTATATCTGTACAAGAAGAAATTCATGAGAACATTTTAAACAACTATGCAAGATTCTGACTATCTCTCTGCTTTGGTTTGTTGTTTTCCATCAGGCTGATCCTCACTGAACTTTTCTGGGGCTTGAGGGAGAGTCCTTTTATTTTATTTTATTATTATTATTATTATTATTATTATTATTATTATTATTATTATTATTATTATTATTATTATTAGTTATTTATTTATTTCCCAGTGTGGGAAGAAAAATCCAAGCCGGTTCCAAGCTGGGAGAAAATTGCTAGAAATAAAATGGAGACTAGCTGTTTGGAAAGAAGGTCTCTTGTTTATTTGAATGCCAGAAACTATAGTGACAGCAGCATGTTTCTGGAGTGACTGACAAAATGACTGAGTGAGTGGATGGATCTTTATAGGGTTCTGGGGTATTGTGATTGAGATGCTCCAGGGGTGTGTGCAATGTAGTAAACCTTGTGTCTTTTACTATTTCAATGATGATGGGTTAATCCTATTATGTCCTAAAGGTCTTGTCCTTAGAATTTGAGTGGGGGAATGTAAACTCTTAATCCCATCAGCTCCATTGGGAGCTGTGGCTGAAAGTGTTTTGTTTATGAATGGATACAAAATCTTCATTTCTAAAGGTCAGCCTCTTCAAGCTTTTTATTTTGAAGCTGTTTTCCTATGGCAGGAAGACTGGGGCTGCTTTCTGTCTTTGTTAAGATTTTTCTCCATTTCTCCTTTGGGGAAATATAATATTCTGCCTCTTTTAATATATCCCAAAATAGTTCATTCTTTGGGCGGGGGGCTTCCCACACCAGTATTCAGGGATTGTCATTTTAAAGCCAATGGTGCAGTATATATTTGGGGAGGGGCGGTTACTGAAGCCAATGTTTATTTTTTCCATCACTGTTCGGGCCAGAAAAAAATCATTCTGTATCTTTTAGGGTCTAAATATGGGGGGAAATTAATCTAATCCAAATTAGCATTGTTACCCCTGAATCTCAACAATGTGATCTGGGAGCACACTTGGTACAAAAAAAATTAGTTTGGGAGGATGCATTTCAGAGTAGCAATAGGCTACTCCTGTTGTGATTAAATTATAGGAAAAAAAACAGCCTCTTCTGGAAGGCTTCACAATCTTTGTCAAAAACTAGCATACAAAGAATGGTGAACAGATGGAAAGAAGGGTCTGGTAAACTGTATTTTGAATAAATTTCAGGCCCATTTTCATGAAAGCATTATAGAAATAATGCTTTGGATTGAATCCAGGATTATAGTGCCATGAAGAGAGGAGATTTCCATTTGTGCAAATTGTGCTATTCTGTAAATGCCTTCTTATACAGGCAAAGGAGGTCTTCCATAACAACAGGCCTCATTTTGTGAATGAGAAATCCTGGATCACACACACAGTTGTAGAAAATATTGAATAAACTGCAGTGTAAGTCAGTGAATACATGCATGTGTTTAGGTCTGGATAACTTCTAGATTCTTTTCTTAATCTTTAGGAATAGATGCACTGGATATAAAGAATTAGGAATATCAGAAAGAGAGAGAATAACAGAATTGGAAAGGACCTTGGAGGTCTTCTAGTCTCATCTCTGTCCAAACAGGAGACCCTATACCATTCCAGACAAGTGGCTATCCAGTCTCTTCTTATAAGCTTCCAGAGATGAAGCACCTACAACTTTTCCAGTGGTTAATTATGCTCACTGTTAGGAAATTTCTCCTTAGTTCTAGATGACAGCCCCAAATATTGGAACACTGCTATTCTGTCACTTCTACTCTTTCTTTTCACTGTACCCAACTGTTCTGCGTATGTTTTAGCCTCCAACCCCCAATCATCTTTGTTGCTCTTTTCTGCATTATTTTCTGCAGGAAAATAATAACTTACTTTGATTATGGTCCATCAAATCACTGTCAACTCAACAACATAGATTTGGTCCAGGATGATCCTGCCCCAATCTGTTCCAGTGCATTCATTTTCACTGTAACGTTTGTGCACTTTTGTGTATCATAACATCCTCACTGTCCATCCATCTATGCACTGGTCATCTTCTTCTTCTTTTTCCTTCCAATACTTAGACTACTTTATAGAAATATAAATATTATTGCAACTATTTTAGCAACATGTCTTCTGTAATCCTTATTTCTACATTTGCATGCAATTACAAGTGACTTTCCATAGCATTCACATTCTTGTTGAAACATGGGTCATTGTAGAACCTCAGAGAGGAACTGGGGAATATATCAGTTTGACAAAGATGGTGGATATAGAAGTTCACTGTACTGCTTAATTTACAAGAGAGAGAGAGAAAGGTATGAAGGAGGGGGAAAGAAGAGTACAAACAGAAATCTTTATTAGAATTAAAAGAGTTCTATCCCTAAGGGCATATTTCTAATCCATTCTGTATAGAATAGTGTAATTAATAGCAACAATTCAACTGAATTAAAAGTATCAACTGTGAAAAAGGCATCACTAGACTCTGTGCAATAAAGAGTATATAAAAAAGAAGTTGGTTTGAACAATGGAACAGAAACAATGTATCAGCAAGTCAATTACCCAACATGCTGATTTTCTCTGATTTTGAAGGAGATATGGATTCCAGTCAAAGCAATAGTTAGACTCATTTACATTTAAAAAAAAAACATATCTATTGTTTAGGAGTAATCAAGAGAAAAATGTTAAATAGAAGCTTTCTCAGTGACATGTGACATTTTTGGTCAACTAAATTAAACACACATCAGGGAAGAAGTTCAAGGACACTGGCAGTATATACTTTAGCGGTGCCCGGAGAGACAGCCAAAATAGATTGCTGCAGACTCATGACAATAGGCTTCCTAGCCCAGTGTTCTCCTTGTTTTCTAAAACCCACTGCCCACTATGTATGTTGGATTCTAAATCCTCCAGTTTCATTTTTTTTTTAAAATTTGATTTATATGCCGCCCTTCTCCGGAGACTCAGGGCGGCTTACAATGCTTTAAGCAATAGCCTTCATTCTTTTGTATATTTTATACAAAGTCAGCTTATTGCCCCCACAAACTGGGTCCTCATTTCACCTACCTTAGAAAGGATGGAAGGCTGAGTCAACCTTGAGCCTTGGAGAGATTCGAACCAGCAGAAATTGCAGGCAGCTGTGTTAATAACAGGGTGCACTAAACCCTTGTACTATTTTACATGACCAAAAGCTAGGGATGATGGAAGAAGATCCAACATATCCTGAAGATACCAAGCGAGAATACAAATGATTTATCTGCTTTTGTCTGATACGTGAAACATTATCCTGAGTTACAAAAAGAGAAGTTATAGAAGACAGATATAATGGTTTTGAAGGACAAGAGGAAGAATCACTACCAAACCAATGATCAGATAAGAAAAGCCTGAGCCCACATCAAGAAAATAACTTGGAAAAAATATCTCAGTTATAATCCACGAATGAGGCCAAAAAAATTGTTGTTTATCCATGGAATGGCATCAAAAGATTGAGATGGAGGCCACAACTGTATGACTGATGCCTTTTTTTATATTTGTCATGTTGCAAAAGAGGTGGGCTTTAATCTCTCAGTCATGACCATTATGTTGACATTTTGGCCACCCTGGTACAGATAATGTAAAATTCTCACTTTGGGCATATTAAGTGTCATAGAAAGTATAACGATAAAATATTAACCAGTCAATCAATCAAAAACCTGATTCAAATGTAAGGAGTGGTTAGATGGCTGCTAGTTCTCAGTGTCTCTGTCATGCCTCTGTTGGAGTCTGATTCTGAGATGGAAGAGGAACAGCTGACAGAGAGCGAGAGAGTGGAGAAAACTGGAGAAGGGCAAAGTCTGGCTGGGCAGAGCAGGGGAGAGGTAGAACAAGGGAGAGGGGATTCTGATGAAGACCAAGGCCCACCCCCTCCTCATCCTAGGGCATGCAGGGAAGAACGGAGAAGAAAGAAACATGGGTTGCGTAGCTTATGAGGGAAGAGAGGGCCCTGACTCCCTTCACAAGATACATCTGGAGCTGGAGTTTAAAAGGAGAGGCAAATGGGAGGGGCGGTTGTCGGGAACAAACGCTGAGTTTGTGTTCGCTGCTTTATCTGAATTCCTGGCATCCTCCCAACTGGTTTAATTTACTGCCCTGTCTGGACTTCTTATCTTGCTTGCCCTGCTGGATTAATTACCTTATCTTGCCCTGTTGGATGTATAGTTGGAAGTTTTGTCTGCTTACAGGTTTGTGGAAGAGTTTTTCTCCAGACCGGAGAGTAAAGGGATGTTGGGGGCAACGTTTGGAGCTAATAAAGGGAGTTGTACTTATTCTCTGGCTGTGTTGCCTTTGTGCCACACCCTGGATCATCACAGTCTCATTCTAGCTTCCCTTGAATTCTTTTGCTCTAGAAAAACACCTTCGGATCAGCCACAAAATATTCCAGAATGCTGAATTGATTTCCCCATTTGTTTTTACATATTGCTAGTTCTAATAGTAGGCTTGCATAAATTCATTTCTTTTAGCATTCAGCATGTCTTTTTTGTCCTTTGTAGAATACAGTTGGATGTTATAGGGAAATTATGCCATATCACATTGAAGGATGACCCAATTCTAAATGTTATAAGTCTCACAATTTGGTCCTTTTATAATTTCCAGTTATCCCAATTCTGGGAACAGAATTGATATCTGGGTCTCCCTAGAGACCTTCTCAGTAAACAAACACCATCCTGCCAATGAATGGGCTGTAATATGTTTCGTATTTTTTAAATACCATTACTTCATAGTCCTTCACTTTTTCCCTGGTAAAAAAACTATTCCTTGTTTTATTATAATGAAAATTTCTGAAGTCATGCAGTTTCATTGGAACATTTGCACTGTATTCTGAGCACTGTTTCATGAATCCTGGTAAGATATAAAGTAAGTCGCTTGTTTATTTACTTGAGTGGCTCTGAAAAGACAAGAAATGATTTGCTTGCATTGTTTGCATTCCCAAATTGCATCCTACTTTCCCTTTTCTTTTTATACATAGGGAAATAAATATTCATTGTGAAGACTGCAGTGCTATGTAATAATCAATAAAATGAAAATGACTGAATGTGTGACTGGTAATTAATTATAGTGTACATTGATATATAACTGGCCTGGATTTCTCTTACCAGCAATGAAGTGTACTGTTTTGCTTCAGTTTTGTGTGTGTGTGTGTGTGTGTGTGTGTGTGTGTGTGTGTGTGTATCTGGAAAAATTGATAGAGGATGACGGAAATATACTAAATCCTCATACCATAAAATCACAGGATTTATTGATCTTTCCCAAAGCTTCTGGAATCTAAATACAACAGCATGCTCAAAGGGGTACTGTATTTGTCCTACATAGTATAAACATTAAGAATCTTACTAACAGGTAAGTGAAATATTTATAACTCTGTTACAAATCCCCCGAAGCTAAGTGAACAGATCCCACGTTAAGTGATTATCTAATGGAAGACATATGAGGATATTCTCATATATCTATCTGAGAGGCTCATTATTCACACTTACAGTGAACTGGCCATGTCTCTTTAACATAAACAACATGCCTCCATCATATAGATTTATCCAACAAAGGTGGTGGCTCAAGTCCAAGACAAATTAAGTAACTTGCTTTCACAGTATCTTTATCTCTAGGAGAGAATATGGGAAAGCAATAGCTTATGCTTAAGAAAATACCTGAAATGCATTATAAATATGGAAAAGCAAATGACTGTGACTAAGGTATTATGTCTTTTGAAGATAACCAACGAACGGTGCCAAAGCTAGACAGCCACTGCAACAAACTTTGATATCAACAATGGTTTTCTGCCTCATGTTATATTTTTACTTCCCACTGCCTACTGGCTTTCTTTCCTTTGTTGCTTTTAAAATCTGGAATGGCTCACTTTTTAAAAGAAGTATACATAAAGCTGCTGGCTGCAATTTGCACATTCCTTTAAAAAAAAAATGTAAAAGAGGCATATCTAATGTGACATTTGGCCATTTGCCTGCACTGTTCCTGTTTGGAGAACTTGGCTTGATATTGCTCTGTTATTTATTAATTTACACCCTCAGGAGCTCAAGATGGCATAAATAACATTCACTCCTCCCGTGAAGTAGTAAGGCTGAGAAAATGTCACTCAGTGAGCTTCCCTGGCTGAGAAGAGACTTGAACCTGGGCCTCCCTACTCCTGATTCAGCACCTTCATCTCAAACATAAACCGTACCCAGTAATCTTGGTGAATAGCAATAGCAATAGCACTTAGACCTATATACTGTATTGTCCCATAGTGCATTAGAGCACTCCCTGGACAGTTAACAATGTTAATATATTGCCCCCAACAATCTGGGTCCTCATTTTACCGACATCAGAAGGATGGAAGGTTGAGTCAGACTTGAGCCCTGTAGGATCAAACTCCAGGCTATGGGCTTGCGATACTAAGTTTTAACCACTGCGCCACCAGGGATCATTTGTTAGCTAATGTTTATGTAGAATGTTTATGTAGAGAAGAGTACCCGAGTATTAATTTGTGCTCAGATTTCATGTGTTGCTGTTTTTGGAAGCACAGGATTGGGCTGATTTACACCAACCGCTGTGCTAAGCATCCAGTGCTTCTCTACATGGCAGAAATTGCAAGGTACACAGTGGGTAGGCTTCAGTATTCAGTGTATGTTTAATTTTCTCCTCCTGTGTCAGGCAGTCATTTAAAATTTTGATGAATTGCCAAGTTAATGTGTAGCCTTGTCCTCTTAGTAGTGAAATATTTTTCCTTAAGGACAAAACAGAGAATTTCCAACCCTCCAATCTAATGTTGTTCTCCAAGCATCAAAGTAGACAGAAGATCAGAGTGGTTATAAGTGACCCCCTCCCCCCAAAAATGACTCATTATGACAAAAATATACTCCACCTTCAGATCTGAGGTTCAAAACTTGTTCTAATGTAAAACCACCAAATGATTGGGTCTAGATAGTTTCAATGCAGTCACTCTCCCAGGCTGTGGGGACTCCCAATTCCATCAGACATGAGGAATCTACACCAACCTTGTGATGAGATTATAAAGATCTGCCAAGGATACCACAGAAGTGGATGGCGGACTTAATTAGACCAGGAAATCGAGTTTCAAATATAATGGTTCTCTCCAACTCAGCAGACTCAGACTGAGGGGTCTGCTCCAGCAGATTATCAGCACTTGCAGATCAGTTGGCATGTACATGTTTAGCCTAAAACAAGACAATAAGGACACAAATCCAGTTACCTGTGGAGCTGAGTATCCAATAACCATCGAGATGTTTCAAAGGATCATCACTATGTCACACACACACACACACACACACACACACACACACACACACACACACCTAGCTTTGTATCTAAAAAGGTTAAATCATGCCAACTGGACCAAAGTTTGTTAATCTGAGACATTTCATTACTCATCCAAGTACTCATTTTGGGAGAAACCACTGCAGTTGGTGTGACAAGAGTTAGTACATTCCAAGACTTTCTGGCTCTCTCCCTAACTATTTTTTTTTATTTTGACTGATAACATTACTTGGATAAGTAATGAAACATCTCAGATTAACAAGCTTTGTCCAGTTGCCATGATTTAACCTTTCTAGATACTTTTGACCTGGAAGATTGAGTGTTCATTTACATACACCTAGCATTTGCTTCAGGACTGCTGAATTATTTAAATACCAGGAGATCAGATCTCTCAGGGCTACCTACCCCTCTCCCCCATGTAAACCATTATCCAATCAGATCTTGGTAATACACCACTGGTCTATTTGCTCCTCTCAATTTAATAGGTTTTATTGCTCACAGATTTGGCAGTTAGTCAGAGCAATCTGAATATTGTGGCCTGTTGACCACTGCCCCTCCAGCAACCAAATCAGAGGAGGAGGTGTGGGAGTCAGGGTCAGCATCAAGGCAACCTGAGAGCTCCGAGGGGGAAAAAGGAGTGGAGCTGGCAGAGAGAGAGAGAGACAGAGGCAGAGCCTAGGCCATCCATCAGCCCTCAGCTGGAGAGTCAACAGTCCCGAGGTCTGGAGGTGGCTGATGAGGAAGAGGATGAACAGCTGGGTCCAGTGCCTGATGCATGGATGCACAGAAGACAGAGGAGAGGAGAGCAGTGGAAATCCATGGGTCAATCCTTGGGAAGGAAGAGCCACTGCTGCTAACAAAACCCCACCCTAGCTCCAGGGATAAAAGGCAGGGGGCAGAGATGAATAGATGTGGCAGACTATTATTCATCTCCCCTGCCAGACAGGCTTGTTAACCTGAGGTGAAAGAAAAACTTTTTGTCAGGCCTGCTGGCAGTCCTAATAAAGGAATAATTGTTTTAATTACAGAGGGTTTGTCATGTTTGGGGAGCTGGGTCAGAACATTGAAGCTGAGGATCCCTGCATCAGGAAGAAGCAAACAAATTGGAAACAAACAGCAAGGGTATCCTCCTTCCCCTGCAGTGGCTGCTTAATATCATTATATTGGTTTCTGTCAATTACTACCAGACTGCATGAGCTTTCCTGTTCCCCTTTGTCCTCCCTGTCATCCCTCCCCCTCACAATCTTTCAAGCATCCTGGGTCAATGGCTTCAGAATCTCCTTACTATACCGTTCCATACAGATGCTCTGGCTATCCAGCTGATTATATTTCTTTCCAAATATATCTAATATCCCCCTCCAAGGTGCCTTAATCCCTCCTCGTTCCTACCAAAACTTCACATTTTTTATTTCCAATTAGGCCTTCCTTCTACTGTTCCAGCTTGTTGAGAAAACCTCCCCTGTATTCTCACTCCATCAAAATAATCCAGCCCACCCATCCCTCCCCAAATGTTGCTTCTATCTATCAAATCTATTTCCAGTTGGGGATGCATGGATCAGCCTATCCCCAGGTTATAGAACAGATCGTGAAACTGCACCAATGTTATAGGATAATTATATGTCAAATATCCATATCATTCCATAAATGTTACACTAAAAGAAAGATCTAGATGTAACACAACATGCCCTGAAATACATTGATTTAAGAAACTTTGAACAAATTAAGAGAAATGCCTATAGCCTTGAGACTCTGACCTTGGAACAGGGTTAGGGTTACAGTCAGAGGAGGAGTAAAACAAGAAACAGAAGAAGATCCTTCTCAAAGGAATGGAAGGGACAAGCAGGGCTGTAGGGAAAAATAAAGGACAAGGCAGACAAATATTGGGGTGTGGGATTGTGATTCGTGGGTTCTAAGCACAAGCACCAATAGTTTGAATGGAGTCCTGGCTCATAACCCTTTTCTTTATAGTTACATTTTGGAGAAACAATAAATAAATAAGTGGCTATTTATCAGAATTATTATTTTGATGTGATGGTGCACAAATGAGAAAAGTACCTTTGAAAAAGCACCTTTGAGACACAAATGAAAACAAACAAACAAACCTCAAACTCCTATTGGAAGATTAACAGAAGGTTAGGCACACAAATAAGGCATTCAGAAAGAAAAGACTGTAACATATAATCTAGGTTTAAACCTGAACAGCAAAATCATGCTGCACGAGAAAGAGACGTATGAAGGAATCACCATGAAAAACTATCTCAATACGTAAATCATTCCATCAATAAAGTGACCTATTGATTGTTGAAGAATGATGCAAAGTGAAGACTTAAATCTACACACTAATGCTGACAACAGCAAAAGAAATCAATAGCAGACTTGATATAAAAATGTGGCTAAAACAACAAGACTATCCCAGGCTAATGTCAACCAAAAGATTAAAAAAGAATAAAGCCTAAATAAAATATGGCCAGTAAATCTTTATTTCCTACATCTTGTTGTATAAATATTAATAATGATCCCAGATGTCAAAATGTTTTGGAATTATTTTTTTTTTTTAGAATTACAATGTAAGCATTCATCCTGGAAGATATATGAGTTCTTTCCTGTATTACACTCTAAAAACAAGATTGCATACTCTCAAAGGGAAAAAGGTGGCCCTTGAGTGCTATCCTGATTCTAAGAAATCCTTGTGTAAATGTAACCCCCAAATAACCAGTTAAAACAGACAGGTCTTTCTAGGTGGAAACTGGAGAATCATCTTTGCTTGCCATCCCTTTGCAAAAACCAAGGAGATGGATCAGATGTTGTTGGCTCATAAGCATCCATCAAATAAAAGTATAAATGGGAAAGAAGGAGGAGGAGGGATGTCTATGAATCCCAAGAATGCAGACAACTATTTGGTCCAGTGGGTGAGAACTGCTTGATGTGAAAGATACTGAATGCGTATTTACAATTCTAGATTCTCTTTTCTGGATGCTCACATTTGACAACTAAATAAGGCCCATGACACAGGTTCAAAAATAGTTAAGCTTTTCAGTGCTATGTCTCTTGGAGTCAAGTTCCACTCTTAATGAAAGATGGATACTCTGCAAGATTTTGCTTTTGTTTTGGTGCTTTCAAATCAGTGTTGACTCCTGGAAAATGCCTGGACTAGTGTCCTGGAGTTTTCTTGGCAAAGTTTTTCAGAATTGGTTTGCCATTGCCTGCTTCCGAGGGCTGAGACAGAGTGACTAGCCCAAGGTCACCCAGCTAGCTCTGCACCTAAGCTGGGACTAGAATGCTTTCTAGCTGCTGTCTTAACCACTATATCAAATTGATTGTAAAAAAAATATAAACAGTGTTTATGTATGTACACATGCATGCACATGTGTGCACCTTCAGGCCATTGAGATAGTTTTTGACTCCTGACAATTGCCAGGATAAATCCTTGTAGTTTTCTTGGCAAGGCTTTTCAGAAGTGGTTTGCCATTGCTTCCTTCTTATGACTGAGAGAAAGTGACTGGCCCAAGGTCACCCAGCATTGTGCCTAAAATGGGACTACAGTAGAAGTCATGGTCTCTCAGTTTCTACCTTCATGGGTTAACTTTGGTTTAGTGGTTTAACAAATTAACAGAGTTGGAAGGGACCTTATAGGTCATCTAATCCAATCCCTCGCTCAAGCAGGAGATCCTATACCATTTCTGACCAATGGCAGTCCAATCTTTTCTTGAAAATCTCAAGTGATGAAGCTCCCACAACTTCCGAAGGCAAGCTATTCCATTGGTTGATTGTTCTCACTGTCAGAAAGTTCCTCCTCATTTCTAGGTTGAGTCTCTCCTTGGTCAATTTCCATCCATTATTCCTTGTCTGGCCTTCAGGTGTTTGGAAAACAGCTTGACCCCCTCCTCTCTGTGGCAGCCCCTCAAGTATTGGAAGACGGCTATCATGTCTCCTCTGGTCCTTCTCTTCACTAGACTAGCCATGCCCAGTTCCTGTAACCGTTCATCATATGTTTTAGTCTCCAGTCCCCTAATCATCCTGGTTGCTTTCCTCTGCACTTTTTCTAGAGTCTCAACATCTTTTTAATAGTGTGGTGACCAAAACTGGATGCAGTTTTGTGTGGTCTTACTAGGGCTTTATAAAGTGGTATTAGTACCTCACTTGATCTTGATTGCATCTCTCTGTTAATGCAATTTAGGATTCCATTGGCTTTTTTAGCTGCCACTGCACACTGCTGGCTCATATTTAGCTGATTGTCCACTAAGACTCCAAGATCCCTCTCACAGTCACTGGTTTCCTCCAGTTTATATGTGTGCTTTTGATTTTTCTTACCTAAGTGTAAGACTTTACTTTTCTCTACACTGAATTTCATTTTGTTAGCTAGGGCCCAGTGTTCAAGTCTGTCAAGATCCATCTGGATCTTGAGCCTATCTTTTAGAGTATTAGCTATTCCTGCCAGCTTAGTATCATCTGCAAATTTGGTGAGTTCCCCTTCTATTCCCTCATCTAAGTTGTTTATGAAAATATTGAAGAGTACTGGGCCTAAGACAGAACCTTGTCGCACCCCAGTACTTACTTCTTTGCATAGGAATTTATTTCATAGGAACAACCAATTCTTTGAATGCCTTGCTATAGAATTGGTCACTGCACTATACTTCTAAAGAAAACCTCATTCTTTAGATAACAATATACTGAAACCAGAAAGAACAGAACTATTGATTCTTTTTTTTTTTAGCTTCCAATTATTCCACTGAAATGGACTGCAACCCAAACTAAGGGAGATTGGCTCAGCCCAGTTAAAATATCACAGTGATGCTTCTCTGACTGAATAATCTGTGATTTAGCTTCATTGCATATCAGATCAGAGGTCATATTGTATATACAGTGTAAACATGTTGTAAATGGATATTCTCTACAGTTGAAGGAATCCCCGTGGAAGCCATAAATTAGAATTCTAGCTTGGGTTGGAAGCAGACAATAGCAAACCATTCCAGAAAGCCTTGCCTAGTAAGCAAAAGTAACAACCCACTTTCTTAGAATACTCTGCTTACTAATGTACTGAACCAAAAGTCTTCCTTCTAGTTTCTTGAAAAAGTTACTTCCTTCTCAAGGAGACTTCTGTTTTCTCCCTCATTCTCAGGACACTTCAGAGTTCATTTTGAAAAGTGCCTTGATCTCCCTATTGACCGATTGATTATGTGCCATCAAGTCAGCATCAAACTCTTGGCAGCCACATAGATTTTTTTTTCCAGGAGGATCTGCTCCCAACCAGGTCCTTCAGACTGATCTTCCTATAGAAAGAGCAACATCAGGTTAAGAATCTGTTTAAAACATATAGAAAAACAGAATAAAACAAGCAAAACAAGACAGCCACAAAAAATAAGGAGAGGTAATTAGCTAAAAAAAAAAGGTCACTCTGCAATATAAACATATAAAATTAAAATGGCAAAATTGAGAGAAGAAAAAGGTCATAGCCTAGGGCCAAAAGAATGTACCAGATGTTATGAGCTTAACTTATAGCTATGGAAATTTAAGATTGCCTTTTTAATGTGTGACTGTGCATGTGTGTCAGTTCCTCTTTAGCATCCCTGGATGCCAGCACTTCCTGACCTGAAAAAACTACAAGATACAAGTTATTCCATGAGGTCATCCTCTGAGCCAGGAAGACTGTGTTTTGTTAGAGAGAGAATTTTACAATAAAAGAAGAGCACATCCACTCACCTCATGGCTACTTCATAACTAAAGGAAGTGTAAGAAATCCGTAACTCACCCTCAGGAATTTCACTTAAGTTTTTTTTTTTTTTCCCTCCTCCTTCTGGAGGTTAATGAGGAACATATTGACAGCCATTTCTGTTCTGTGCATTTCTCAGTGGAAAACCTTTGGCAGAGAATCTAACTATATGGTGGAGAGTTCAGAGCTAAAAACCATGACTAAGAACCAGCACCTGAACGAAAGTTACATGGTCTAAATACTCTGGCAGCTCAGAATTACTCATTTTGCCATTCCTGGGGTGACAATTAATTTCCAAGTTCTTTATCAAACTTCACATGGTTGACATTTCAGACGAATGGGTCATTTCGACAGCTATCACAATGCTGAACAGAGAGACACCAGAGAGCAGCCATTTTGGTCAGAAAGCTAAGTCCTTTATACAGAATATATAGACACATACACATACATTCAGGGGTGGGCTTCAAAAAATTTAGCAAGAGGTTCTCTGCCTGGTGGCCTAGTCAACCCCCTGCACCATGGTGGGGGGGTGCGTTTTTGCCCTCCCCAGGCTCTGGAAGCTTTCCTTGAGCCTCTGACGGTGAAAATGGCCTCCCCAGGCTCTGGAGGCCCTTTGGAGGCTGAAAATGGGCCTATTTCCAGCCTTCCCGAACTTCCGATAGGCCCATTTTTCGCCTTCCCTGAGCCTCTGTGCACGCCCTGCACTTACCTGCATCCAAAACGGGCCACGTGGGGACTCCTGGGAGGGGAGGGGTGGGTGGGGCCATCCAGGAGTGGGATTTGGGAGTTCTCCAAACTGCACAGAATCTTAGAGGTTCTCCCAAACCCCCAGCAAACCCCCAGCACCCCATCCTTGCATACATTGTATGTATGTATGCATATATTTAGCAAGTATTGCAGGCACAATTGGCAAAGGAAATCTCAGGACCATATAGGTTGGAAACAGGCAGAAGAGAATATATATACATATACATATACGAAAACAAATATACATATACACTATATACATTCATATGCATACACATACACAGTGTGTGTGTGTGTGTGTGTGTGTGTGTGTGTGTGTGTGTGTGTGTGTGTGTTAAAAGAAAGTTCTGGACTGTATAGGTTGGAAACATGTAGAAAAGGTCTTCATTCTTCAATAAATAGACAATGGCTATATCTTTTGACTGAATTTACCGCATGTGTGATATTTTCTGTATATTTTGGTCCTCCTTTTGGTTTTTGATTATACAGATTCAATCCTGGCTGCTCCTGCTGTAAAACAAGTCAGTTGTCATTATTTCAATAAATCCCAATTTTGTGGTGTGCATAATTGTCAGCTTTGATTGTCTCCTCTAGCTGTATTTCAAAAATACCCCTGGCTGTCTGTCTAGTTATGGTATGTGGATCTTTCAAAACATTAGCTCAGGCTGGAAAGAATGAAGTCTCTATTGTTTCTTTTATTTTAACTGTCACTGTCTGCCCTTGTCAGGCTGCTGTGTTTTGTTCTTCCATGCTTCCTAGCCAGTAACTTTCCACTGAGACAAGCCTTGTTGTTCAGGCTGAAGAAATGCAAAGATTGAAGTCCCTTTAATCAGCTTTGGAAGTAGGCTGACAGCATGAATCTGCACAATGGTTACCATATGTGACACAAGTCATCACTCATTGTTACTGATAGGCAAACCCGGTTCAGAAGTGAGATTGTAAAAATAGCTCAAATGAGGATTGTTTTGTTTTGTTTTTTAAAGCTAATTCTAAAGTCAGTTTTCCTCTTTACAATCCAGCCACACTTTTGATAACATTGTGTAGACATTGGCATACTATTCATGCTCTATAATCTCATTGTAAAGAGGGAGCTGGCACATCTGGATTGCAAAACTTCATACAGCCACTAGATAGCAGCAAAGAGATTCATAAACCTTTAACTTCTTGCTTCCATCTGTGGTTAGCTGGGTGCTTGTAGTCCAGAAAGATTAGCATTAGTCCAACCATATATCTGAAGCTTCTTTCCATTTCCTTTCCACAGAGTTATTTCCTGGCTGGTACACTTTCTCAACTGCAGTTCTACAGAATCCTGGGCTTGATATAAGGATTAAAAAAAAAAAAAAAACTTTACACAGCAAGCAACACCAGCACTTTACAGTGGTGAGAATTTTTACATGCCTCAACTTGGCTATTTGGTTGATGCTCTGTTGTTGTTATAAATGTTGTAAAATGTGAATTGTGTCAGTTGGAAGTGAATTCTATTGTGAAGTGTTTGTACTTTTTGCAATTTCTCTGCAGGAGTTTTCTGAGACCTAAAAATTACTTTAAAGGTTCAGGTTTGAGAAAGGTTGCTGGCAGGAATAGAGGTTGATAGCAAAGCTTCTCTGATAACCTTCCAGGCAGTATTTCCCCTAGAATTCTGGCAATGTTCCATGTCTAAACAATCCTAGGGGATATGTAGGAGAAGTAAATGGGATTCCCAGCATATTCCTGGGGGATACCTGGAACCACAAGGAAAAGAGCTGAATAGGTAAGGTCATATGCAGCTGTGGATCTTTTAATGCTATTGTATATACTTATAATCTCTTTTGTTGATTAGTTGCTCATAATAATAATAAAAAAAACCTATAGAACCTTCAAATCATACTAAACTTCCCTGCATATGATAGAATTATCAGAAGCTTTAGCAATCTATTGTATATCATGGTTCCAATCAACCAGTTTCTTGGTACATCTCAACTGTATCATGTGAAGTCATAAAACGAGGCAAGAATTTATTCTGTTATTTATTCCTATGGTATCAGATCAATAGCATCATGCCCTCTGTCTGATGTGAATGGCTGATTCCTCGTGCCATTGTTGACTGCAAAATCCCAAAAGATCGGAACAAAAAATAATCACAGTAATGATGTGTTGTGGCAAACGCCAGCCATTGAGGCAGCTACGACCGTGCTTTTAAACATAGGACAAGCAGAGGGGTGGCTGCAGTTGCTTTCCTAAACCAGCCATTTCTTGAGCCTGTCAAAATCTTACCGCTAAAATTGCTAGCATTCAAAAACCAACTGGAGACCACTGAAGCCCTGCTACTGTTTTGAAAGTCATGACTCCTTAACGAAAGATCTTCTGAAGGGAAGGCGGGAAAAAAAAAACCCAGCATGAAATTGCTGAAGTAAAACTTAATCAGAAACTGCTATTCTATTTGTTTAGGCTTGAAGTGAACCAATAATTTCTTCCAGCAAAGCTAGAATGATAATGTTATCACTTATAATTACAATTTTAGATGATTACACTTCTCTCATGGTACATTTAAACAAAAGATTGGCATTGGATTTTTTTTTATTTTTTTTACCCGAGGTAAAAATTTGGTAATTGAGGCATACTTCATGGACCATGTTGTTAGATAAAGTAATTGTAGGCCAGGTCATAACGATGATGATCACTTATTTGCAAATATACCTCCTATCCGTATCTCTTTAAAACTCAGAAACATACAGCAGTACACATATACTTTTCCACTTTATACACTGCAGGAGAAACTTTCTGTCTTCTTTCTCACTCTCACACACACACGTACTCTCTCTCTGATCAGCCTGCTATCCTGCATTCCCTTTGAGGTTTTCCCCTGAAGGAGAATCTGGTGGGAAAAGGCCTCTGGGCCTAATAAAGACTTTGTTTGGCTTTAGATGGTCATTGAAGCTATAGCAACTCTCAAATCCCTTGGTAATATTCTTCCCAGTCAGGTGGATGAGCCAATGACTATTGAAGTGACTGTAGTTTAACAGATACTTGTTGGCCTGTACAGTTTATGTTTTGCATTACTTCCTTTGCTTTCACACTTTTTCATTCAGGTTGCTGACAAGCTCCGCTTTTCTTTAGTCTGCAGCTAAATTCAGTGGAAAGGAGAACAAGTTGGAAGCTGTTGGACATCATGTATTTCCCTTTTACCCTATCTCAAGGTAGCCCCTCTTGAAAATCCATCTTATTATTTATTATTATTCATATTTCTATGCCGCCCACTCTCCGAGGACTCTGGGCAGCTTACACCAAAGACAGTATACTGAAGAGCATATTGCCCCCAACAATCTGGGTCTTCATTTTACCTACCTCAGACGGATGGAAAGCTGTGTCAACCTTGAGCCGGTGAGATTTGATCCGCTGATCTGCTGAACTATCAGTCAGCTGAAGTAGCTGCAGTACTGCACCCTAACCACTGCGCCACCTCGGCTCCATCCTTTCAGTGGACTAAACAGAAGACTGTGTTAAAGAAAGGCTCTGTTAGGCCTATAAATCTCTTTCTAGTAGGAAATTTTCTCCTAGTCAGAATAATAGAGTTGGAAGGGACCTTGGAGGTCTTCTAGTTGAATTCCTGTTCAAACAGGAGACCCTATACCCATGATGGAGAACCTATGGCACGCGTGCCACAGGTGGCATGCAGCGTCCTCTCTCTGGGCACATGAGCCATCGCTCCAGTTCCGCTCCACCGCACATATGCGTGTGCCTCCCACCAGCCAGCTGGTTGTCAGGTCTCTGCTGTGCATGTGCGGGGGTGCATGCAGGGGTACGTGCACATGTGCGGGGGCAGAGGATGTGCAGGGAACCGTGTGCACGTGCATGGGGTGTGGGGGGGTGCATGCACATTGTATTTTGGGGTTCAGGTGTGCACATGCGCATTCACACGTGTGGTGCACACTTTGGGCATTCAGTCCGGAAAAGGTTAGCCATCACTGCCCTATACCATTCCAGACAAGTAGCTGTCCAGTGTCTTCATAAAAGCCTCCAATGATGGAGTTTTTCTGAAGGCAAGCTGTTCCAGTGGTTAATTGTTCTCACTGCTAGGAAATTTTTCCTTAGTTCTAGACTGCTCTACTCCTTGATTTGTTTCCATCCATTGTTTCTTGTCTTGCCTTCTGGTGCTTTGGAAAATAGGTTGTCCCCCTTTTCTTTGTAGCAGTCCCTTGAATATTGGATCATGTTACTCCTAGTCCATCTTTTCACTAGACTAGATATACCAAATGCCTGTCTCCCATAATGAGGAGTCTCCCATGATGAGGAGAGTATTAGTTCACTGTCAGTTACCTGCAATCTAACACAGTTTGTGTTGAATAAAGTACATATAAAGTAAATAGTTCTTTCTTTTTGAAAGCAGTATGTTTTTTTAAAAAAGCAATTTCATTTGCATGTATTTCTGTGCACATTATTGGGAATATTTGGAAGCAACTAATTCTCCTCCTCCTCCTCCTCCTCCTCCTCCTCCTCCTCCTCCTCCTCCTCCTCAGAAAACTGAGAGTGTGCAGCAGTAGATGTAGGCCTTCCACATCTCGACCATGTATTTCCTAGTAGAATTGTCCTCTCTTTTCTTTTTTTTTGCTCCATTTTTTTTGATATCATCTTAAATCCATCTTTTCTTGGCCTTTTTAATTGTCCTCTTAACTCCACATTCATTGTTCTTCAACCCCATTCATGTTCCTTTACTTTTCAGTTGTACTTTCTACTTCATCTTCAGGTCTCCTGCCCATCCCAAATGTATTGTTCCACTCTCCTTTTCCTTACCTTTTTGGGAAGGAGGGAGGTTATGACATTTTAATCACTACTAGTTGTTCAAGATTTAAGTCAACTGTGAATACAAAGAATATTTGTATCACACTGACCTTTGAAGGATCACCACATATTTTTACCAGTAAATTCATAATGAGCGGAAAATGGAAGAGAGGAAACTACAAGGTTAATAATAATGATGGTTGTGAAATAGTATCATTTTGATCTACCGTTACTAGAAAATCAAATTTCCCTGGTTCATCTGTTATATTAAAATAAAAAGTCATTTCCCCCATAAAATAATAACTATCCGATCATTCTCAATATTATCTCATTTCTGGAAATATCAGGGTCCTATAACTCTATGTAAGGTAAGAGTATAGTTGTTCTATTTAGAGATATTTTGTGGGCCCAGAACCAGATCAGAACTGTTCATTTAACATAGCAATGGGTTGGTTTTTCCCCCATCTGCAGAACTGAATCCAAATGTATTGGTAGGTTTTATATCTCACCTTTCCAGCTTTAAATGGGGCACATGTTTAAAGCAGAGTAATTTAAATATATAACTCATATATTTCATTAGCTATAACTCTCTTAAATTCCATTGATTTTGATTTCTCTGTAAGTGGTATGAACTCTATATTTGGCTCTAAATAAAATGCATCTTAAATATTTAAATTGTTACAAATTGTTACTTATTCAACATATTTTCACACTTTACATAGAATCACATAGAAAAAACAAAACAAAACAGCCAGATTGTTCCCTTTCCTCAAGGAGATTACAGTCTTACTTATAACAAAAGAAACAAAGGAATCAAGTGGAAAATTATTTAACACTTACAACTCAATCTATATCATTGGCTTTCAAACAGTGGAAAAATGTCATAAACAGTACTTAAAATAATAAAAACATAGCGCTACTAGTGCTACAGTTTCCACCATCCAGTGTAAACAGTAGATAAAATTATATGAAGACCGGATTCCATGAAGGCATATAGGGTAGGCAGTTTTAAGAATTGACAAAAAGAAAGATAATAACAGAAAGAAATTAGAGAGAATGTGAGATTTGTAGAAAGAAAACAGGCATTCAAGCAAGTAAGAGAAATCCATGTTTTCAGGGAACACGATCAGCAGTTTCGAAACTTCTCAAATAAGAAGGAATACAAAGCCCCAAATTGCCTTAGCCCACATAGTACACAAAACATTAAGGTTGAAGTCTATAGCCTCAATGCTCCTCCCAGATAATATTGTTCCAAGGACAACAAGTTACGGCCAACTTGGTTACAGAGTTGGAAAAGGATATGCTGGAACCTCTCAAGAATGATATTGCTCAACACAAGATCCTATCCTCTTCTTAGCATATTATTAGATTGGATTGGATTGGATTATTAATACAATACAATATTTAATAGTGTCAACTGGCAGGAATTTAAAAACAAGCGGCCTCTGCTACAGCATCTAACTTCTGGAATATTCTTCCCTTGCATACTAGAATGTCCCTAACCTTGTTGCCTTTCACAAGGTTTTAAAAACTTGGCCATTTACCAGGCCTGGTGCTTGGAATATGTTAAGGGCCCCATTTCTTGGCTTGACTGTTAGTTGATGAATTGCCTCAGCTTCTATTTGTATTTAGTTTTTGGATATTTTTTACCAGTTTATTGTTTTTAACTGTTTTAATTGTTTTTTCATTTTAGAATTGTAAACCATCCAGAGTCACTTTGGACAGCTACCCAAACTGAATGAATAATAATATAATATAATTATATTTATTTATACTAATGTGTGTGTATGCATAAGATAAATAGAATATAAATCTTAAAGTTGCTTAAGGTTGAGAATCACCATTGTAAGTGTCCCCTTTGCTTCCAACTTTTATGTTATAGGACAAGGGCAGGCAGTATGTTCCTTAGCACCTGGCTAGCTCCCTTAGTCTGGTAAAACATTTTACCTTTAATTAGCCACTTTATATGCAGGTTGTTGCTAATTGGGCATGCGCATAAAGATGTTCCTCAAAATAAAGCCATCTTAAGGCAAGCACATGAAACTGTCATTGCTCCATTCTGACTCCCCAATGGCTTTTGCATCAGGGGAGAAATCCAGCAGGTTCTGACAGGTTCTGAAGAACCGGTAGCAGAAATTTCGAGCAATTCGGAAAACTAGCAAATACCACCTCTGGCTGGCCCCAGAGTAGAGTGGGAATGGAGATTTTGCAATATCCTTCCCCTGGAGTGGGGTGGAAATGGAGATATTGCAGTATCCATCCCCTGCCACGCCCACCAAGCCACGCCCACCAAGCCATGCCCGCAGAACCGGTAATAAAAAAATTTGGATTTCACCACTGTTTTGCATACACATAGACAGAGATACTTACAAACACCGATTGATCAAAAATTCCCTCGATCCCATTTGTGAATTGTACAAAATTATATTTTTTTATTAGGTTCTATTATAATCTGATAATTTTAATCCTAAAAGGATATACCTTTACCTATTGAACCAGAATGGAGTACCACTGATTTTAATGATATTAATTCCAAAGGTACTTATGCATAGAATTAGAGCTTTATCTGTCATCAAATGCCTTTTGTGTTTCATGGCCTTCAGATTTTTGCCATTCCTTTGAAAAAAAAAAATCAGAAACACTGATAAAAAACCTGGATCTGATATCTGTTAAAAAACAAAAAACAAAAAAAAACAGGCCAGGTACAGTATAATCTGTAATCGACAAAGTCATTAGGCTTTTAACTAAGTAAAAATAAAGTTGGAGATGAATTATGCTTAATAATATCCAAACATATTAAGCAAATGATTACGAGTGTTATACACAAGCCATAAAATCTAAGGTTTATGGATGAAATACATTCCCTGAGTGACATCTCACATTATCAGATGCATGAAATGAAATTTAGGGGAAAACATTTTACCTTTAATTAGCTCTAATTTCTCTAATCAGGTTGCCACTTAGTGTTCAAATGGCATCGATTAACCTCACAGCTTTCATCCATTCATCTTAACATCATTCTTCCTATCACAATGTGGGTGGATATGGAGGTTTAACTGTTTATTTTTCTTGGCTAAGAAGAATGTGTTTCAAAGGGAAATAACATTCTAAGTCAGTGTTTTTGAACCTTGACATGTTTACCCCATTCTTGGAATTCTGGGAATTGAAGTCCACAAATCTTAGAGTTGCTAAGGTTGAAAAAAGGTAGCTCAGTGGGTAAGACGCTGAGTTTGTCGATCAAAAGATTGGCAGTTCAGTGGTTCAAATCCCTAGTGCTGTGTAACGGGGTGAGCTCCCATTACTTGTCCCAACTTCTGCCAACATAGCAGTTTGAAAGCATATAAAAAATGTAAATAGAAAAATAGGGACCACCTTTGGTGGGAAGGTAACAGCATTCCATGTGCCTTTAGCATTTAGTTATGCCGGCCACATGACCATGGAGACATCTTCAGACAATGCTGGCTCTTCAGCTTTGAAATGGAGATGAGTAGTGCCCCCTAGACTCGGGAATGACCAGCACATAGGAGGAACCTTTACTTTAAGATTGAAAAAACAAGTGCTCTAAGTGCTTCTGTTATAGGACAGCAGCAGACAGTGTCTTTCTTGGCACCTGACTGGTTCTCTTTAATGTGACATTTATTATTTAAACTGGTTAAATGTAAAATAATTGATTAGGAAGCTGGTATAGTACAAAACAAAATTGCCTCATTTTTTAAAAAACCAGAGTGTTTCTAGGCATCATCTAGGTTTCAGTGGCATACTAAAATAACCAAAATGGTTATCACAGGTCAGTGATTTCTCTTTTGAAGCATGCCCACTTGCCAATGGAAAGTGTATATACAGCATCGTTAGGCCCTAGAGAAAATTGCATATCGGGAACCCACAGTTTTCCTTCTAATAAATAGGTACTTAGCCTCACAGCCATGAGATTTCCTATGAGTTCCGCAAGTGTGCTTAGAAATCAACCATTGCAGATGGCTATTACACTGTATTTACAGTTTGCCCACCTGCTCAGAAAAAGGAAAGTAAAATTAAGCTGAGGGTGGTCAGAACATCTTGGGGACAGCACGAAAGGAAGCAGCTATATCAGTGATGGCTAACCTTTTTGCCGTCACGTGCCAAAAGTGGGGGGAGCACAGGGGGGTCATGCACGCGCATGTCCACACCCATAATTTAATGCGCCCCTCTCCCTGTACATGAGCGCATGAGCCCACACTCCCCCGCTTTTGGCACACAATGGCACAGTGGGCCCAGTAGGCCCATTTTTTTTACCTCCCCAGATTCCAGAGGCTTTCTTGGGCCCAGTAGGCCCGCTTTTCACCCTCCCCAGGTTCTAGAGACTTTCTAGGAGCCTGGGGAGGGCGAAAACAGCCTTCCCCATACGCACCCCGGATGCCCTCCAGAGGCCAGAAACAGTCCGTTTCCCAACTTCCGGTGGGTCTGGAAGGCCTGAAAATCAGCTGGCTGGTGCGTGCATGCTCGTGTGCCCACAGATATGGCTCTGCATGCCACCTGTGGCATGTGTGCCATAGGTTCTCCATCACGGAGCTAGACGTTTGCCTTCAATTTGCCTGGTAACTGAATTCTGTAATTGGCACCAACACTACAATTTTGCAAAAGCACCCAGCCACAAAGGATAATCGCTTGTCAGGGTTAGGTTGGGTTGAGGTGGAGTTACTTGGACACATTAGAAAACAGATACTGTACTTACTTCCCAAGGTGGTTGAAATGGGGGGGAGGGAGGCAAAAAAAAGAGAAACACCATGTAAATTGGGGCTGGAAGCCACTCACAGTCATTTTGTTGAGAGATTGGTGGCAAATCAATTCAATAAAAAAATACAGGTAGTCCTCAATTTACAATCACAATTGAGCCCCAAATTTATGTTGCTAAGTGAGACATTTTAAGTGATTTTTTCCCCCATTTTCCTTTTCTTGTCACAGTTATTAAGTGAATCAGTGCAGTTGTTACATTAGAAACATGGTTGTTAAGGGAATCCAGCTTTCCCATTGACTTTGTTCGTCACAAGGTGGGCAAAAAATGATCACATGACCCCAGGACATTGCAACCATCATAAATATGAGACAGTTGTCAAGCATCCGTAGGTAAATCATATGACCCTGGGGATGCTGCAATGGTCATAAGTGTGAAAAACGATCATAAGTCACTTTTTTCAGTGCCATTGTAACTTTGGTCACTAAATGAACTGTTGTAAGATGAGGACAACCTGTATGTTGCCTTGAACTCTCAAAACGTGGTGAGGTATAAAGGCAAAGTTTCAACATTTCACAATTCCACCCTAAACACACACTATGATTCTAGAATGGGAAGCACTGAAAGGAAATGGGACAATACAATGAGGGAAAGCAACATGTTCGGGAAGTGTAGTATTTCTTAATTGCTATAGAACAGAGATTCCAATCTAGCATGAGTGAGAAATCTTCATCATCATCCTCTGGAGATAATATTTCTACAAACATTTTTCAAACATCATATGGAGATAATAGTTTTACAATATGAAATACAATATAACCTGCGTTATTGATTATCCACACATCTATTATACCGTATATATTAAAGATTATCCACTTGAACACCTACAGAGTTAAATCAGACATCAAACAGACACCCTGGTTCTCCAGGGAGCAACATTTTCCCTGTAATTATCCAATGGCCAAAAATGGCACAGTAACACAGTTTGCCTTTTGCTCCTTTTGATTAAGCTGTGTGTTATTTTTAGCTCGTCCGTCACAGATGCAGAAGACGGGAGACTACCCTCCCCTCCCCAAATGGAGACATAAGGGAGAGCGCAAGCATTGCATGCCAGAAGTTCACTCTGCACCTTCCCATCATCCAACACATCTATCTCTGCGTGAAAACACTTGACCATCTTGGAAAGCTGGAAGCTGTGAGGCTGCATATCATTGGCACGTGATATGGAAAACTCTCAAATCACTTACTCTTCACTCACTCATTACAGTGCTGATGCCAAGTAGATGAATTGTCTTCTTGAAAAGGGAAAAAAACCCAACAACCATGAGAACAGCTCAGGAATGCCATGCAAGCTGTTTGATTATATCCCATTATATGGATGTTAAGAGTATGCTAACATAGCAATGTTTTTTGGCACATCACGATAACATGCTGTGCGTGCCAATAACAATTTGTTAGCCAAAGTGCCTTTAAATAGTGCCATCAATTTCTTCAGCATTAAAGTAAATTATTAAGAAAGCTCTCTTAATGCTCAGAAATAGACTCAGAACAGTTTTATTTGAATTACGGTTTAATAACATTGGCCTTCCAAAGCTAATCTTTGTCAGAAGAATAATCTGAGTACCCTTTTTAATGCAAAAATTATCCTCCTGAGATTATGCTTCTTAAAACATTAACTGTTCACCTCAGACAAGAATGGACTGAAAAGGAATGAGCAACCCCGTAATATTTATTTATTTAATTTACCCTGGCATACAAAACGGTATTAATAGAGGTCTCTCCCAATCAATGCCACTTTAAAGCTAGCATTTGTACTTTGGTATGATGTAGTTAAAGAGCTGTTAAAGATGCATTAAAGCACAAAGCAACAATGTCCTAAGGGCAAGTATTTACAAGTTAGACATACCAGCTGTAGCTACTTAGCAATAAGATTCATATTTCATTGTTCAGATTTATTAACTCTTCCATCTGTTACCAATGTCTGAATTATTTTCATTGATTTTTGACAGACAACTGGCTGTTCCTCCAGACTGTAGATTCTACCAGTTCTCCTTAAACAAAGCTCTGATGACACACACTATAACAATAATAATAATAACAACAACAACAGCATGACAAAGTAGCAATGGTGATATATTAGAATATTTGCAAGAAATACCATTTGCCTGCATGAAACAACTGGTGGGGCCACAAAATAAAGTAATAGAAAAATTAAGAAGCTACAGTACTCTGGGACTTTAGAATTCTAACAGACAAGCATCTATCACCCAGCACACCAGACTTAGGACTTCCAGCAAATAAGAAAGACAAAAAAGGTCAGATAGTGGACATTGTAATATCTGGAGACAGAAGAATAGGGGGGAAAAAACCCTAGTGAGAATCACAAAATACAAAAACTGCAAATAAAAGTAGAACAACTGTGGCGAAAGAAAGCAAAGATATCACCAACAGTAATGAGTACCTTGTGTGCAATTCCAAAACAATTGGAGCATCACTTGAACATCATCGGCATTGACAAAATCATCATCAGTCAATTGCAAAAGGCAGCTTAATTTGGAACAGCTTACATCCTGTGATAATATCTTTAAGACTATCAAACAATATCTCCCTATCCCAAGTTCCTCTATATTATTAGTTAATGTATTATAATAAATGTATTGTTTCTGAACATCTTCACTCTTTCAAAAGCTCTTATAAATGTGTTTTAAGTGCTGCTTAAAGAATTAGCTCATTTAGGCCTCCTCTTTGCATATATGTTAAAGTTTTTATGTTTGAAATATATGGTGAATCTATTATTTCTATAAAATATTTGCAGGTATCACATTTTAAAGTATTTTTATGGTTGTATTTTTATTATTGTTTTCTTGTGCATTATTTTGAAATGCCTTTGACAGGGGAACTGCCAAACTAGCACAACGGTTGATGGAATAATAAAAACAGATACTTTATTTTTATTTATTCATTTAAATTTATTTTTTGTTTGTTTATATATTTTGCAATATATTATTGTGAAAGGCAGAGGAAAAATAAAATGAACTCTGGATGCAGTTCTTAATGATGGAAAAAACAACATTCAATTCATTTTCATACACTTCTGAAAGCATGCCCTCTCTCACCTTTTGTCTCCATAGAACGAGGTAGAGTCCCTTCTGATATGTTTTCTATATCCCCATTCCTGCTTAGAACTCATGTTTTATCACACCATTGTTTATCTTATGACTCTTTGTCCTGGCTCTCAAGGTTATTCCCAGAACCCATTACATTTGAATTTGGGGAAAAAAACAAATTGGAATTCTGATGTTATATGTCTTGATGGCATCAAAATTATTTCATGCACAAAAATTTCAATCCCCACAATGGATGAATGCTTGCAAAAGCTGATGGAGTTAACAGAGACGGCTAAGTTGACTGCTTTAATAATAATAATATTATTAAAATAATTAAAAATATTATTAACAATTAATTAAAAAAATACTTTTGTCTCTCCTTGGAAACCGCTTCTGGACTTTGTGCTTGAGATGGGGGAAAAAAGGAAACTTTGATTTTGGGTTTTACTGATTAGATAGATTTGTTGTTATAGAAATGGCTAGTTTGTACTATTATGTAAAAGTAAAAAGTTGAGATTTGATGTTACTATCTTATTCTGAGCCGCAGTGGCGCAATGGTTAGAATGCAGTATTGCAGGCTACTTCTGCTGATCACCGGCTGCCAGCAGTTTGGCAAATCGAATCTCACTAGGTTCAAGGTTGACTCAGCCTTCCATCCTTCCGAGGTGGGTGAAATGAGGACCCAGATTTTGGGGGGCAATATGCTGACTCTGTAAACCACTTAGAGAGAGCTGTAAAGTACTATGAAGCGGTATATAAATCTCAGTGCTATTTTCTATTGCTATTATTCTACTGCACCAAAGGGAGTCGGAACTCCATGCTTTTTCTTTCTTTTTCCCTTCTTTTCTACAGTCTGTACAGATTCTCAGTCTAGTTGCCTCCTGAAAAAGCACCTTTGGGACTTCTTTTCTACACTTTTCTCTTCCCTTTTCCCTCCACTATTTTTCTTATTATTTGCTTTTGTATTTTACATTATAAATACAAAGGATAATATACAAAACTAAAAAGGAAATAAAAAGAAAACATTTATATACCATAAAAAATATTCCCTTTGCACTGGTATGTGCCTTCTTCAATCTCAGATCCTGGGAGGCCTGGGAGTTTGAGAGTTCTACACAATATCTTAGCTTTCCTAGCACTGCACTCTTTTGGACATAAACCTCTGAAGTCATTCCCGGGAACTGTTGGAGACATTCTCCCAGCTTAGAAGTGGCTAAGACACTGAGCTTGTCGATCAGAAAGGTCGGCAGTTCGGCGGTTCAAATCCCTAGTACAGGTCTCCTGTGTGAGCAGGGGGTTGGACTAAATGAACTCCAAGGTCCCCTCCAACTCTGTTACCGTTATCTCTGTTATCTCTTTTAAGTCACAGTCCATGTGCTCCTACTACCACTAGGACCAGTTTACTTTCTACTTCCTCTCCAGTTCATCCTTCATACCCTGGTACTTCTCCACCATCTCATACTCCTTCTTTCTGACATTGCTGGGGTATATAAATATTGATTCAAAGTTTAAATGTAATGGATACTAAATATAATTTCCATCCAAGCTTTGAGATTGACTCACAAAGGCGGATCAAATTCATAAGGAAATCAAGCATTTGGTAGCTTTGATTTTAGAGACTACACTTCCTTTGTGAAATCTATAATGACAATAAATAACTATCATCATCCTGAAAACACAAGAATGTAGTGAATAAAGTCAACAGAGACCTCAAAGTACAAATCTGAAGTATAGGTTTTTCCTGGTTGACTATAGGCTACCTCTGTTTTCTGATTACCAGGAGTTTTTGGCTCTTTTGAAAAGGCCAGATTAGAATTTTATAACAAACAATGTCAGCAGTTTCTGGAAATAAGCGTTACCCCCTTTTGTTCTAGGTTGGAAGTCTTTTTTTCAATCATGATTGCTTCCAATGGCTATCACTTCAATATCAGTTTGAAACTTTTCTGTTTCACCCAAGGTGTAAGAATAAAAATTTCTGGAGTTATATGAGGACTAAAATCAATACATGAGCTTTAAAACATAGACATCAATTGCATTTGTTTTATTAATATATTCCCGGATAACGTCTGAAGGAATACAGAAGAATTAAAAATAATGCTTCTTATAGATTTCCTAGCTTTATTTGCATCACGAGTCAAAGAACCAATCCCAGAAAGCGTAAAAGCTGGCATAGATAGTCTTCCTGTGTTTTCCCTCTAGAGTTTAATAGTATAGTCCATCATAACCAGGGGTAGGTTTTACTTACCTTTACTACCGGTTCGCAACGGGGCCACGCGTGCTTCGCTCACATGTGCACACTTCTGTGCATGCGCAGAAGCTTCCTGATGACATCAGGGTCAGTGGGCAGAGCCTCCCGCTGGTTTTACTACTGGTTCTTGTGAACCAGTCCGAACTGGGGGCAACCCACCACTGATCATAACTAATAAAATACTTTGGATCAACAAAGAATCATAACTGCAGCTTCCAGAATGCATGCCAGTTAGGCCACAAAGTGTGTTCAGATGAAATAGAATGCATCTTGGTTCTTTAATTTTCAGTGGACAGCCAGTGTTATAGGTCACCATGGCTAAAAATGAAATTTTACAATCAATATAGTTGAAGTCATAACTTATTTCATTTTATAAATCTATAGAACCATCTAGGTTTTTTTTATCCTTTGTTCATAGAATACAATTCAATACTTGAATTGTCAGTCCAACTTGCTTTGGTTTTCAAACTCCTCCAATGTTCCAGGAACTATTTATTCTCTTTAGGCTATTTATTCTCTTTAGGCTAGGCCTGCAGTATAGCTAATGGAGAGCTTTTTAGTTTCATTAAACTTTTTTTTTTTTTTACCCTTATGCTTAGCTGGGCATATAGTGTTCTTCCTTAGAATACTGTGCAATTTAGCTTTCCATTTTAAAAGCGTCATTCGCAAAAAAATAAATGTATCTGTCCCAGGTCTCAGAAAAAAAACCCCATAAAACTGCCATATATTTCTATCAAATAATGTTCAATAGGAGAAAACCTTCAATTATTCCCTAGTTCTCTCAGAGGTACATGTTTAATAGTTCTTTTGGAACAGATTACTTTAGTTAAAAGTTTCTTACAGTTAAAGGAGGGACGGCGTTGAGATACCGATGTGATATGGTAGGGATATGATGTAAGACAGACTTGCTAGCTTTTTCACCAATGTACAATTTATTACCATTAGGTTTCACACTCTGGAAAATGTACTATCTTCATTTCTTTACAGATGTAAAGCTATCTGCAATGGAAAGCTATCTGAAGGCTATTTAAATGTTATAAACTGCCATTTTAAATAGTTAGGAAGCATTCTGGAAGAAAATGAACTTTGTTTGGAGACTTTTGTTGTTGTTGTTGTTGTTTAAAACCACCTCTTATTTTTAATAAAAACTCCCAAGATGATTAAAAATATCAACACAAACAGAAAAAAATCAATAATGCAATGTGAAACAGAACAATTTAAAATATTAAAAGATGGGGAATTTAAAATTCAATAACTTACTTATTATAAAAAGGTAAAGGTTTCCCTTATCCAGTCATGTCTGAGTCTTGGAGGCAATGCTCATCTTTGTTTCTTAGTTGAGGGAGACAGCATTGCCTGAAGATATTCCCATGGCAATGTGGCCAGCATGACATCATGCCGCAATGCAGAGCACGTGGCGAACCACAGAATTACCTTCCCACCAAAGTGGTACCTATTTATCTACTCACATTTTCATGCTTTTGAACTGCTAGGTGGGCAGGAGTTGGGGCAAGAATGGGAACGCATCTCATCGCATGGCACTCAGGTCTCGACCCTGGGTTGTCAGCTTTCCAGCTTTCCAGCTGACAAGCTCAGCTTAACCATTGCGCCTTCTAACCATCATTATAACTTAGACAAAATAAAACTTTTAATTGTCCAATGAGAACTATTAAGATTCAAACTAGTTTAAAGCTCATTCTACCATAGAAAAGCTCTGCCTTGAACCCTTTTAAAGAAGAAAAGTAAGTGACTTTTCATATATCTGAGTCCCTTATCATTTAGGGCATAACCTATGGGGATTTGGGGAGAATGGGATTTAAACGAATATATATATATATATATATATATATATATATATATATATATATATATATATATATGAAACCGCAAAGACAAAATTGAGTTAGAAAATCAAGGAGTATATGAAATCCCATGCACTGCCTGCCCCACCACATACATCGGACAAACCAACAGAAGAATAAGTGCACGCATTGAAGAACACAAGAACTCAGTCAGAAAAGAGGAACCAACTTCTTCCCTGGTCCAACACCTCAAAGCCACAGGACATGATATTCACTTTAAAAAGACCAGAACTATCGCCATAACTGAACACTTTAACAACAGAATAATCAGAGAAGCCATCGAGATAGAAAAACACCCACACAGCATCAATAAACAAGATGATACCTCCCGCCTACCAGCCATTTGGAAACCCGCCCTCATTGACAAACAAGTCCCTAACACAAAGAATAACACCAGACCCACACTCACGAAAACCACACAGGATGTCACCACCACACATCCACGCAAAAAGCAAACCCACACCGATGAGGCACGACCACAAACCAGAAGCCAGACCACAGCTGCATCATTAGCCACTTTAAACCCCTCCAATCCATACATGAAGCAAACTGACACCCACTATGAAAATGTGGCACGACCATGAACGTGAAGCCAAACAACAGCAACACAGCTCACCAGCTCAAATCCCCCTGCAACTAAGACTAACACAAGCACAACCAAGCCCCCAACTAAACAGAACACACCCCCAGCCAATCAGAGCACAGCAAACCCCCCCTCCAATCAGAGCACAGCCAAACTCCCAACCAATCAGAACACACCTCCATCCAATCAGAACACAGCCAAGCTCCCACCCAATAACTTCACACCCCCACTGGCAGTTAAAAGGAAGAAACAGCTGCAATCATACATTGCTCCTAGAAGCACGAAGCTGAAAACACCAGCCTGAAGATAACGAATGAGACTTCGTCAAAACGTTGCCAAGACACTTCCAATTTTACGTGGGAGAAAACCCGAATAACCAAAGATCTACATATGTATGTATGTATGTATGTATGTATGTATGTATGTATATATGTATGTATATATTCTTAAGTATGCACTTGAATGATTGAGTGATATGACCACCCATCTTACAAACACAATCCTGGGTTCTAATATATTTAAAAAAAAACATACAAACCAAACAATAACTAAAGGCAAGGACAAATTTACTATTGCAGTTGAGGAAACCAACCAACTTTGGCTCAATTAATCTCCCAATTCCCATACTTGAGGAAATAGTCAGATCTCAACTTCTAACTCCAGAGTAGTCCAGATGGATACCATGATAAAGATAAATGGGTCCTGAGTCTCAACTAAGGAGATGCTTGTATTGACAAGCATCTCCTTAGTTCATACAAACATAAAGGGGCAGAGAAGGAAGTGGTTTTAAACTTGTAAGATCTGAGCCTGAGTGGCGCAGCAGACTAAAGCTACTGTTAAAGATAATATTTAGCTTCCAGCCGCCTGCAATTACTGCAAGTTCAATTCTCACCAAACTCAAGGTTGACTCAGCCTTCCATCCTTTCTAAGGTAGGTAAAATGAGGACCCAGTTTGTGGGGGCAATAAGTTGACTTTGTATAAAATATACAAAAGTATGAAGGCTATTGCTTAACGCCTTGTAAGCCGCACTGAGTCTCCGGAGAAGGGTGGCATATAAATCAAAATAAAATTAAAAAAAAGATCTGGTAATAAAGCTTTACAATAAAAGTAGGATTGATCTACATGGTTTTGATTTCTTAGATTGGTCTGTCTTGAAAGGCTGACAACAATCTTGCCCATGTTCTACACTCTTCCCTTTGGCTATTGAATAGGCTCCCAGGCGATGGGGAGTTCTCCCCAAAGAAGTTGGCTTCTCCAAGTATTTAGGATGGCAAAAAAATATCTCTTTTAACCTTTAGCTAACTGTAATGATATTTTTCCCCGTGTTTTATTTTCTGTATTTTTTAATTATTGTGAGAAACCTAACAATTATTATAAAGCACAATATTGAATATGTGCAGGATTGGGTCATCACTCAAATGCTTCAATTTCCAGACATTATGGCATTTGCACCATCATTTTCATATCTTGAAAGTTAGTGCAGAGATCACTGTATAAATTTACTTATAAATTAAATTATAAATTGCAATTTAATAATTAAGTTTAAAGCATGCAACACATTATTATTATTATTATTATTATTATTATTATTATTATTATTATTATTATTAAGTTGAAGTTGTAGTGGTTTGCTATCTGCCACTTTAACAGCGTGCACAGGTATCCAGTACATTAACAATACCAGCTTGGTCAAAACCATTTTCTTCTTTTTAATTTTATAAATAAAAGAATTAAATTCAACAGATTTTAAAAAGATTTCTTTGTCTACCTCTGCTTAAAAAATAATAGATCAGAGGAAAGAAAAACACTGCAGGGATTCCAAATGCTCTTGAAATGCTACTTTTAAACATCTTTGACCTCAGCAATCTAAGGGATTTTGAAAACGAATGAATGCTGCACTTTAGACAAAGCTAGGTATAACTCAGTTCCTGCGTTTCTTCTTGAGCTTCCCATCTATGCCCATAAAACTTTTGATTGGAACACCTGATTCTTTGCTTCTGACTCAAGTGGTCATTTTCTTCTCAGCTATTATGCAACTAAAAGCTCAAATATGAATATGAGCAATCTCTTTTCAACCTCTTTTTGAGATGCAATTAAGTTTTAGTTCAAAACACCCTCCCCCCAAAAAATGAATATTTTACTTTTAAAATATGAATGCTTCCAGTTTAGCTTCATGCTCAGCAGCTGTTCTCAAAATAGTGATCATGTCTGTTCCCCATAATTTAGCATTAGGCAGATGAGTTGGATCGTGATCCATCCAATCCACTGCTTTCTTTCTTTCTTTCTTTTTTTTAGCTCTGCCACAGTTGTAAAAGATTATGTCAGAAACATTCATTTTTCTTTTGAATGAACCAGAATGCATTTTCTTTGTAACATGGGGTGTCTTTTTTGACCAAACTAGTAAACCGCGTTTGCTGGACCAAAATGAAATTCACAATAGGCCAAATTCTTATAACAGATTGATACAATATCCCAATTAATTAACTACCAATTTGTTTCTTTTTATGGTGAGGGGTCCTTTTTGCTTTCTGAGCTTGGTTGTTTTCTTGAAGACATATCAGCATAGTTGATGTTACCTAGCTTGGGTAATGAAATGTCTACAAGAAAAGAGCCAGGCTCTGAGAGAACTGTTCTGTCCCCATCCCCACACACACACAAACAGCCAGCCGGGGGTTAAAGAATTACTTGGCACACACCAGGTTCGTTATCAGGAACTTGGCAGCAATATAACCATCTGTCAAGTGCTTTACTTCAAGAAGAGGGAGTTTTCCTCCACCAGATAAACACCAACAAATACACACAGTTTTCAAAACAGTCCAGCTCAAACAGAAACCTTCAGCAGATTCAGGCGTTGTACAAAGTGACTAGCCAGAAGTTAGCTTTGTCCGTCACAGAGTCTAAATGACCACCACACTCTCTTATATAGCCTATGGGGTGTGGTCCAGTGACTCAGCTTAATCCCTGGCATGCCTCCTCATCTGCTGCAAACATTTATCTCGCCTTCGTTGGCGTGGATCCAGGAACGACGTATCACCGTCATCGCTGTCATCGGAGACCAATCTCCTCTCCCTCGGCAGGCACCTGAGGCATAGCCAGAGAGGAGGGGCCTGGAGAGGGAGGCCTGGCCGGCTCCTCTCCTTCATGTTCGGAGCCTTCTTCCTCTGATAAGATGGGCTCAGGGGTCAGAGCCACAACAAGAACCAAGGACCCCTCATTTCAACCCTGAGCTATAAATATTCTATTTTATTGGTCCTTTTATGATCTTGTTGTAAACTTGAGTGTTCATGAGAGTGCAGCTGTACACCTGGAGGCTTTCACATGAACTAAGCATTTAGCATAGAGGATTCTGACTCATGTCAGTATCATTCTACAACTAATCCAGTGATGGAATGCTGCTGGTTTAACAACCGGCTCGGTGAGTGTGCACTTTGCATGCATTTAGAAGCATTTAGAAACTCAGCTGCTTACCTTCCAAGTCAGCAACGGTAAGTAGAACAGCAAGAGTAGGGGGGGGGAATCAGTTGTGCCATGTGATTGAGATGAACTACAAAGTATTGTGACCCAGGCCCAAGTAAGTAGTAGGAAAATCAGTCAGTGAAAAAACAAACAAACTTTATTCAAACAGCTGAGATTCCCATACTTCATTCCCAGCGTCTTTCAACTAAATTAAAGCAAATTCCTCCCAACACAAATTCCTCAGTCCTATCACAAACCTTGATCCAATTAGGCAAACTGCCAAAGGCCTTTCTTGGCAAACATTCAGAAGTCACAGATACAAAAATAAATGCAAGACATAGATGAAGAAGACGAAGCTACCAATGTTGTTTCCCGGCAAAGCTCAAAAGCTGTTGCTGGTCTGTTTTAAGCCTTATGGGAGGGGCCAATCATCTCTTGGCCCTACTCCCAAATTGTCCTTTTTGCTTGAACTGCTTTTGCCTTCTGGCAGCTCTTCTCATGCGTGCATTAGGAACAGGCTCCTCCTGATCCTCTGTCTCACTCCTATCAGTCTCTGGAGGCTCTGGAGTCCGCACCCCACTCTCTGGTGGCCCTGGTCCTATCTCTGCCTCCAACGCAGAGCTCTCATCTGGGCCTTCCCCAGCCTCCAGGACTGGCCCATGTTCTTCCTCAGCCTCATTGCTGCCCGACTCCGCTGCCAATTCCGCAGGCTGCTGGCGGACCACAACACAAATCAGGAAATAAAGGATAGGGTAGAGCAGGAGTGGGTGGGCAGGGCCAACTGATCATCGGTGCTACCCAAACTGGTCCGAACTGGCTGAATGCCACCTCTGAACTAATCCTTATATTAAAACTTTCCATAGTGAACATATGAGTGTTTCCAAGAGAAAACCTTCACTGTGCAATGCTGTCAGGAAAGAAGGCTTAACTGGAGCACTTTTTAAAAATCTGGAATGGGGCTATGAACTATTTCAAAAGTAGAAAGTTAAAGAATGGTGCATTACATGTTCAATCTAATGTTTGCATGGAGTCACTGCTCTAGGCTGCTATGCTGGAAAATGCTACTAGAATGTCATTTCAATATCATATTCAACCCTGCTGTTGTTATTCCTTCATTTTCTTTTCCCTTCCCCTCCATCAAATATAGCGGCATTGCAAATCTTGGCATCAAGTTGCTGCGGCATTCAATAAATGAATATATCTTCCCCAGTTTCTTGTTCAAGGTAGCTAGCCAAAAACGATTCTACCCTTACAGCAAGAAATAAGAAAGCAAGGGGAAAATAAGCAGCTTGTTACGGTAAATTGGAAAAAAAATCAAATCTGAAGCAGCAACATTTTGTTTTAAAGCATCAGAGACGATGCTATAAAGAATCACGAGGAACGTACAGTATGATATACACATAAAATAAATAATAGTTGACAGAGTAATCTTAAGAAGCTATCTGTCCTTGAGAGTGACCTAGAGCAAAATGCAATTCAAACTGACCTATGGAAACATTGTTTCTATAAAGGCTTTCTTAAAAAATGCTGAAGAAGTACAGAGACAAGTAACTTTTTAAATGGATTAACATCAGAGTTGTAAAGTGTCAGATGATAGAGATGAAGCAGAGGTCTTATATGCCACCGCTATTTTAAAAAAAACAAAACCCGAAAGTGTTTAAATGTTTATTTATAAAGTAAAATAGCACTTTTAGATTCACTTTTACTTCTTTGCTTTGAAAGCAGCCTATATTTATCTTATTATGGTTCTGCATTTGTTCATGCTTCCTTATTTTAGAAGTTGTGATTAATAAGTAACTTAAAAGCAATTCACACCACTCTCACAAATTAGGATGCTGTTTCCTAAAATAAAGTGCTAGCAAATGTAATCTGAACACACTATTGTTCAGGCCCTTCCGAAAACAGATGGAAAACAGGCTGCTTTAATCGGCTTGTCTGTTGCGTACTGTTTTGTATGGACAAAGAGGCATTTTCTGCTATCACTGTGGAAAGGTGACATATGCCAAGCAGGACACTTCCCATAGAAACTCATGTGGCGACTAGTTACTAATTACATATTATTTCTAAAAACAGTAATCTCTAGGATTAGGGATAATTACCCTCCTTTTTCATAACACAATAGTAAAAGAAGAGAAAGAATTAAAGACTAAGAGTGATAGGGGTTTCTTATCTTCCTTTTAACTTAAAAAAAATAACTTGTAGTAATGTCAAGTGAATGAAGAATGATATTGTTGAGATTATCCCTAGTGTGCCAAGCTGGTTCGGACCGGTCTGGGCGAACTGGATGTTAATTTTAATCTAGTTCGCTGAACCGGTTGTTGCAAGGACTGGCTGACCCCACCCACCCCACCCTTCCCCTCCCAGGAGTCTCCACACATACTGTTTTGGATGCCAGGTAAATGCAGGGCCTGTGTGGAGGCTCTGGGAGGGCAAAAATGGGCTACCAGAAGTTCCGGAAGCCCAGAAACGGGCCTGTTTCCAACCTCCGGAGCCTTGAGGAAAGCCTCCAGAGCCTGGGGAGGGTGAAAAACAGGCCTACCGTAAGTACAGGAAGTCTGAAAATGAGCCCATTTCCGGCCTCTGGAGGGCCTCTGGAGGGCCTCCCGAGCCCAGGGGAGGCTGTTTTTGCCCTCCTGGAGCCTTGAGGAAAGCCTCTCTGTGTCAGCAGCGGCCACTCTGGGAGTGTGCTTCCCGCTCTATGGTTCCAGATCCATGTGGCTTTCCCAGCTCCTGGAAGACTTGGCAGCAGGTGGCTGGCCAGACTGGCCTCTTCTCCGCTTCCAGACAGGGTTTGGAAGCCACAGAGGAAGCCCTCCTCAGTGCTGGGATGGTGGTAGCATGGACACCCCATGCGGGGCTGCAGCTCCCTTCACCCTTCACTGCCTCTCTGCCCCGGCTGCCGGAAGACTCGGCAGCAGGCAGCTGGCCCGACCGGCCTCTTCTCCAATTCCAATTGGTTGTTCACTGGCTTTGCCCACATCAATGTGGTGAGACCTGGGAGGTCACGAGTGGGGGAAGACAGCCTTTGGGCCGCTCGCGTACCACCACCACCGTGGAGAGGAGGGGCTTGATGGCAACGTGTGGAGAGAGCCTCTCTCTGCCAGACTCCTGGTTGTGAGTGCACAGGCTACCCGGTGGGCACCACGTAGCAAGAGGTGCCGGGTGGCTGCTCTCTTGTGAGCGGGCTCCCAAAGAGCCGGGCGCAGGAACATGAGGACATGGGCATGGCCTCGGGTGAAGAGCTGACGAGTGACTGTGTTGCACTGCCGCAACAGCACAACACAGCAGCAGCCACGAGCACCCCCAAAATAATAAGACCCCCCAATAATAAGGCCAAGCCCTTATTTCAGGGTTCAAACAAAATAAGACCCTTATTTTTGGGGAAACATGGTATATATATATACACACACATACACACATATATATTCTTTTTGAAAGCTGGCATCAGAATTTTATTTTTAATGTGTGTTGGTGTGTTCACAGAAAAAAATATATAGTAAAGATGATTTTATCTTACCTCTTATTTTATGTAGTTGGTTTAGTTTGGCTAATTGTGGGTATGAGTCCAACTATCATACTTTTTAAATCATAGTTTATAGCTTTTGCACATTGGCTTCGATAGGAGAGCAAACGGGACAAAACATGTGTTGTGTTATCAAGACATAAATCCCGTGACTTGTACATGTGGTTTTAGGATGAAAGTAGAACAGTTGAGGGGTACAATTTCATCTTTTTTTCTTGTTTATCATTGTGATTGGTACTGGATGCCTTTGGCTTTGTGTGTCATGCAAACCAAGTTAATTGTGGTTAATTCAATAATCTTTAAGCAAACCAAGACTTAGCTCATTGAGAAAAGCCATCCATTTAATACTACGGCATTATAAACTTTCAGATGCTATTTTGAAAAAAACTGTGAATTTATTCCATCTTCAGTATCCAAGGTCTTGAAAAAAGGCCTTGGATCAGCAATAGTTAAACAATGAAAGGCTCTTACAGACATATTTCTAAATGGCTGATATTCTGTGACCTTAAATACAAGCAATACATTTAGAAGATGGCATGACGTGCAACTAAAATCAGGCTTATTAAAGATAAACTATTCAGCTACATATAGCTTCAAATAATGGATCTTTAATTTCATGTGAATGAAATTACAATAATATGGAATTGAATAAAATGCCATATTAACATTTAGGGATATTCCTTTAAAAAAATCCTATAGGTTTTGTTATAGCTAATTACATTCTTTTCTGTTCTCTTAGGGGTATATGTTTTAGGATGGATACATAAATATGGGGAAGAAATAAGAACTATATGTATATTGCTGAAGAAGTTTGGGGTCCCCCCTCCCCCCCATATTCATAGCCATCTTCCAAGGCAGAAAAGGGCTTATTATTTTCTAGAAAGAAATTTCATGTACTTGGCTTGATAGAGCAGCTTTTGAGTCACCACTTCAGTCTAACCATCATGTTGAACTGAACTGAGGTGACATCTGCACTTGGAAAGTGGAGTATCTCTGCCTTGATCCCTGAAGCATCCAGTGGACTGGCTCAATTCCACCAGCCACTTCAATCTGGAATATGAAAATCCTAAACAGAAACTCTATTTAACATACAGGTTGGAGCCTAGCAGCCTGAAGCTTCAAAGGGATAGGCAGCTTCCCTGTCTAAGGCTGCTTGAATCAAAGCATCCATTCATGATCTGTACATTCCTAACATCTTCAATCCCTTGCTTAAACCAGCAAGACATCTTTGGGCTGATATTTCAAATAATCATTAGTTCATTGCAGGTGTGATGATCCTGGGTCCCTTACAGACATTCCCTTTGATGTCCTGCAAGATCCGTGGCACACCTGACTTTATTTATTTAATTTATTTATTTTAATTTGCTTTCATTAAAAAATGAAGAATTGAGATGCTGCGAAGTAGAATGTCAACCTAACATCATCTTTAATTTCAATAATGCTTCTGCCCTCTAAATAGACCCTATAGGCAATTTTGTAAAAATAGACTTGGTGCCTTTCAAAATCACCAACAATATAATGAAATGGGCATGCTAAAGCCTATGAAACTGGGCATAAAATGAACCTGCTTTTTTTAGTATGCAACTTTTAAATAAGCTGAAACATAGTTGGCTTAAATTTATTAGTACTGCACTGATTTTTGAAATCTTTCTCCCAATTCAAGTTTAATCAGAAAAATGAACAAGTGAAACAGTGGTGGGTTTCAAAAATTTTTACTACCGGTTTTGTGGGTGTGGCTTGGTGGGTGTGGCATGGTTTGGTGGGCGTAGCAGGGGAAGGTTACTGCAAAATCCCCATTTCCTCCCAATCAGCTGGGACTTGGGAGGCGGAAAATAGATGGGGGTGTGGCCAGTCAGAATTTTTACTACCAGTTCTCTGAACTACTCAAAATTTCCGCTACCAGTTCTCCAGAACTGGTCAGAACCTGCTGAAACCCACCTCTGAAGTGAAAAGCACCTTTCTTGATACATATTGCTAGCCTTTTGATTAGCTGAGAAAATCACATTCTTTTTCCAGCTTTTTTCCAGGTGACAATGTACCATCTTCCCATTTCAGAAATAGAACTCTCTTCTTTTTCAAGACTATTATCCCATTCTTTTCTGATATCGCTTAGATCTGTTTTATATATTTCAGAGCCCATATTTAATCTAATTTGTTGAGATTCTTCAGACAGTGTTATATACTCTGAAATATAAATTAACCTTTCTCTAGATTGATGTGATAGGATTAACTGGAGTAACCAAAGCAATGTAGCTAAGGCAAAGGTGACCTATTGGATCAAAGATGGAATAAGTTGAATGCTTACAAAATAAATTGGGCATTGGAAATGGAGTGGATAAGCATCATATCCAGGATTGAGATAGGCAACTTGATGCTTTCTAAAAGGCATCAACTTGCTTCAGGTCTAGCCGGGATGGTCCTTAGCAAAAGAATGTGAAAATTGTAGCTCAAACCATACTGAGATGCCAAGTTGCTATATCTAAGTTGGAACTCATGGTTTAAAATGGTACAAAGGAATTTAGAAACAGGTCCAGAAACAGCATTTCTTTTTTAAAACTATTTCTATAAACCCTCTCTAAAATACCTTGTCTGATTTAAGAACAACAACCTTACAAGATTGTAAGAACAACTTACAAGTTTTTAAGAAGATGTTGGATAACCATTTTTCTGAAGTGGTGTAGAGTTTCCTGCCTGGGCAGGGGGTTGGACTAAAAGACCTCTAAGGTCCCTTCCAATTCTGTTATTCTATTCTATTAATAAAACATCAAACAAATACTGTGAATTTTACAGTTCATTTGGAAATGCTCAGCAAAGAGATTAGTGAAACAGAATATACCTACCGTATTTTCCGGCGTATAAGATGACTTTTTAACACATGAAAATCTTCTCAAAAGTCAGGGGTTGTCTTATACGCCGGGTGTCGTTCTCCTGTAACCAGGCAGACCAGCCCGAAAGGCTCTGACGAGCCTTAAATGGCTCTGGCGATCCAAGCTCTGACGATCCCAGTTGAGTTGCCTGCTAATCAGGCAACTCAGCTGGGATCGCCAGAGCCATGTAAAAGAAAAAAAGCTTTTCTCCTTTCACATGGCTCTGGCGATCCAAGCTCTGACGATCTACTAATCAGGCAACTCAGCTGGGATCAGAGCCATGTAAAAGAAAAAAAAGTTTTCCCCCTCCAGCTTGCTTACCTTAGCTGCTAGTCGCAACGCTTGCCTTGCTTCGCTTGCCTGAATCCATTCCATCAGCAAGCAACTCCCTGCCTGCAATCAAGCAGGCAGGGAGTTGTGGACTTCAACTCCCAGAATTCCTCAGCCAGCAAAACAAAGCTGGCTGAGGAATTCTGGGAGTTGAAGTCTACAAGTCTTAAAGTTGCCAAGGTTGGAGACCCCTGTTCTATTGGGTAAGTTTTTTCCCCTTTGGGAGCTTTAAAAAAATAGTTAATTGGAGTTTTTTTTAGTTGTTCTTTTTTAGACCTAGCCATTTAAAGTTTAGGAAGTTTTAAATTTAGTTTTCATATAAAAATAAAAATAAAAATAAAATAAAATAAAATAATATTTGTGCAACTTTCTGAGGTTTAGTGTGTTTCTGTAATGTTTCACTCTAACTACACAAACACACAAAATCTCACAAAGCTGTATGTGGAATTTTGTGTGTGTGAAGTGTGAAAGTTGGTTTTTTGGGCTTTTTGTGGCTGTGTGAGGTTCCTGCTTGTTGTAGGGGCCATTTTGGGTCTAGCACAACTGCTTTTACATTGTGGGTGAGCCAGTTGTGTTGTGTTGTGTGTGTGTGTAAAGTGTGAAAGTTGGGGTTTTGGGGGGCTTTTTGTGGCTGTGTGAGGTTCCTGCTTGTTGCAGGGGCCATTTTGGGTCTAGCACAGCTGCTTTTACATTATGGGTGAGCCAGTTGATGTTTTTTAATTTTTATTTGGTGTGCGTTGGAAGAGGGGTAGTCTTATACGGCGAGTATAGCCCAAACCCTATATTTTAACAGGAAAATTCGGGGGTCATCTTATATGCCCAGTCGTCTTATACGCCGGAAAATATGGTATTTGCCTTAGGTAGACTATGCAACCTGTTTTAGAATTGGGCATGGAGAAGAACCTTTCTTCTGCTTGACTGAAATTCCATGGCAACTCAAGCAACATCCAGTTCTTGACAACTGCCAAATTAAAATCCTCACTGTTTTGAAGCAGAAGGCAATATGTGCCCAGAAGTCCATTTTTTAAAATAAACCAGATATTGTGTTCCATTGTAGAAGATTGGGGCAAATGCAATGGCAACATCTTGAACATTTTTGCACTGTATTTAGTCATTTGGAAATATAACAATTGCAGGATAGTAGTGTTTGAACATTATTTAAAGAATATCAGATTTAGGAAAAGGTATGAAACTTTAAAGTTTGAATTGTTTATTGACACATTTTCTTTTGCAGATTACCTAGCTAGTCCATCAGAAACAAATGAAAAAAAAAAAAAAACCAGGGACTTCTGAGTAAGAATAGCAGACTCAAGACAGTTCTGCACTAAGTAGAGCCAGTGATTGCAGCAAAGAATAAGCAGCCAACTAGTAAATCAGCTCAGAATAGAATAGAATAGAATAGAATAGAATAGAATAGAATAGAATGGAATGGAATGGAATGGAATGGAATGGAATGGAATGGAATGGAATGGAATGGAATGGAATGGAACGGAACGGAACGGAACGGAACGGAACGGAACGGAACGGAACAGAACAGAACAGAACAGAACAGAATAGAATAGAATTTTTTATTGGCCAAGTGTGATTGGACACACAAGGAATTTGTCTTGGTGCATATGCTCTCAGTGTACATAAAAGAAAAGAGGATGTGAGATTGCCCAAGCTATGCTCCATACAGTTGCTCCTCACAAAGAAATAATGGTCTCCAGAGAGTGAGACAACCTGTCTTTTCAAAGGACAGTAATTTGCACTTCCTTTGCTAATCACATTCAGAAATTGCTTATTAATTGCTTTTAAAAAGTTAGGCACCTTCAAAAAATGACAAGGCTGGAAATACTGGGTGAGTGTCTTCAATCCTCAATGATTAATGTTCAGTTTTAAGAATTTAAAATAAACAACAAAACAAACAAACAAACAAACTTTTGACTGCAGAAAGTTTTAAACAGACTAAAGGCTAAGAAAAATGTTGGAATATTTGATTTTGAATATTGAAACTTTAAAATTAATTTTAAACAAATGCATTTTGTAGGAAACAAAAATTATTTTTGATATTGAAGATGCAACTAGATAAGCAATTTATAATGCTATTCAACAACATTTTTGAGGACTGTCATCAGAACCTTAAATCAATAATAGCAATAGCACTTAGACTTATATACTGCTTTACAGGGCTTTACAGCCCTCTCTAAGTGGTTTTACAGAGTCAGCATATTTCCCCCAACAATTTGGGTCCTCATTTTACCCACCTTGGAAGGATGGAAGGCTGAGTCAACCTTGAGCCTGGTGAGATTTGAACTGCCAAATTGCAGTCAGCCAGCAGTCAGCAGAAGTAGCCTGCAGTAGTGCACTCTAACCACTGCGCCACCGTAGCTCATTAATGTCAGTTATGTTATGTGTTCTTAGGAGCAGTCTGTTCCCAATGTTACAGAAAAAGAATTGAACAAAATCTATCTTTGAAACAAAATCTATCTTGAGAACAACACGAACAAAAATCATTAGACTTGTTTCTTTTTTAAAAAAATCAGATTTAGGTTGAGAAAATTAAAAAAGAAAATAAAAATGCCAATCCTAGAGAGCAATCGGAATAAGAGGCTTCTTAAAGTTTTGAAGAATTTGAGGCAAGGAGCAATATCATCCTAATAGATTAAAAGGTAAGAATATTTTACATGAAAACAAGGAACATAACATTGGTTTGTTCAGTCAGAGCTAAAATGGGATACTATATGTAGTTATTTTGGGTAGTTCTTTTTGAACTCACTGTCATTTGTTCCAATCTAGACTGGAATAATATTGTGTTGTATTTCTTTACAGTTAACATGATAGTCAAGCCTCTTTTCCTCTGAGTCAGTTTATTGTCCTAATCTAACAGTATGTAGATTGGCTTTGGATCTAATTGTCCTTTAACTTAAAGTAAGAAATCTTTGTGAAATTATTTTCTTTAAAGGAGAAACTGTTCCTCTTTGTCAACTGAATTTCAGTCTTTTGTTCATACTAGATTACTAGGACCACTTTGTAGGCTTGCTTATAGTTAAAATAAAAGTAAAGGTTTCCTTTATCCAGTTGTGCCTAACTCTAGGGAGCGATGCTCATCTTCATTTTTTAGCTGAGGGAGCCAGCATTGTCCAAAGACACTTCTGTGGTCGTGTGGCAAACATGATTATACGTCAAGGCGCATGGAATGGTGTTACCTTCCCATCAAAGTGTTATCTATTAATCTACTTACATTTGTATGCTTTCCAACTGCTAGGTTGGCCAGAGCTGGGACAGATCATCTGTCCCAAGAGCTGGAACTGAGCTCACTCTGTCGAGTGGCTCTCAGATCTCAAACCTGGGTAGACAGCTTTCCAGCTAACAACCTCAGCATCTTTAACCACTGAGCCATCACACCCCACTGTTAAAGATATGGAATAGTAAATTTTACATTTGTTAATTTACGTTCTATTTTCAGGCTCCTTTTCGACTTTTTGCTGCCTCCTAGATTGGAAAAGACCATTGCTTATTGGATTCACCTACAGTTAAGAGCTGAATTATGAGATGAAGAGTTTTATATCTGTTAATTAAAAAAAGTTGAAAAAAGAGTGAAATTGTTTATATTTGTCACACGGATGGGAGATCATTTTCTTTTTTTTAATCATTTTCTTTTATTCTTACTATTGTAATTAAAAAATTTCTAATAATTAAAATATTTTTTTAAAAGAAATAAATGTAGAAAACAAAATGCTCTCCCTATTAATGTGGAGTAAATCCAATTCATGCCCTGCCTGGATGCTATGCTGATAATTAGTGTGCTCCTGGAATTTAGTTAAAAGCTATTAATTATTTCTTTCACTCCTAACTGAAATACATCAACATGCTTTGTTCCAATTTAATTAGAAAATAAATTATTTCTGTTTTACAATCTTCACTGTGTATGTTCGTATGAAGGTGATAAAATACAGCTTAGTCAAGCATTCTGCCTATAACCTTGATCTACATGAATTTCATTGGTTTTACAGGACTACAAAAGAATCAGTGTGGAATATTAAGGAACTCAATTTGGAGATAGCTGGTTTGATTTAGAAATTTGATCTAGTCCCTACCAAATCTACTCAGCATTTGTGCACCTTTAATATATAGCCAATGATCAGAGTGGCTAAACATTTCATACCTTGGTGCTGAACAATTTTTAAAGCAAGGGCTGGGCTGATGATCATTCTCTGAAATGTAAGAATTGTGCCCTGATAATAAAGTATTTTATTTGTTTTATTTTTAAATCTAATGAAAATTTGTTTAGAGTAGAGTAGAGTAGAGTAGCATAGGGTAGCGTAGCATAGCATAGCATAGCATAGCATAGCATAGCATAGCATAGCATAGCATAGCATAGCATAGCATAGCATAGAATAGAATAGAATAGAATAGAATAGAATAGAATAGAATAGAATAGAATAGAATAGAATAGAATATTCTCCTGGGAATACTAAAGACGAAATACCAGGAAAAAAAGATATTTAATCATACATATACTCACTGCAGCAAGAGTAGCCTACGCCCAATATTGGAAAAGAAAGGACACACCACCAGAGGAACATATTATTCAGAAGGTTCTAGAATGGGCCGAAATGAACAAATTAACGTTAGAAATAAATGAGAAAGAAGACTCAGAATATTATATGGTGTGGAATGATTAGTACAGGTGGATTGACAATCGAATAAAGAATAGATAAAAGTTAATATAAGTTACGTTATATTACAATGAAATGTAAAAGAAGAATCAGTCTAACCTGTGCAGAAAAATAACACTGTCAGACTGATTGTATTGTATTGTATTATAATAAATTTCAATATTTTTTTTTAAAAGAATAGAATAGAATATAGAATGTAATATACAGGTAGTTCCTGGATCTGCCTTAAAATTGAATTTACATGTAAACATTGCATAATACTGTATAAATATTATGTAATGAACTTGAACCATTATGTATTTCATTTAAATTGTGCTAGATTTATCACGTTAAACATTGCAAATTGGCAGCCACATTTTGGAGAATCTTCACCCAAGACTTTCAGGGCCACATGAAGCCTCAGGTCATCAGTCTATAAAGCTCTGACTTAGCTGAAATACTTTTAAATTAGGTTTGGAATCAAAATCACGGTACTCCCAAAAGACTTAGGTTAAACTGAGGTAAGAAAGTTAATAATTTTAAATGTCTTTAGGTGTGCATTCTTCGTTAATAATGTATTTAAGTTTTAAATTGGTTTACATTTCCACATCTTGTTTTTTCTCATTTAAAAATCATGTTTCATCAGTATCACTAACACTTTACTGAAACTACTGTGTATTGGAAGTAAATATTCAAATCTTGCTACTAAAGAAGAATCCTATCTTGCTACAGAAGAATCCTATCAGAGGAGCCTGCTGGGAAGTGAAAAGATCCATAGTAGGATGAATATTATCATCAAATTTACTATCATATGACAAAAATCCAACTTTTTTTTTTTTGCTAAATAGGAGGGGTTCTTTTTTTCTTTTCAAATTCCCACTTTCACAACATCTGCAATGTAGGCTCTGTGCAATGGCTGCTTGTTAGTATTCCATGGCTTTTGATCACCACACGATCATATGATGTTGCATGGCCATGAGCGGATTGGAACATGTTCAAAGAAGAGAAAGGAAGATGATCAAAGAACTAGAAGTTAAATCTTGCAAAGAGAGATTCAATATGTTGAATATTGAAAAGGGGAATACTAAATACAGAAGGAGAATGTGATAGTATCTTCAAGTTCATCGAAACATAAGACTTTCCCTCCATGGTTCCAGAGGGCAGAACACAATAAAATGGATCAGTTTATAGGAAGGCAGAATCCAAAATGATTATTGGGGAGGAAATTCTCAGTCAAAGGATTTTCTGTTATTCCAATTATACAGAGAGATGGTGGGCTCCTCTGGATATATTTAAACAAGAGAGTCATCTGCCAAGATTGCTATAATTTGCATTTGAGCCCTTAGTTGTCTATTCCAAACCTGTGATTCTATGACTTATATACAACAATAACAATGCTGGCCTATAACAGTTATGGCAGGAAAGTTTGGCTAAGTCATGGCAAGTACTATAAATATTTCAAAAGACTAGACTAGACTAGACTAGACTAGACTAGACTAGACTAGACTAGACTAGACTAGACTAGACTAGAATAAAATTCTTTATTGGCCAAGTGTGATTGGACACATAAAGAATTTGTCTTTGGTGTATATGCTCTCAGTGTACATAAGGAGAATAAAATACATTCATCAAGAATAAAAAGATATAACACTTAGTGATAATCAAGGTTACTAATAAGCTAGCAAATCGTATTAGGAAACAAATAAAAACAATATAAATTGAAAGATACAAGTGACATAGTTATAGTAATAAGTGTGAAGAGATAGATATTAGTAAGGAAGAGAAGAATAATAGTAATACAGTCTTAGTAAATTATTGGACAGTGTTGTGGGAATTTGTTGTTAAGCAAAGCGATGGCATTCGGGGAAAAAACTGTTTTATGATCAAATTTCCCTTCTTTACTCCCAGATTTGTCTTTCTTCTTGTTTGAGAAAAAGCAACAAAGCAAATAACAATTACTTCTGGCAACTACAAAAAAAGAAAAAGAAAAAAGAAAGAAACAAAAATATGATAATACCTCAGCTCCCAATTTGATTGAGTCACAAACACACACACAGATATATACAGTACATATACACATACACATACATATACACATATATGTATATGTATCACCCCCAAACCAACGGCTTTATTATAGTTGGAAAAATAAAATAAAGGAAAGGTAGGAGGTTAATATCCACTTCAGGAGAAGCAGCATGACTTTTTTCACACCCCTGCCAGGTGTAATTATGAGTGTACTTAATTCTTAGATGTTCAGCCCTTTGAACTGTTATTGAATCTTCAAGGTTTATGCTCAGAGGGGGGGAAAATCAATGAACAACATTTTGCAGAGTACTTAAACTTGATGTTTACTCCCTATTATTCTGCAATTGTCAGGAAGTTCTAACTGTAATAGAGAAGGCCAAATCTTTCTGCAGCAGTTTCCTGCCAACAGCTAATTTCATAGACAAAAGGTGACTTTGTCCGCTCTCTTTGATGAGAAGAACATGTGGAATTAGCAGATATATTACAAGCTATCATCAAACGTTTTTCTTACATCAGACCCTGCCATCATCTGGATAAATTCCTCTTATACAAGAGACTCTTTGCCGTATTTAGCAAAAGACGTGTATCTTTATTAATCCTTTGAATATAATACAAAGTGGGCTGCCTGATAGAGGCTGAACTGCATAGATCATCTTTTCATGAGAGTGTACAAGTATGTTCTACTTAACCCTATGAATATGCTACATTGCCTGTCCTAAATGCATTCAATGGGCTTTTTTCAGTATATAATCTCATATTCCTTTGTGTCTATTTAATTGTACCTGAATACACTCTTTTCCACACTGCGTATTCACATCTGCTTTGTTAAAAGGAAGTTGTTATACTTACAGCGCATTACAGACAACAGAGGCTTTATTGGCAATGTGTAAACAGTTCCTCCTCTCCCCCCCTCCACATCCCGGCCTCCACTGTCTGGTGTGTTGCAATCACAGGAATACAATCATGTATGGGTTAATTTCTATTGTAATATGCTTTTCTTCCAAGGTGCTCATTTAGATTGACAAAGGAGGGTGTTCAATTACACCCACTGCATAAATGTCAAACACATGAATAGAGAAAGGGATTGTGTTGGCTCTTCCTTCCATAATTCACTCTTTCTGTCTTCACAGTTCTGGGCCTTATCTGAATGTCATACATCCAATTATACATATGGAGACTCCCCTTCCTAAGCTCAAGCAAAAATGTGGATGACTGATGAAGAGACTACTGCAATCCAGTGATGTCAGGTAGTAGGCAAAGCATATGCCTCCAACAATTCCACGGTGTGCTACTGAGCTGACCTGCACATCAGTAAGCTGATGAATTGATCTTTCAGAGTCTCAGAGATAGAAACTGTGACTCAATGAGAGATAGTGACAATGATCTCGTTATCTCCTCCTCTCAGACCAGAATTCCTTAAGTCTTCCTCTGCACTGATCTACGGGTGTGAATGATTCACAACTTTCTGTCACAGCATTCCTCTGTTGCTGCCTCTCTTGTCTCACTGGTTAATTCTCGGGGGCTCATTGTAATTATTGCCAAAATGCAGAAAGGATTGCACTGAGTACTATCATGAATACCCAAATATCTCTAGGATCCAATATACCATCAAGAAAGGAAGAGGAAGAAGAAGAATTGTATGCACCATTTCCCAATTAATACCATGGTTGAGCCTAATTATGTGACGTGACATTAAGGAGTTGTCATCCTGTTTTCTGATTGCTAGTTGCTGATCATGGATGTGCTCTACTAATCCTCTGCTTGCCCTACATTGTGACTGTTACACTCCTTACACTGTATAGTGTAGATCACTCCTATCTGTAAAAAGACTGTTGTATTAAATATGACCCCTGTCTAACTAATCTTGACATGTTTAAGACAGGAATGGATTGATATGTGAGATGTTGAGTTTCATAAGGCCTCCTTTTAGACAGAAGTTTTGCTTATTGAATAAAAAGTGTATGTTGTATGGCTATTAGTATGTTGTATGGTTAATCGAACCCAACCGAACCCAACCCAACCGAACTGAACCCAACAGAACAGAACAGAACAGAACAGAACAGAACAGAACAGAATAGAATTCTTTATTGGCCAAGTGTGATTGGACACACAAGGAATTTGTCTTTGGTGCATATGCTCTCGGTGTACATAAAAAGACAAGATACATTCGTCAAGAATCATGGTACAACACGTAATGATAGTCATAGGGTACAAATAAGCAATCAGAAAACAATCAATATCAATATGAATAGTAAGGATACAAGCAACAAAGTTACAGTCATGTAGTCATAAATGGGAGGAGATGGGTGATAGGAATGATGAGAAGACTAATAGTACTAGTAATGCAGCCTTAGTAAATAGTTTGACAGTTTTGAGGGAATTATTTGTTTAGCAGAGTGATGGCGTTCTGGAAAAGAAGTTGAAACAATTTATGTCCAGGATGTGAGTGGTCTGTAGCAGAGGTGAAATCTAAAAATTTTCACTACCGGTTCTGTGGGCATGGCTTAATTAGTGGGCGTGGCTTGGTGGTCAGGTGACTGGGTGGGCGTGACTTGGTGGTCAGGTGGGCATGGCCAAGTCGACGTCACTTCTTTGCTCTTTTTTAATCTACAAAACACAACACAACACAACTGGCTCACCCACAATGTAAAAGCAGCTGTGCTAGACCCAAAATGGCCCCTGCAACAAGCAGGAACCTCACACAGCCACAAAAAGCCCAAAAAACCAACTTTCACACTTTATACACACAAAATTCCACATACAGCTTTGTGAGATTTTGTGTGTTTGTGTAGTTAGAGTGAAACACTATAGAAACACATTAAATCTCAGAAAGCTGCACAAATATTATTTTATTTTATTTTTATTTTTATATAAAAGCAGCTAAATTTAAAACTTCCTAAACTTTAAATGGCTAGGTCTAAAAAAAGAACAACTAAAAAAAAACCAATTAACTATTTTTTTTAAAGCTCCCAAATGGGAAAAAAACTTACCGGGACAAGACAAGCAGGCAGGCAGGCAGATAGAGCTGCTCACCAATGAGCTTGATTGCAGGCAGGGAGATTCAGTTGCTTGCTGATGCAATGGATTGCAGGGATTATAGCAAGCAAAGCAAAGCAGGCGTTGCAACGAGCGGCTCAGGATTCAGTCTGAAGAGCGAAGGTAAGCAAGCTGGAGGCTAGCGGGGAAGGGATTTTTGCTACCGGTTCTCCGAACTGCCCGCCACCATCACTACCTACTCCCCTGAGCCGGTCCGAATCGGGAGCATTTCACCCCTGGTCTGTAGATATTTTCACAGCCTTCTTTTTGACTCGTGCAGTATACAGGTCCTCAATGGAAGGCAGGTTGGTAGTAATTGTTTTTTCTGCAGTTCTAATTATTCTCTGAAGATCGACTAAGAGGAATAGGATAGAGGTATATATCACCTTTTCTTAGGTGCAAGGAAGGTAGAACTTTATATTCCCATGAAATGGTTGAATTTGTAATATAGAATTAAACCAGCATTTTTTTGGTCACTAAAAGGTTATACTTGGATATACTTTATTTTGTTCCATCCTTAGTGGGACACTTGTGGAGTGTGAGATGATATTTCTCATTGTCAGTCAAAGACCTTGGAAAACATATATTCTTTATCCTGGAGATGATCTCATTACCATCTGGTATAAACAAAGAATCCTTAACCAGTAAGATTAAGATCTCATTCTTGGCAGGGATAGACAGGGCATTCCAAGCACAAGATAAAATAGACTTGTCCTTGGCAAACTCCAGTGACATAAGAACATCAAAAACATCTTTCATGGTGGTTTAGAGTCTATATAAGGTAGCCCACCAAGCCACGCCCACGGAACCATAATAAAAAAAAATTGAATTTCACCACTGCATGTGTTCCTATAACCCAACCTTAACTGCACCGCTATTCTAAAAAGTCAACTAGGAAGGAGAGGTGGGTGGAAACAGAAGTAATCAAACTTATTGCAAACACACACACCCTGAAAAAAAAACCCCATAAGAACAGCAGAAATACATCTTCTATCCAGGCCTGATGCCACTTGAGTGATAACAACATATTAATAATGATAACTTATGATGTCCAGTTATTACTAAAAGGAAAAGCGACATCTGCTAAGGCTATTGAAATGTTTCCATAATGTTCACAGCAGTATTTTGACTAACCAGCCCATCAAGAATTACACAACCCCACTCTGATACTATTTTATGAAGAAATGCAGCTGTTGGTATCTAGCACTCTAGAGCTGGATTTCCTAGCTATGTAATTGTCCATGAATCCTGCAGTCTGGGTATTAAAAATCTGGATGAAATTAACTGAGCAGTAGCAAACTCCAAACTATTATGCCGCTAGAAATAAATAATAATAAAAAAAATAGCATGAGTTGTTTAGCAGCCACATTTTAATCGTGCGGGCCTTTTAGCAGCAGCAAACCAGCAGCCTTCTCATTTTTTCCATTCTGGTCACAGTGGATGACACTCTCTCTCGCACCTTAAGCAATAAGCAAACAATTACTCTAGTCTCAGAGGATGGCTTTCTTCTGTGGTATCTGGAGTACAATTATAGACCATCTCTGTCTTGTTATTTTTCTGTTGCCCTCACTAGTCATGCATGTGTAGGCCAGAGATGGTTGTCAAGAAGAGGTGGAAAGAATGTGTCTGTCTTCTGACTTTTCCACTCAGTTTCACTCCCCGATCTTTTTCTCGGTGTGATTCTCCTTCCTCTCTTGCCTTCTGCCAGCCGTCATAGTATTCAGTAGTGAATCCCAATTCTCTGAGTCACAAGCAGCTCGTTACTAACTGCACTATTACAGCCTTTTCCTTCTCCAGAACAGGAAGGTTGGGTTTCTGAGCTCTTTGGCTGGCAAAAGGATTCTAAGGTTTTGGAGTCATTTGAGCCTTATCACATTTTCAATCCTGGGTTAGAAAATCAAGTGGAAGGGTGGAGGCGGGACAATGTAATAAAATTCAATCAATGTGAAAATGAGGCCTAGCAATGGAAATAGTGATCAGAAACAAGCATGCCTAGAAGGGTGTATGTACACACACACACACACACACACACACACACAAAACCTTTTGGGAAAAGAGATATTTCTGTATGGAAAAAATATAAACCTTTGATGCAGAAGAAAAGTAATATATTTGATATGAAATTTGAATATTATACTTGGAAGATAGGAATAGAAAACATTGGACTCAGATCTGTAAATATAAAGTTTGAGTTGCAAATTTATCTTTTTATAGATACAAATATTCCTAAAAGTAGTATCTTGAAAAAAAAGAGAGAGAGAGAGAGAGGGGGGGGGGGAGGGAGGGAGGAGGGTGGGAGAGTTGGGGAGGGATAGGGAGAGAGAGGGGGGGAGGAAGAGAAAGAGAGAGAGGGAATATATATTACATATGACTGACTGACTGACTGACTGATCCAGGTCTGAATGTAAGCCTCTAGTGAATTAAGTTGAGATATTTTAAGAAAGATTGAAGATTCAAATAAAATAAGCCCTTTACTTCTAAGGGCAAAGTAGTTTTGCTGCCTTGCTTTATCAGTTTGAACTGCTTCTTTGGGCACTTGCAATAACTGGAAGAGGTTTCCAGTTAACTAAAAAGGCTTTCAGCTCAGCATGTGCTGGATGAATGCTGAGAAATTTTGACAGAGAGAACCATGGTACCTTAATGACCTTTCAAGGTAAACCCAAGCTGCTTCCCTCAAGTCACACACACACACACACACACACACACACACACACACACACACTTTATCATTTTCATCCGATATGTATCCTATTATGAACCATACCCATTTTTTAAAGTATCTTTATCTGTAAATCGGAAGAAATCTGAGAAAACAACAACATGGCAACTATTCTCTCTTAGTTTAGAAGTCTCATTTGATGGTAAAAAATTGCTGGCATTGTCTGAACTCTAAAAGTTAGACATTATAAACTAGCAGTGAACAAAACAAACAAACAAACCCCACAATAACAACAATAAAACATCCTAGATAAAAGGAAGTGCAAATTTCTATACATCTATAGCGTTGCCAAGAAAACCTAATATGGATGTGTTTAATATAGTTTTAATGTGAGCCATGGTGGTGCAGTGGTTAGAATGCAGTATTGCAGACTAATTCAGTTTGTTGCCAGGAGTTCAATCCTCACCAGTTCAAGGTTGACTCAATTTTTCATCCTTCCGAGGTTGGTAAAATGAGGACCCAAATTGTTGTGGGCAATATGCTGACTGTGTAAACTGCTTAGAGAGGGCTGTAAAGCACTGTGAAGCGGTATATGAGTCTAAGTGCTATTGCTATAGTCAGTCATGCTCCAACTGATGATGTGATCGATGATATGTTGACTCTTAGCAACCTTATAAAGAGATCTTCTCTAGAATCATCTATCCGCAATCTGGCCCTTTAGGTTTCCCAATAGTGCACACATTGCTTCTGTAACAGAATCCATCCACCTTGCTGTTGGCTATCCACATCTTCTATTTCCTTCTATCTTTCCCAGCATTATAGATTTCTAATGTGTTGAAAATAAGGCAGCTTGATCCTGGCCATTTGTCCCTCAAGTAAGACATATCTTTATTAGCTATAAAGTTACTCAAAAACAAGTTCAATACTACATCAAAAGCAGTCCCCTGAAGTACCCCTTGGTTTAAATTACTAAATATCATACAATAAATGGAAATAGAAAGCGCATCTCATGGCCACTCGGATGCTGCCCTTTATAAAAATACTTCATTTGGAAAATTGATTTTTACCACCTTCTCAAGGTCATCAGCTCCAATTCAGTACAGAGATAAATAAATTATTCTGTTTCTGGTTCATGGCAGTTTCTCATCTGTTCTTTCATGTGCTTCTTCCTTCTATGATAACCTGCATTAAAAAAAAAACCCACCCAGAAAACATTTGCTCTATAATTAATCATCTAATACATTCTTAAAGCTGTATTGTTTTTGAATGTGTTAGCCCTAATTGCGATCCGTTCTCCAGAAATACAATTCCAACTTAATCTTCAGTGTCTGCTTAGGAGTGTAACAGAAGTTCTAAACAGCTGGACTCATTCTGTGAATGATCCATGATTCTTCGGCGAATGAGCCATGTTTGTTCTGAGCGTTGCTCTAATTTCCTCTGAAAATTTACAATATAGGAAATTGTACTTTGCAGAGTTGGAAACATACACTATTGTAAACAGTTATATTGTCAGAGAGCAAACAGTACTCTCTGCCCTTCCTAATGGGTGTGTGTGTTTTTCTTCTCACAGAAGAATTCCACAAAGGCTATTCTATCATAGCTGTGCATGAATTAACATTTTTAGGCGGTTTCCCCAAGATTGGATTATATACCGATGAGACCAAAAAAGAATGTAGTTACTATGAGTAATGATGCTCCTTTCATCCCACCTTCAAATCTCTTTTTTTAAGGGAAAAAAAAAACCTTTTCTATTTCCAGTCTTTGCCAATACACTATTAACACAAATACATCCAGCTGCAATTTTACAACAGCCCAGGTGGCTGTCACATCTTCTGTCATACTGCAGAATGTGTTTTGGGACTTGTCCTTAATTATATTTTATCAGTGGATAGTGGTAGTATTTGTATATTCTATTGTAAAAATCTGCTTTTTGTTGCCTGCCCTAAATATGCCAGTTATGGAACAGCAGCAGCTGAGGGATGATACTGCAGTCTAATTTTGGAAGGGAAGGGGGGAGAAAAGGTAGAGAAGAAAGAAAGAAAGGAAAATAGGAAGGAAGGAAGGAAGGAAGAAAGGAAGGAAGGAAGGAAGGAAGGAAGGAAGGAAAGAAGGAAGTTAGGAAGAAAGGAGAGAAAGAGAGAGAGAGAGAGAGAGAGAGAGAGAGAGAGCATTGCATAATATAAGTTTTAATGTAGTGACAGATGTCTTGTTATGGAACAACTGTGAAAATTATGGCGAAAATGGAATGAAGGCAGATGTTTTATGTTCTATTTTGATTGTATGCTTGCAAATTTATTTTTATTTTGTGAGCTGACCAGAGTCAATTGGAGTCTGGTGGTACCTACATTGAATGAAGTTAAATAAAGATAGATAGATAGATAGATAGATAGATAGATAGATAGATAGATAGATAGATAGATAGACAGACAGACAGACAGACAGACAGACAGACAGACAGACAGACAGACAGACAGACAGATAGATAGATAGATAAACAGATAAATAAGCAAGCAAGCAATCAGAATCATGCAGGTGGTAAACTTTGTGTTCATCTAAGCATGGCAGCACTAAAACTGTGATTAGATGGCTTTCAAAAATGTAGCAAATGGGTCAGGAAGAAATGAATTTGGATAAGGAGTAAGTGATAAAAGAAACAGTTATTTCTTTCTCCTAACAAAATAAAATCTTTATATATATATATATATAAAAACCTTTCACCTAACCTACATTTTCTGTCACCAAAAGAATGGTTGACATTCGGTACCTGAACATTTCAAGCAAAATATCAACATTATCTGATTTGAAAAGATGTTACTTTTTTCCATATAGAAACACTTCAATTATTCATTCATTCACTCATTCAACCTAATATGGTCACTGTTTTATCATGGATGTTAACTTGGATCTATAAGCAACCTCTTCATTTCAAATGGCAAGAAGAATAAGAGACAAAGACAAAAGAACTTTCAAATATAGACATTTCTGGCTGGAAAACATGATTTAAGTGCATCACAATATAATCAAAATGCATAATAATTTGGATTATATAAGGCAAACATGTAAGTGGTATAATTAAATTAAATTAAAAGCAGTTGTATTATACAACCATATGTTGCTAAAGCCATTGACACATTTCACTTCAGTTTAATGATTCTGAAATATAATTTATTCCAATGCATTGTAATGCTACAGCTGTGCGTGCTATACACATGGGGACCTCTCCTGAGAATGCGGAAGCAGATCTATATGCAAAAATAAAATCATTAAGGAATCATAGCCTTAAAGCTTTTTAGCCACATTTCTATGCTGCTTAGATGGGGGGCATCATTGTTTATTTCAATGGGATTTAATTCTAACTCAAGACGAATTACAAATGTGTTGTTAGTGGCTTACGGCTACAGTTCCATACCTATTTACCTGAAAGTAAACCAAACTGAATTATTGATGCTGCATAAGATTGCGCTGCAAATCTTTTTCAAAACTCTCCGTGTTTAGCAGCTTCCAAAACAATGTGAGCTAATACATTACCATGGAACTGCTTAAAGTTATTCACCTGAACAGAAAAAGGAGTATTTTTCAGTATGGCTTGAGGGAGAGTAGCAGAAATTATTATTCGGCATTGGTACATTTTTGTAGATTATTCATTAGCTGATGTAATATTTCTTGGCATGTGTGCAAGAAAAGAGTACCCAATGGATAGGTTGAAATATGGGACAAGTAAGTAGCCCTATAGAATTCAGCACTGATTTTAGGTGGATTTTTTCAGTATTTCTTTTTTTTTTTTTCCCCTGGAAAAAGTATGTCTTATCATTTCTGTTCTTTGAATGTGATTTTAAGACAGTAGGAGCGTTGAATGGAAAATATATATATATGACCTTACAATAAATTCCTTTATTCTTATCATTAACAAAAGAATTGGATCAAACACCCCCACTATTGTGCTTTTCATAGGTGCTAGAATAACTCCTATAATACCAAATCGGCACAATGCTTCTTTGAAAATTTTTTGTTGTATCATATAACCAGTGAGTTTCCTAAAGCTTAGTTTCCAGTCTCTGATCATTCTCTGTTCCAGGTTCTCTGAATGATTCTTTAAATGCGGTGCCCCAAATCAGACAAGGTGTTCAAGATAGAATCTACCGTATTTTTCGGACTATAAGACGTGCTGGAGTATAAGACGCATCTTAGTTTTTGGGGAGGAAAATAAGAAAAAAGCTGATTGGCGGGTGGATGGCCTCCCAGAATACCCTCAATCAGCTGTTCCTAGAGGTGAAGTTTAGCAACAGGCTCGTTGATTGTGAGCTCTGTGCCTTGCTTTTTTTTCAGCCTCTGAAACCTCCCTTTAAGAGGCTGAGCGGGGCTACATTCGGTGTATAAGACACACCCAAATTTTCACCCTCTTTTAGGGGGTGAAAAGGTGTGTCTTATACTCAGAAGGATATGGGTAATCAGTATTTCCTATGATTTAGAAACTAATGTAGATGATGCCTCCATCACAAATTCAAGCAAGATGGTTAATTGTACTGCGCAGTTACGTGATAATTAAAATGTTAATAATTAAAAAGTAATGCTTGAAAGGTAATCATGTCTGGAAAATGAAAGCAAACTAAAACTGGCACATCAGGACATCATCTATTTCTTCAATTATGGATGGAATTCATTGTCATGCAGGTGTATTTTCAATTCTTTATTGAAACTTCCCTTATTTTGCTCTTCCCTGAATTTAAAAACCTCCCAAAATATGCTCCAAAGAATATGTGGGGGGTATATGTCTATGGAGATTTTCAATCATCCAGGTCATGGTTGTCCCAAAGGCAACTGAACTTTCTTGAGTTTGTTTTTTCTCCTTGAAGACATTTTACTTATCATCTAAGAAGCTTCTTCAGTTCTGACAATGGTGGGGAATGGAAAGATTTAGCACTCATCTGGTCATTAGCACCCTGAAGATTGGTTGTTAGCTCTCTGAGAGTAATTGAAGCCACACTGAAGGAATGGAAGGATTTATATAGAGGACCACTTATTTTAAAGAGAGATCAAGGGGGCTATCTAATATTAAAACTGAACAGTCCTCTCTCACCAGAGGGGGAGGGATATGACACCACCTATCCCCTTTCTACAACACAGTCTACTCAGCAGTCCCAAGAAGGTTCCACATCTATTTGGCACTCTGGTTCAGGTGACACTGGGAGTACAGATAAACCCCAAGTGGCCTCAATGACTCTCAGAGAGCTAACAATGACCTTCAGAGTGCTAATGACCAGATGACTGTTAAGGTATAGAAATCCTTCCATTCCCCACCATTCAGCCAGAACTGAAGAAGTTTCTTGAATGACAAGCTCCTTGGTCTTCAAGGAGGAAAAACAAAACAAAACAAGAAAGTCTAGTTGCTTTTTGAAAAACACCTTTGGCATGCGAGACTATGCAAAAAAGAGGGGGAAAAAGCCTATAGACAAGAAAAAAAGATCCATTTTGTCAGCAGTAGATTCAAATCCAAAAGAATCACCATGTGTGAGTGGGGTGGCTATATAAATCTATTTAATAATAAATAAATAAATGTTTACACAAAAAAAAAAAATTAGGAAGAATCAAAAACAGCAAAATGGTTCCTATAATGCAAGAGAGGACCAGTGGTGGGTTTCAAATTTTTTTACTACCGGTTCTGTGGGTGTGGCTTGGTGGGTGTGGCTTGGGAAGCGTGGCAGGGGAAGGATACTGTAAAATCTCCATTCCCACCCCACTCCAGGGGAAGGATACTGCAAAATCCCCATTCCCTCCCAATCAGCTGGGAGGCAGAGAATAGATGGGGGCGGGGCCAGTCAGAATTTTTACTACCGGTTCTCTGAATTACACAAAATTTCCGCTACGGGTTCTCCAGAACTGGTCAGAACCTGCTGAAACCCACCTCTGCAGACGACCACCTGCGCCCCAGAGCTTCCTGTGACTCTTGACTTAATTTTAATCAGGCTTTGATCTCATTTCTATCCCCATAGGTTTAGACTTACTGTACCTTCCCTTCTCTGAAGCCTTCTGTTTGGGGAAAAAAATAAGTGTGTCATAAATAGAGTGGGGGAAAAGAGGATGTTGGAGAGGAAATGGTGCTGCATTATAAGGTTGTCTCTGGCTCCAGTTACCATGTAGGTCTTTCCTTGCATCTCCTCAGTAAGGCAGAACTCAACCGAATACAACATCCTTGCCGTTATGTGTAGTTAGGCTCCATTTTCATTCATTGCTTATCTAGAATTTGCAAAAAGCAATAAGGATTCTAAACCATATTTTCTATAGAGTTACTGAACTGTAAATGCATGGCAATTTTCTTTCTTTCTTTTTATATTAAAGGCGTTATATTTAATGAAAGGAAATCATTTCCAATTTGTTTCTCGGATCCTGTTGCTATATAAGAAATCAGGTGAATTATGCCCTGAAAGATTATATGAGTAAAATAAAACAAAATATGTTCCTATGCATCTTTAGAAACAAATCAGATATAATTGTTGGAAACAATGATGTGCCATTTTGGTTTTTTCCCATCTCTTTTGCATGATGAAAGGGAGATTTTTCTTCTTCTTCTTTGCACAACGTCTAATCACAATGTATACATTTAATGCTGAGCTCAATTGCAAAATGTTCTTGCGGATTTTTGGTTCACTGGTCTTGTGCCAATAGAACAAGACATTCAATTATATTCTATTTTTAATGGGTGCAAAATAATATTTTATAATGAACAATTAGTCATTTAAAAACGTTCAAGGTAGAAGATCCCTATAGGCTAATCTTGCCAATGACTTTCTAACTAACATCTGCAGTTAGTATGACCTTCAATTCTTTTTTCCCATTTTAAGGAACCTGAGCTACAGCAAAAGAATAAAAAGTCTATTTCCGATGATGGTATCACTGATAACTAAAGAAGGATACTGATAGAATTCTATGAGCAAGTGTTTACTAGAAACTGAGATAATCTTAGCAAGGATGAAAATGAGCTGAGACAAACAAATGCAAACCAAGATAGAATGAGTTTGGCTTTAAAATGTGATGGTTTACACATTTTCTTTTGCAATGAATACATTATGGATTAGCGAGCAAAATTGTACTAATCTTGGGGGGTAGGGAACTTCAACAAAGTTTGAACTGAATCATCTTTTTGTAGCAGATTCACAAATTAAGGGAGAGGCCTGCTTTGATGTGGGGTTCTGAGATGTTGTGATGGCTAACCCTTTTGCCATAATGTGCCAAAAGCGGGGGGAGCGCGGGGAGGGTGCCCCCATGCACCTTGCCCATGCGCACGCATCCTCCCACTCTCCCCCACCCCCACACATGTGCATGTGACCCCCAGCACATGCATGCAAGCCTGCCTGAAGCCTCTTGAGACCAAAAACGGGCTGCAGCAGGGCACGTCGCAGCCCCCCATGACCCATTTTGAGCCTGGCAGGCCTTCCTGAAGCCTCCTGGGACCAAAAATGGGCCACAGGGGACATGCTGCTCCCCCTGTGGCCTGTTTTGGTGCAGGTGGGGTGTACCACGCCCCTCCTGCATTCCCCCCACCCCTTGCGCATGCACGTACTACCCCCCATGCATGCATACACATCTCCCACATGCGCCAGAGACCCAAAAATCAGCTGGCCGGGGGGAGGCATGCATGCATGCACGCTCAGTGGAACTGAGCTGGGCAACGGCTCATGTGCCCACAGAGAGGGATCCACATCCCACCTGTGGCACACGTACCATAGGTTCGCCATCACAGTTATAGACAATAGATGATGTGATGCTAATGTAATGATACATTTCTAGGCAGAAGATTAATCCGTCCAATTAATATTCCTAAACCAAGCCTTTTTTTAAAAAAAGTCTGCGTGAATGAGTCAGATTCAAGTTTCTTGACAAGGAGTGCCAAGTTAAGATAGGCATTGGCTCTAATATTTACGGTTTTTAAAAATAGGGATCAGCAAGTCGACAAGTGCCACTTATTCTGTGCCAGCTTCTTTCTCTGTGGTGTTCCTATCTTTGCTGCATTAAATCTCACTGTGCCAGCTTGCTTCTCTTGGCCCACGCACAAAGACACAACTCTGACACAACAAAGACCTGGCACTGATGAGGGGATCCTTCCTGGGAGCAACCAAGCTGGCCAACCATCTTTGCCAACCTTCCTGGCACCCTTACAAGACATTGGTCAAAGGCAACAAAATTACACCATCCCTACATTGCACAATTTTCATCCAATTTTGCCAAAAGGGGATAGAAGGCACTTTGATGTTGCAGCCAGTTGCAGCCAATGGACAAACCATTTCAAAGAGAAGTTGCATATTTTTCTCATCTTACTTAAATCGCTTTGCCTTCAGATCATAAAACTGAATCAAATTAGGCCCTGTATGAATTTTAGTACCCAACGCAAATCAAATCAGGGTTGATTTACATTGCTGGCATTGGCAACACTGCATCTACAATTTCCATAGAAGAGCCCACAACCCCCTAATCAAACAGTGCTGTTTAGTATTATTGTTGAATCTTTTAACATTCTAATGTTCTCCTGTGAGCTTTTTTTTTTTTTTTTTTTTTTACAGCATCATATACTGAGTTGATAACTCATCATGTGATTGTGGTGCAGAAAAACCTTAATTGATTTAATAGGTAATATTTGTTCTGTACATGTAATGTGTTTTAGGGACTAGACAGTGACTGTTATTAAGAACCTATCTGAGATGACATTTTAATTGGACTACCCACCATGATTTCAGTCCTTTCCCTGGCCAGACATTACAGCTGAGATTCCATTCACGTATTCTTGGGTTTCTTTTCTTGTTTTTGTTGTTTGATTCAGTTAGCATGATTTTGAATCCTCTTGCCTGGAATGCATTCACACCCACACATGTTTACCCAATCTGGAGAGAGCCTTTTGGAAATCTTCATTATCCTGTTGTTTAATTTGCAAAGCTGAGTAGTTTAATATTTAGCAGCAGGAAACTTGGCCAACATACCAAGCATCCAAAGAGCCTTGGTGGCGCAGTGGACTAAACTACTGCTCTTAAAGTAGTACTTAGCTGTCAGCTGCCTGCAATTACTGTGAGTTCAATTCTCACCAGGCTCAAGCTTGACTCAGCCTTCCATCCGTTCAAGGTAGGTAAAATGAGGACCCGGTTTGTGGGGGCAATAAGCTGACTTTGTATAAAATAGACCACCGCTCGGGGGGGCCAAAAAGCCCTACTAAGCAGGTATATACAAAAATATGAAGGCTATTGCTTAATGCATTGTAAGCCGCCCTGAGTCTCCAGAGAAGGGCGGCATATATAAATCGAACTAATAAATAAATAAATCTCTAACTCCATCATTTATAAAGAAGTTGAGTGATCTCTGTGGGACATCATTTTGAATACATCTCCAGTTTGAAAATTGTCCACTTATACCTTCTCTCTGTTTCTTGTTCTTTACCCAAGTTTATAGTCCAGAAGAACATCTGACTTTATATTCCACAGCTGCTGAGCTTGTTTAAGAGACATTGGCAAGGACTTTGGCAAAGAAAGGTCAGGTATATAATTTTCACTGGATCACCACTCTCTACTGCCTTGTTGACGCCTTCAGAATAATCTAGAGGGTAATTGAGATGAAATTTACCATTCCAGAATCCATATTGATTCCTTAGCAAGGGTAATTCTACATATTTGATTAGTTTTTCATTAATAATACTTTCTATTTCAAATATGCATTAAGCTAATTGCACTATAATTTCTACATCACTCTAGATTCTTCTTTTTTTAAAAAAAAAATGGAGTTGGCTGTTTTCCAATTCCTAAGCACAGACACTGACTTTAAAAAGAAGTTGCATATTTTACATATCTTGCTTTTTAAAAGAAATCTCAGATGAATAATATCTTGACCTTGACATTTGTTTATTTTTAATTTATCCATTATGTTTATAACTGCATCTTTGTTATCTCTTTTTGTCTCAGATCTTCTGATTCTGCAAATGCTAACTTAGGCATGGACACATATTTGACATCCACAACAGTGAGAATAAAGCAACACATTCACAGTAATTTCTCTTATCTCCTTTAGCATCTTTAATCATTCAACAGTCTTAGTTTCCTGACTTGAATGCACTTAAAGAACACTTTTATTTTTATCTTAATATAGTTTGCTGTATACTTTTATCCTTTTTTTCTGACTGTAACGTGGACTTCTTTTGCCAAAGTTCATGTAACTTTTGGTTCTCTTTGGGCAAAATGTCAATTTTTGGAAGAAAACTTCCATATCTTTAAGTGCTTCTCTCATCATCCATTTTAAGTATCTTCTTGAAGATACTTGGCCTCTTTCAAATTCGGAGCTATAGGTTCTAAATGAGCATCTCTTATTTCAGTTTTGAATAACTTCCAAGTGCTCTGGAAAGACTTGAGTCTTTTGAGTCTCCATTTCAATTTATTTTTATCAAGACCTCATTGTTTGAAAATTTGTTCTGGTACCCTCCTGACTCAAGTGGAGACATTATTTTTGTTCAGCCTTGTTTTATTTTATTTTTTTTTTTAAAATCCAGTGCTCACAAATCACAACTACTCTTCCTGCTGCTGTCATCACAACACACATTGTGACCTTTCGGCTATACTTGTCTAATTGATTCTGTGCATGAAACAGAATAGCCTTTCAGAATAAGCTACAATGCTAGTCCTGGATTTCAGTATCCCACTGAACAACCTGGATTTGGCTTCTAGGTCCACAGGGTTGTTTTTGCTTATGTCATTACTGTTCTGGATAATACGAGATACATATACAGGACTCAAATAAAGGGTTGTTGTCTGGCTTAGAAGATTCCAGGTTACTATCAAATAGAATGTCAAAATAGAATGTCAAGGTAGAACTTTGGAAGGAAAATGAGAAAACTGTACTGATCCTTCATGGAAGCAGCCAGCCTGGTCCTCTTACCTCTAGACACTAGGAGTAGAGCTTGTGAAATCATGAGGTGAATGTAATTCTTAGTTGGGTTTAGACCTCCATACAGAAATCCTACATAAATGTTTTCAATCAACTGCCTAGAAGGAAGGTACTAAAAAACTCAGCTGTTTCAGTAAATGAGCTCTGACGGACGGACGGACGGACGGACGGATGGATGGATGGAAAGAGGGAAGGGGAAGGTAAAGGAAAAGGAATCCACATAACTTTGAATGGAATTCTCCCAAAATGAGATTGTTTATTCAACCAAATGTATATTCTCTGAGTAATCCCAGTAACAAATGGGCTACTGCTGAAGCTTTAGATCTGATTCTTGAAGTAGATCAGGTTGTTTCAACATAGCCATATGTGTTACTTTGTACATTTTCTATATACATATTTAAGTATAGATATAAAATTACAGAGAGACAAAGGGATGAAGATGAGATGAAGTTAGCTCTCTATATAGTGGTCTCTTATACATGGATATACTGACTTAACTAGCCACTTGGTCAATTTAGTGGGTACTGGCCACCATTGCTCTATAGCAAGTTAATTATGCAAGGTGGTCAGGAATAAGCTATAAACATATGATTTTTTTTTCCTGATGTAGTGTAGATGATCATCTCAGCACAAGAACCCAGCATAATAGTGTCCAAATTTCGGTTGAATACATAAACCTTCTATAACAATGATCTTTAGAGCTCCTTGTATTCTTTGTATGATGATAAACTAATAGAAGACTCTATATACCTATTTATGTCTCTCTGTGAGAAATTGTGAGAAACAGGTGGGGCAGGAGGAATTATGCCAGTGTAAGAAAAACCAAGAGGTGGAAGTTTGAGAAAGGAACATTTCAAAAGGACTCTGCCTTGATTGGCTTGCTATATTTACCTTTGCAATTTTCAAGTTTCTGTGTTTCGTGCTAGTTCGAATCATGAGGTGAAGTAATTCTTAGTTGGGCTTAGACCTCTATTCAGCGATCCTATATAATGTTTTCAACCAACTGCCTAGAAGGAAATAAAAAACTTGTAACTGCTTCAGTAAGTGAGCTGGATGGATGGATGGATGATATTAAACAAATAGAATAACAGTTGGAAGGGACCTTTGAGGTCTTCTAGTCCTACTCCCTGCTTAGGCAGGAAACTGTATACCATTTCAGACAACTGGTTGTCCAATATCTTCTTAAAAACTTCCAGTGTTGGAGCATTCACAACTTCTGAAGAAAAGTTGTTCCACTGATTAATTGTTCTAATTGTCAGGAAATTTCTAGGTTCTCTCTTAGTTCTAGGTTGCTTCTCTCCTTGATTAGTTTCCATCCATTGCTTCTTGTCCATCCATTGCTTCTTGTCTTCCATCCATTGTTTCTTGTTCTGCCTTTGGAGAATAGCTTGACTCCCTCTTCTTTGCAGCAACCCCTGAAATATCGGAACACTGCTATCATGTCACCCCTAGTCCTTCTTTTCATTAAAAAGTCCTTCTTTTCATTAAAGAAATCCAAGGGGAAGGGGAAGGGGAAGCGGAAATATGCCTAGTAGGACATATGCCTTTCTGAAAACTGTATAGTATATTCTTGCATCTTGAGTTTGCCAGATACGTGGGGCTTGACATCTCCTTATTTGCTCTTACTACCAACATTCACTCCCCATGAAAACTGAAAGTTGAAAAGCCTCAAGTTGACATTCTTCAATCTAGCACAAAGTTCCAAATAAATCAGCACTACAAATATCAGAATTCCTAAGCACCATCTGTAAATTTTGAGAGCAGAATTCCAAGTTAACATTGTGGGCAGATTATTTGGAAGGGTGGCTTAAATTTTGTTTCGTAGTGCAACATGGATTAATGCTCAGAGTATGTATTTCACTTAAAAGAGCTGCATAACGTATTACGCATAAGAGAACATATAGCTAAACATGATGAACTTACTTCTTTTTGGTTGCTTCTGAGATAGTATTCCATTATCACTACCAAATAAGGGCAAAAGACTTTAAAAGATATTTATAATATGATGAGGGTATGTGAGGTTGCGTGTATGTGATATACACAACACATAATAGCCACCCTATTGCTTCTGTGAAGGAATTTGAGACAATTGCAACAGCATGATGCTTGTTTCAGTCCATAGAATAATGTTTTGCCCTAAAATAGCGAAAAATATGTCCTTAAAAAAAATCTTCTGTTATACAGTTAAAAGGGATATTTCCTTTCCTGGATTCTACTAATCCTTTAGAGATTTAGCATAGCTGTCAAGCTATATTGGACTCATTTGTCCACTGGTCTAATTTGTCCACCTGCTTAAAGCTTTCCACAATTCACCTTCTGAAATGGGTGGGGGAGGGAGGGAAAGAGAGAGAGGGAGGGAGGGAGGGAGGGGGAGAGAGAGAGAGAGAGAGAGAGAGAGAGAGAGAGAGAGAGAGAGAGAGAGAGAGAGAGAGAGAGAGAGAGAGAAATGCTACTCAGTTATCTTTATACCCTCAAGCTTCTTAATCTTTATCTCATTGGGAATCAAGGCCTTAATCCAGTTAAGTTACGACAAGGATCCTGAGGACACCACTGAATGATTATAGGATAAGGGAAGAACCTAAATATAAAGGCAATTCTGAAGTAAATAAAGCAGGAAAGTGTAGCATTCAGGCAATTATTCAGGGATTGAAATATCCAATTATTATAATTGCTGTGGTTGCTGCTGTTGTTATATTTTCTCATATCAGAAAGAATTTACAACACATCCGTATTATGTCTGGCTTAACACCAGAGGATGTTCAGGTTTGATTTAAAGTGAAAATGTTTCATTGGACTTACAGTAGGGTGGCTGACCTAAATCAAATCTAATTGTGTGCTGTTAGAACAACTTGGGTCTAAATTATCTATGCTGCACTGCACCAAACGGCATTTTAAAAAATGGGTCAGAAACCTTGAGACATATTTGTCAGCTTCACTACCTGCCATTTACATGGAAAGCATAACTACACAGAAATCATGAACAATTGCCACATTGAAAGAGAAGGAGCTTCATTTTGCAAAATACTCACTTGGGGGATGTTAACTTAAGCTGAAAAATGCTGTCCCAAAATGATGATAGGAAACAAAGAGCAAGCAAGTTTATGTACAGGTCTCATTGCCCTTTTATTTGATAATAGCTCACAAGTGTGTCAGACACTTGAATTAATTTACCTTCAACAAAGCTGCATTTTTCAGCTTAAATATTTCATGCTGTAGAGTGATTTTATTAGTGAAATTTATCCCAAAAAGCTTCTTTCTCTCTCCTTCTCTCCCTTGCTCCTTCCCTCACATGTGTGTGTGTATACAATATACTTTTTTTTTTAAATGGAAATTTGTTTTTTATAAGGAAACAAACCAAACCTATTAGGACAGTACATCCTTTATAAAGGCCGAGGTGGCGCAGTGGTTAGAGTACAGTACTGCAGACTACTTCAGCTGACTGCTAGCTGCAGTTCAGCAGTTCATTTCTCACCGGCTCAAGGTTGACTGAGCCTTCCATCCTTCTGAGGAGGGTAAAATGATGACCCAGATTGTTGGGGGCAATATGCTGACTCTGTAAACAGCTTAGAGAGGGCTGAAAAAGCCCTATGAAGTGATATATAAATTTAAGTGCTATTGCTACAAAGATTTGGAAGAACCTCTCTGCTTCTGATTAAGATAGCCATGTCCTTTCGGAGGCTTTTGCATTCCTTTGACAAAAGATGCTGCTACTTTAAGGTGTCAGCTCAAAAGAGCAGCATCCTTTTTCAGGCAAAAGTGTGTGTTTCTCTGGGGGGAACGTTACTGTTTTCATGAATAGCAGAGAGGTTCTGGCTTGGCTGAGATCCAGAATGCCTCTTCCAATTTATTAGGCTCTAAATGCATTTAAAGTGTAAACCCCATTACTATGAATGGAATTTATTCTATAGCATAGGTGTCAAACTGGCGGCCCATGAGCCAGATGCGTCATGGGTAGGCTGCGGCTGCCCCAGCTCCACAAATGGGAAGAACATCGAGAAACCTCACGTGATGGCAACATGACACGGCAAGTTTGACACCTGTGTTCTATAGTAAGAGAGAAAAAGGCAACAAAATCTACATCTGCTTCCAGAGTGTTTGAACCATCCTAACTAACAAGACTAAATGTTGTAGTAGCTAGAAGATATTGGGAACTGTAGGAAAGTTTAGGTTTTTAAGTTGAGGAAGACTTAAATACAGCATGGGCAAAAGATTTCATGGACAATAATTCACCTCTACTTCTCCATCTGTGCACAGTCAATGTGCACGATTATAATCCAGGCCTTTATAAAACCCCATAATTTATTAGATGGACCTTTCAATAAATCTAAATTGTATTTTCCAATTTTTATTAAAAGCACCAATAAAACTCATCTATGGCTGTGAATAATGTCATTTTCCACAAAATTTTCTCAGTAAACATATTTCATATGCAGTTTCCCTAATATTCGATTTGTCTTTCAATGATTTCCTCATTTATGCCTACAAAGCAGATTTGTACAGGAAAAAAAAGCAATTGTCAAATGTATGAGTTGAAAAGTATCTTAGAGACCATGTAGTCTATTCCCTGCAGAAATCTACTAAACTAATTCTGACAAGGGATCAGTGGTGGGTTTCAAAAATTTTTTACTACTGGTTCTGTGGATGTGGCTCGGTGGGCTTGGCATTGCTTGGTGGGCATTGCTTGGTGGGCATGGCAGGGGAAGAATACTGTAAAATCTCCATTCCCACCCCACTCCAGGGGGAGGATACTGCAAAATCCCCATTTCCTCCCGATGAGCTGGGACCTGGGAGACAGAAAATAGATGGGGGTGGGGCCAATCAGAATTTTTACTACCAGTTCTCTGAACTACTCAAAATTTCTTCTACCGGTTCTCCAGAACTGGTCAGAACCTGCTGAAACCCACCTCTGCAAGGGATCAACCAGCCTCCATTCAAAAAAATTCCAGTGAGGGCTTAATCCACCATTGTTTCAGGTAGCCTTTTCCTCAAGCTCGGTTGTTCTTAGCAACAGAGAAGACCATGATCTTTCCTACTTGTGAATTTTAACATATATTTAATGGGAAGAATAAATGATTGGATACGCTTGAAACTAGCATAAATCTGGTAGAAACCAATTCATCCATCTTTCTTCTCTGCATGCAGCTTCTACCACTGAGCTTAAGCCTTTTCTCATTATGGTTAAAAAAAAATACAGACTAACTATATAAGGTTGGCAGCTGTGAAACACTAGATCTTTTCTTAATCAAAGAATGACATTTAGCACAAAGCAAACAAAAATGTAAGAGCCTGAAAGTTGGATCCGAAGCCTTGATCTCTACTGTGTTGGCTTAATTGATCATTTATCCATTTAAATTAAATAAAACTAGTGACCCTTAGTTCCAAAACTTAAATACGATATTTTTCCTCCATTCTGCTTGGCATAATTGTCTCTTTACCACTCTCCAGCGTGATCTACAAAACACTTAATCAAGCATTTGTTAAAGCTGTTTAATTGGAGGCAGAGTTGGCAGTACTATTTGTGGCCCTTACTCTTTATCAATTAAGCACTGCAAAAAGTTTTACCATTACTAATTACATTCTGGCAATTGTTTTCTCTAACAAGCTCCCCAATGTCTAATGTCATTTGCAGAAAGCATGCAGATCAAACTAGGGAAATTGCACCAATTGTTATCACTCCAGCAAGCTGCGTTATCATGCATAGCAATTGGAGTGGACTTGCTGGGAAGTAGATCAGCATAATGAATTTTGCCATGGGAAGGCTCAGAGTGATAGGACGGCAAGGCCAAGGAAGAGTGCCAATACAAAGCATGAAAATAATCTAATTATTTCTCAAGGAGGATTCTTGTAATCCATTATTTTGCTACATATCCCTATTCATTAACTTTGCCTCATCACTTATGGCTTACTAATTAGCATGCATAAGTATGCCATTTTTTTTTCCCAAATGAGCTATGTTGACTTTGCAGTCATCTTCTTGCAGCTGGGTTTTCTCTCTACTTTATCCCACCAGCCAAGAAGGATCAATTTCATGAAATGTCTATGAGCTTCTGGTTCCCTTATTTCAATTGTTAATTCCAACAAAAAAATTCACTTTGGCTGATTTATGTTTGCAAAAGCAACTTTTCCTGATCTAGAATGATGGGGAGTGAGAAGAGATTTGATACAAATATGTAAAAGTCATGCATTTCATAAATACATAAGAAGAGAAAAGTTTTTTCCTCACACATAGCATTAGAAGAACTCAAGATAATTCACTAGCACTAAGTACAGAGAGATTTAGGACCAATAGTTAAAAAAAAATACCATCCCATACACTGTATAATTAAAGTAGAATTTTCTGCGAATGAATATGATGATGATGACAATCAATTTGAAAATAGATTGAATAGGTCCCTGGAGTTATCAGATTAACAAAATTTGCTAATATTTATAGCTGTTTATTGCTGTGGGCGTGCACGAACAAGATGGAGAGAAAAGCCCAAGTGAGATTTGAAAGATAGCTAAACCTTAGGATCTGTACATTTTTTCGGAACTGGGTGCCAATCACAGTGATGGGCACCTGGTTTCTACTGGCAGTTGATTTCCAGTATGGTCCATCATAAAGTATCTGTTCTCTTTGGAGTATCTGCAGTGAATTTCAGTAGTTTTATCTGTTATTCTAAATGTCTAGTCTTCCAAGATGGAAACATCTTTGTTGAGTGATAAGAAAAAGCACTACCAACAGTATTGTACAGATAAAAATGAATCCAAAATTCATGATCGCATTAATTTTTAAATTTAATTTTTATTAGAGATTTATAAGAAGGAAGTTTTAAGAAGGATTAGTTTTAAGTAAAACTAATACAAACTAATATAAAAAAAGAAAAAGAAAACCAATGGAAAGAAATCAAAGAGAAAGCTAAGAGTGCAAAAAAAGGGAAGAAAAAGTAGATGAAAAAGAGAAAAAAGAGAAAAAAGAAAAGATACCAAGAAATAGTTTCCAATGTCCTTTACAGTAGTTAAGTACAATTATAAATTTACCTTACACTTTTACAAGAGTTTACAAGTTACAACACAGCTCTCTTCTTTCTGTAATCTTCAAAACCATAAATCAGTTCTTTTTTTTCCCACTTGATGCAAAACGTTCATAAGTGATTTTCAGTCAGCAATAAATGTAAATATTTTCTCTTCCAGATCTTGTTAACATGCATTTCCCCAGGCTTTGAGTTGACAGAAAGGAGTAACTCAATCTGTGCTGTTCCAATGGCTAAGCACTATTCTATCTCACTCATGCAACTGTTTAATGTTTAATTACTTTAATATTTAATTAATTAATGTTTAATATTTAATGTTGTTTAATATGCTGAACATATTAAAAAAGGTAAAAGGTAAAGGTTTCCCCAGGCCAGTCAAATTCGACTCTAGGGGGTAGTGGTCATCTCCGTTTCTTGTCCAAAGGAGCCAGCATTGCCCGAAGACACTTCCGTGGTCATGTGGCATGACTATATGCCAAGGTGCATAGAATGCTGTTAAGTTCCTATTGAAGAGGTACCTATTTATCTATTTGCATTTGCATGTTTTCAACCTACTAGGTGAGCCAGAGCTGAGGCAAGAATGGGAGCTCATCCCATCACATGGTGCTTGGGTCTTGAACCTGGGCTATTAGCTTTCCAGTTGACAAGCTCAGAATTTTTAACCAATGAGTCATCGTGGCCCCATATTAAAGAAAGTGATTGGTAAATTCCTCTATCTTCCTCTTCCCACAATATTACCAACAGATGGGGGAAAAATAAATACCAGTCGCTGTCCTTAACATGTCCTTCGGGAATCTTGGATGACTGTGGGTAGTGTCTAAGAAGAAGATGGTAGCCAGCTTCCATGTTGCCTGAGAGAGAAATCAAGGGCACAGACTGTTCTGACCCAGCCTTCGCAGAAGCAAGAAACAGACTCCCTGCAAAGAAACACACACACCCTTTATTTACACATTGGGAATCAACTCAGTGGTGAAATCCGAACCAGTTTGCTACTGGTTCTCTGGTCACGCATGCGAACTGCACACCAAACACACGCTGCGTGCGCATGCGCAGTACATGCCAAAAGGAGGCTTGGGAGGTAAGTAGAACAGCAAGGGGGGGAATCAGCTGTGCCGCGCGATTTAGCTTTGCTAGAAAACAGGATTTCCTGCTTTCTAGCAAAGCTAAACCCCGCAGCACAGCTGATCATTGGAAATACTGGTTCAGAGGAACCGGTAGCTTTTTTTAACTACCAGTTCGCCTGAACTGGTAGTTTTTATCACTACCGGTTTGCTGGAATTGGAGCAAACTGGTAGCATTTCACCCCTGAATCAACTGCATCCACCAACAGAAAGTCCAGGCAAGAGTCCTGCAAGAAGTTAACTGAAACAATAGTCCTTATCAGCTCATTATGATAAATGCAAGTCTGTGAGCTCCCAGCCAAGAGGCTGCAAATTAAGTCAGTTCAAACAGAGAAATAGACAAACCTCAGTTCTGGCAAGGCAGTCTTGGTCCCATGAAACTTACAAGGAGCAAACTTTCCAGAAATGCAAACGGTTGTCTGCGACAACCAAACCACTCCCCTTTCCTCCTATCTATTCCCCAGCCAGGGAGGGGCCAGTCAGCATCCATGTTTGTTTTGCTTCCCGAACTTGCTCATTGTCCTCCATGGTTCACCTCTCCTATCTGCTCTGCACATATGCACATCTGGAGCAGGTCCCAGCTGTTCCTCCTCCTCACTTATCTCTGACTCCAAAGGCAGCTGCCTTTCTGGCTGAGAAATGCCGGATGGCCCTGGCTCTATCTCTGTGTCTGACGTTGAGCATCCACCAGAGCTTTCCCCAGGCTCCAGAACTGGCCCAAGTTCTTCCCCAACCTCCTCATCATCTGAGTCTGACGGGCCACAACACAGACTGTTTCTCACCAGTGGCTTTTCAATGAATTTATTTCTGAACATTTCACCTGTCTTCTGAAAGACCATATTCTCATGTTCAAATATTTGGACAGGGAAGCACAAGAGGGTTCCAGATGTAGCAAAAGGGAACTCCTTGCCTGTGTTCCCCCTATGCTAAACCAGCCTATCTACTGGGCTGTATTTGGATTCTAAGTTCTTGAAACATGTCAGTGAAAGTCAAGTATTTTTTTTATATCAAATTTAAAAGTACCTCTCCTGTTCCATGCAGTTCAAACTTTTGCTGTTAGCAACTGGAAACACCACACATTCCCAAATTCCACAGGAATGTGCAACTCTGAACGATCAGCTTCTTCATTCACGTCAGACACTAAACATTTTCTGCCATTTAAAGGTTCAAAAATTGTAAGAACAAGTACAGTATAATGTGTCCACTGTATTTCAGAATAGTCTTTTTACTGAGGTTCTTTTAGAACATAAGCTATTTTAATGTCTTAAATATGCTTGTTACACAGGGCACAATTTATTAGACATGGGATATATAACTCGGCCAAAATCACAGGGTGTATTTTATATCCCTGGTACTGAATTTCACCATTTCAGCGCGAAATGATCTTTCAGAGGAAAGTGGCTGCATTGTTTTCAGAGCAGGCAAACAACAAAATAAATCAAACTAATTAAACAACACTACATTAAAGAAATCCTGATCTGAATCCAGAAATTCCAGTGAATAGGTTGCACTTGAAGATAAATGAGCATGCAGACATTTAACTCGTGAAAGTTCCAGCTTTTGCTTTTTCCCTGATTTGTATTGAAGACAAAACTCCTCAAAGGGAAGGGTGTTTTCTTTTTTTTTTTTCCCCACTTGCCATCAGGTCAGAGATATGGAAAGCAGCAGGACTGATGCAAGAAGTTTATTTGAATTGATTGCAGCCACTCTGTCTGTGGAAATGACCCTTTTTTAATCCCCCCCAGTTCAAATATTTGCAACCTATCTTGTGTCCCAAACAAGAAACCAATCTCTCCTTGTTTCCCTTGTAACTCTTTCTAGAGCCATGGTGGCGCAGCAGACTAAAGTGCTATTAAGTAACACCAGTTGCCTGCAATTACTGCAAGTTCAAATCTCACCAGGCTCAAGGTTGACTCAGCCTTCCATCCTTTCGAGGTAGGTAAAATGAGGGCCTGGTTTGTGGGGCAATAAGCTTTGTATAAAAAAGAACACCACTTGGGGGTGGTGGCCTGGTTTCAAATTGGTTGTGGCCCAGAACCAGGCTGCTGACCTGGGAACCCCTGATCTAGGAATATAGATGGGTTTTTCTATAATTTCATCTCTACAACAACCCAGCCAGGTGAAATGGGTGAAGAGATGATGACTGACCAAATTAACTTTGTGCTTGACTCAAGCTTGACTCAAGCTTTGTTTTTCCCAGTTCCATCCTAACATGCCCTTGTCACCTCACGGTTGGATTATTGCAACATGCTCTACATGGGGCTACCCTTGAAAAATGTTCGGAGACTACAGTTGGTCCAGAATGCATCCGCGCAAGTTATAGTGGGTGCGCCTAGATACACCCACATTACACCAATTCTCCGCGAGCTGCACTGGCTCCCTATTGGTCTCCGGGTGCAATTCAAGGTGTTGGTCATTACCTTTAAAGCCCTATATGGCTCAGGGCCAGGTTATCTTCGAGACCGCCTTCTACCACATAGTTCCCAGCGACCAGTAAAATCCCACAGAGTCGGTCTCCTCTGGGTCCCGTCAGCTAAACAATGTCGGCTGGTGGGCCCGCGGGGGAGGGCCTTCTCTGTGGCTGCCTCGGCTCTCTGGAACCAATTACCTCCTGAGGTCCGGACCGCCCCCATCTTTATTGGCCTTCCGCAAAGCGGTGAAGACCTGGCTCTTCCGGCAGGCCTGGAGCCGTTGATCTCGTTATAATGATCTTGTGAGACCTGGCCACGAATTGGAGTGCAAGTGTTTTAACGTTTTTAAAGTTATTAATGTTTTAATGTTTTTCTTTTTAACATTTTTTATGGGATTGTTCACATTGTTTTATTCTTTGTTGTAAGCCGCCCAGAGTCCCTTGGGAGTTGGGCGGCATAGAAATGTGACAAAATAAATAAATAAATTTTATTTTAGTTTTTGCCAAACTTGGAACCATCCAGGTTTGACTTCCTATAGTCCACTCTATAGGGGGAAAGGCTATTTTGATCAGCACAGTACATCTTCCTGTTCTTTCACATATATTTTAGTAAAAATCATAGATATTTGCTCAATCACACACACACACACACACACACACACACACACACACACACACACACACACAGCAAGGGCAAAATCTTTGAAACATGATGGCGTCACTGCCTGCACGCATGTTGCCTATATAGCAAAGAAGCAGATATAATGTTGCTTTTAGTTGCAGCTGCTGGAACAGTAATTCCGGCTTCAGTAATTCCGGTTTCAGTAATTCAGCATTCCGTGGTTTTATTTTACAAATAGCAAAAGGTATAAGCATGCATGGTCAATGGAGAATCATAGCCAGTTAAAATGTGAAATAATTTAGAGTCCACATTTCCTTTTTCAGTTCCACTGAGATTTCAGATAACTTTCTTGTAGCTATGAAAATAAAACACCTTTTCTACTTGGCTGCAGTTAAGAGTTACCAGGGTTAGGAGCTTACTCTGTGTTCTGTCTCAATTTAATGTCAAGACATCTGTTCCTTTCTCATCAAATCCGCAATTCATGGTGCAGGACAGGAGGAGGAGGAGGAGGAGGAGGAGGAGGAGGAGGAGGAGGAGGAGGAGGAGGAGGAGGAGGAGGAGGAGGAGGAGGAGGTGGTTGTTACCTTACAAAGAACTAAAATATGACATAAATACTACTATCAAAGACAAAGAGCCAAGTTAGAGATCAAGTGGTGTTTTGTCATCTTTGAACAATCTCTGAATGACTACTTGCACTGTTGGTCAATAAAACAAGCACACATATTGGCTTTGATATTTTCCAGCAGGTTGATATAAGACACAGGAGCCAGGAGAGAAGAATGCTGTAATATGACAGATTAAAAAGCATTTTTTTCTTCTTGGATTGCTACAATGCAGTGGTGAAATCCAATTTTTTTTTACTATCAGTTCTGTGGGCGTGGCTTGGTGGGCGTGGCAGGGGAAAGATACTGCAAAATCTCCATTCACATGCCACTCCTGGCAGAAGGATATTGCAAAATCTCCATTCCCACCCCACTCTGGGGCCAGCCAGAGGTGGTATTTGCCAGTTCTCCAAATTACTCAAAATTTCCGCTACCAGTTCTCCAGAACCTGTCAGAACCTGCTGGATTTCAGCCCTGCTACAATGGTTGTACAGGAATATTCCATCAATCATTTCATTTCCTTATCAATACATTCCCCATCACAACATGCTGTATATTTTCTAAATTCATGTTAATGTTGGGAGCTAAATAAAATGTGTCTGCTCTTAGTCATATTTGACTATTGTCTACTATCTCCATTTTGGGTGTACAAAATACTATGGATGACTCTTTTTGTGCCTTTTCTGCGATGGCAAAGGATGATAAGATCCAGATGAGAAAATCTTGAGTCAAATTTCCCTTAAAATAAAATTATGGTACAATTTCACCACAACATGTTCACTTCCAAAGCAGATGTTGCTTTACAATCCTATCCTATTACCAGAGAGTAAACATTACTGAAAACAAATGTCAAAGTATTATCTTCAAGGATTGCAATGTAATTGTAAATAATAAACCAATATTTAATTCCAAAAAGAAACAGATTTTTCAATTATTATTATTTTTTGCTAGAGAACTTTGGATCGTCTGACAACCATCATCTTAACTTGTTAGCTTAATAACCAAATGAAGGTCTGCAATAATCAGGAAAAAAAACACCCCATTATCATTCATTCATTATTTAGGTCAACACATCATAAAAGATTCCAATACACCGGGTGAATCTGGCTATGCTTTTGATTTGGAGTCCAGGCTCAACACTGAAGACGTGGGATGGGATCAGCAGGTGATTTAAAGGTGAAGTTTAGATCAGGTATACTTGACTTTAACTTTATTCATCGAATGCTGAAATCTCTCCTGAACTTTCTGAGCAGTCATCCTCTCTGGAGAAAAAGGTGCCTAGCTTTCTACATTACTCCAAGGGTCAAACATTTCTGAGGATGAACTTATTATTAGAAAGGTCAAGCAATGGTAGTGGTGTTTGTTTTTTGACCTATTACTGACCTGGGGCAAGGGGTGCATATGGAAAGGGATAAAAGCTAGAACTCTTAATTGTTTGACTGAAGCCACACCACTTTTATACAAGGTGTAGGTGATCACCTTTAAAACCCTTGGATAGGCATGGATCCAGGTTACTTGAGGGACTGTCTCACAGCACTGGGGTTGGCCTGTCCCACTTGTGCTGGCAGAGGAGGCATGCTGTGGGTCCGGTCAGCTTGATTATTTCAGCTGTCGGAGTCCAGGAGAAGAGCCTTCTCTGATGCTGCTCCTGCCCTCTGGAACATCTTGGGCCGTCCCCATGTGAGTTTGGCCTCAACCCTCCTATTCTTTCATAAGGGTCTAAAGACATGCCAGTTGGCTTGGGGCCTTAATGGGGAAACAGCACAGTGGTGGTGGCTGATCAAGTAACAACAGATCCCACCTCCCCCCCTGCCCTCCCCATGTGTCCTTAGATTTTAATGTTTCATTTTAAAATATTTATGTTTTAATGTATATGTATAGACTTATTTTAATGACTATAAGCTGCCCAGAGTTACCCTGGGAAACATGAGGGGCCAATAATTTTTTAAATACATACATACATACATACATACATACATACATACATACATACATAATTAAAATCAACAGATGCCTCCATTTTCCAATCTAAAACATCCAGGGATTTGAGTTGCCTCATGATGTCTTCCTCAGAGGAATGAAATGAAGGTTGGGATCCAGGGAGGCTTCACATAGCTAGATAACTGATTATATTTTGAAAGGCAAAGATTCACTCATGTCCCTTGGCCACTTTCAAACAACAGATGCCATCCAGTAGTGGGTTCCTCCTGGTTCCGCCCGGTTCCACCGAGCTGGTAGCGGTGATGATATGAAGTCACCAAATCGGTTCTGCCCCCCCGCCCTCTCATCCACCCCCCAAAAGGTTATTCTTGCCTTTTATTTGGCCCCATCCCCAATCTATTGCTGCCTCCTGAGTCTAGCTGATGGCTAGAGGGAAAAAAACTGTTTAAACTCTTGCTGCAGGGCTTCAAAGGGCGCCCTACAGCTGATCAGTGTTAAAAGAAAACAAATGAGTAGACCGGTGCCTGCAAAAATACATGAGTAGATCAGTGCCTGCAAAAATACATGAGTAGATCAGTGCCTGCAGAAATAAATGGGTAGACCAGTGCCTGCAAAAATAAATGGGTAGATCGGTACAGCCTGGTAGACCAGTACCTCTGCTAAATCCTAAATAATTGTCACATGACCATCAAGCCATGCCCACAAAATAAGTCATGCCCACAAAATAAGCCACGCCCACAGAACCGGTAGTAAAAAAAAATTAGAACCCACCCCTGATGCCATCCATATCTACTGTTCCATGATTATCTATCTTTGACTTTGAGAAAGGGGAACCAAAGCAAATTCTCTTTCTTCAAACTGTGTAGAGAATGCTGGAGATAACATCAGACCAGGGCAAATATGAATATTGTTTTTTATCTCGTTAACCCATGCAGGACTGTATCTATTTTCACTTGCACATTGCATAGGTCGATGCTTAAGATGTGAAATGAGAACATAAATAGGATGACTAGTAACTTCACCAGCTTGTTAGCATTTTTGCATGTAACATATAAAAACCACAGGACTTGCAGACTTCCTTTTATCTACCTTCTTTTTTAACTGTCTTTGCTGGTTGAATTTCCAGAGAAGTAGAAACAGAACTCCATAACTGTATCACATATTGTGTAATTAAATAAATAGTGGCTAGCCAATTAAGAGCTCTGCCTAGATAAATTTGGCATCCCACATCCATACTATGCCATTTAGCAGGTGACATTAGTAAATTCCACTAAAATCAAAATGCCTTAAATTAATTTCCTACTGCACGATATTTTAAAGCTGCAGTCTAGGCAGCTTTTGATGGCCAGTGACTGCTTTTTAAAAAATGAACGTTGAATATGCGCCTGTAACTTGTGTGATGTTGATTGTGTTAACATTTTTGTGTTGATTTTACATACCAAATTCCGTAAAGTAATTAAAATAAGGAACACAATCTTCTAAATTTAAAAGTTCTTTTTTCTTGTTTACCTTTAAATGTGAGTACACTTAAAATGGCAATTGCTTTTGTTTAATCATCTACCTTTTTTTCCCTCTTCAACAACATTCCACTTCCAAATATCTGTGCTGAGATTTGTATATGAAGCAAGAGGTTGATTTTGATGAATCCCCTTTTGTTTCTGGGTTACATTGAAAAAGACTCAACAACTCCATCACACCAAACATTTGGAAAGCTATTTGAAAGTGATTAGGGCAGGGAGAAGGGTATCTGTGCATTGCCAGAATAACCAGAAGTTGGTTGGTTTGTTGTTTTTTTTCATACAAAAATAGGGTTGGGATGTCTTATCACTTAGTTTGTTTTTCTGTTTGTCATTGTTTTCTGTTTCCTGCTTTTTTTAATGTATTATATTCACCAGATGATAAAAACCTAATTGAAGTTGTAAATCACCTTGGCTGAAAAGCAGAATGTACACATAGTTAACAAGCAAGCTCTTTGGATTGTGGAACTAATGTTACAAATGTTCCACTATCCAGAGCCTAGAAGATCACAAATAAACTGCAGTGGTGGGTTGCCCCCGGTTTGCACCGATTCTATAGAACCGGTAGTAATACCGGTGGGAGGCTCCGCCCACTGACCCCGACATCATAAAAACGCTTCTGCGCAGCCTCGTTGCGAACCGGTAGTAAAGGTAAGTAGAACCCACCCCTGATAAACTGGATTGAATCACACCACTATGTTATAAGTTTTTGGCTGATGTACATCTGAAATCCAAATAGAATCATAAGAGGATTGTGCATTGGACTTCACCAAATCATGTAGACTAGTGGAGTCTTGCTATTTTGCAACAGAAGAAAAGATGTGTGTGTGTGTTTGTGTGTGTGTACGTAAACACACACTAACTATAGGTAAGTCTTCTTAGCTTTCTAACTAGCTGACTAACTAAACTTAGTTAGTTAGTTAGTTAGATAGCTAAGAAGACACTGAAAAAGTAACTATATTTTGTTAGTTAGTTAGTTAGCAAGTTAGAAAGCAAAGAAGACAATGAAAAAGTAAACGCCTGCCTTCCTTTTGGGTAAAATGAATGGTACTTTTGATAAAGACTTCTTCTCCCTCTGGATCCACCACGGTGCTAATCACAGACAGCATTCAGGGAAAGTCAATCAAATATGCATTATAGGTTCTGAGGCTAAGAGGAAAACATCTGTGCCTAGAGCTTTGTGGCATTAGTTTTACCGCAATTATCTTTCTCTTTAGATGCTTTAGTTCTGGGGTAGCCCAGTAAGTAAAGCCCTGGATTATCCAAGAAGAAAAGAAAATGAGAGGTGGTCTGGGATAGGCTGAGCTGTAATCTAAACAAGGGAAGAGTGACTGTGTATTATCTTAATATGAATGGAGATTCCTGAGATAATGCATGCAGCTCTTAAAAGGGAAGAAAAGGGGTCTTCCCAACAGCCACACCATTGTTCAGATTTTGTCAAAGCTGAAATAAGAGGAGACAAGCTTTTCAGGTCCAGTCTGTGAGGACAGAAGAGTGGAATGTGGTTGGAATCCAGCTGAGTGTTTGATGTCTTCATTTCATTTCATTTTCTTTCTTTCTTTCTTTTTTCTTTTCTTTCTTTTTTTTACCCAGGTCCTTTCTAAAGGAAACCTGGTAGGAGCATGCGGCCTGCCTCATGAAAAGGGCAAAACCTCAGGCAAGTCTCTTCCTCAGTAATGAGTTGACATACAATTTGATGACAACAGCACATCTTCATTGCCAGGGGTGAGCTAATAGAGCTGTGATGACTTTGCACCTGCTGCTTCAGCCTGACTATGGGAGAGACTAATACAACTCACACACACACACACACACACACACACACACACACACACACTAACCTTACTTCATGATCTTCCAGAGGCCCATTGTCCCCTACGCCAAGAATGCAACTTGATGGATTGAAGGTTTGATAATAATATCTCTCTTTGGGACAAGAATGAAAGGACTAGAATGTTAAGCCTCATTTTCCCATTGCTTTTTTTTTTTTTTTGTTTGTTTGTTTCCTCCTCCTCTTCCATCAGATGAAAAGATGGAGCTTGAATGTGCAAGCAATTACACGAAACCCTTCATGACCATTCATTTTAAGAAGGTCCTTTCCTCCCGAAATTCATGTGAGATGCGACTGCTCTCTCTGCTCGGTGACATTTGATCTCTTTCAGGTCTACATTCTTTTGGAGGAGAAGAGAAGAAAGAGCAGCAGGCAATGGCATTTCGAGCCTTCCAAAGGGAACACGTGATCCTTGCTTTTGTGTTTTCTTTAAAAAAAAAAATCTTATAGGATGGAAAGCAAAATAAGAAAGATGCTTCCAACAGAGGATTGGTCACTCAACTCTTAGGCTTCAGCTTTCACTGACTGGATCTGCTGATTTTTCATAAATTACAAGAGGTTGCCTCCTTTTCCTTTACATTCTTTCTGCCAAATACAATGTGCAGCATTGTTGCAGGATAATGGTAAACCTTACAGAGGAAGACCCAGCAGGGTGATCGAGTTTCTACATTCACAGCAGAATATCTGGGAAATGAATGTTTACATGACCCTGAGCACAAGGTTTAAATATATGCAGCACTTTTGCTGTTAACTCCTTGAACTCGCTGCTTGAGCAGACTTGTTGCTGGGATGAATTCTGCTCCCCTTGTCTTTCCATTGTTACCGTTTAAAAATATTAACGTCCTGTCAGCTGTTTGGGACATCTGCTCCACTCTCTACATTGTCTGCATAGGGCTAAGCAGCCTTCCTTCCCTCAGGATGAAGGGGTGAGGAATGGAAGAATATAAACATTAGGTCCTCTTTTTATTTGTGTTGCTTGAAGACAGATGAGAGAACAGAGGGAAAGCTTGCGGAAAGCAAGCCAACAATAACGAACAGCAACCATCCTTCTGACAGAGAATGTTCTTGATCTTTCAGAGCTGTAATCTTTCTGTAAACAAAAGTTGAATATATGGATGACTTAATGTTTAGTTAATGGGCTGTTTAACAAAATAAAATCAGAAGTTCATCTGATAGTACATGTCTTTCTAAAATAAGAGTCATCGTATTTTAGTTTCAACAAAATTGTCTTATTCAGGACTAATTCTGCTGTGTGATGGGGATGAATAAGATTCAGAAACTGTCAAACTGAATGGGAAAAACACTGTACAGGTAGTCTCAAATTATGACCAGTCACTTAGAGATTGTTTGAAGTTCCAATAGACCTACTGTAGATGGTTGGAAGCTAAAACATATGAAGAACAGTTGCAAGAATTGGATTTGTCTAGTCTAGTGAAAAGAAGTACCAGGGGTGACATAATGGCAGTGTTCCAATATTTGAGGAGCTGCTTCAAAGAAAAGGGGGTTCAACCTATTCTTCAAAGCATCAGAAGGCAGGACAAGAAGCAATGGGTGGAAACTAATCAAGGAAAGAACCAACCAACCTAGAACTAGGAGAAATTTCCTGACAGTGAGAACAATTAACCAGTGAAAGGGCTTTGCCTTTAGAAGTTATGGGAGCTCCATCACTGGAGGTTTTCAAGAAGAGATTGGACAGCCATTTGTCCAGAATAGTATAGAGTCTCCTGCTTGTGCAGGGGTCAGACTAGAAGACCTCCAAGGTCCCTTCCAACTCTGTTATTCTGTTTCTCTTAGTTACTTTTAAAAAAATGTGTGATCATATTAAGATATTGTAACATCTTCTGACTCGATCTAATGACATAATTATTATTCTTTCATATTTGAGTTTCTTAGAAAAACCTTTTTTCCCAATACATTCAATGTATAATTGCAAAACGTTTGCAGTTTGTAATTTGTTTTACATTAAGTAGTTGAAATTCTTGTCCCTTTGTGACAGATTTATATAATGTATATCCACAAAACAGTTCATATTGAATCTTTCTGTATTTGAGATTGTTATATACACAATGTGAAGTCACAGCCACCAGTTCTTCAGTTGGTGGGGGCCTTTACATGCATTAAGTTTTTCCCAAGTATATATACCTAGTATATATGTGGATTTAAGCAGTGTGGCTTTTTATAATTTACAGATGGAACTTTTGTCAAAGTACAGATTTTTAAATGCTATCCAAAGCTTTTTAGTGTTTAGGGAGATTTTCAGTCAACTAGGTCATGGTTGTCCCAAAGGTGCTTTTTCAAAAAATTGGACTTTCTGGTTTTCTTTGAAGAGCCTTGGTAGTACGGTGGTCTAAGGCACCCTGTTATTAAGCTGGTTATTAAGACCAGCTGCCTGCAATTACTGCAGGTTCGAATCTCGCCAAGGCTCAAGGTTGACTCAGCCTTCCATCCTTTCTAAGGTAGGTAAATTGAGGACCCAGTTGTGGGGGCAATAAGCTGACTTTGTATAAATATACAAAAGAATGAAGGTTATTGCTTAGTGCATTGTAAGCCACAATGAAGGGCTTACAATGAAGGGCGGCATATAAATCAAATTAAAAAAAAAAAGACATTTTGCTTCTCAACTAAGAAGCTTCTTCAGCTCAGACTGGATGGTGGGGAATGGAAGAATTTATACTCCTTGCAGACAGCTGATCATTTCCATTTTTTTAGCAAGTCACCTGGAGGTTTATCTGTGTCATCAGGGTCACCTGAGTGGTGCAAATAGGTGCTGAAGAAGCTTCTTGGATGAGAAGCAAAACATCTTCAAAGACAAACCAGAAAGTCCAGGTGCCTCTTGAAAAAGCATCTTAGGGACAAGACTTTTTAGTATGGGACTGAGTGTGCCAATAACCATTGCAACCACCACAGCCAGTTTATGCCATAATTTTTCAACTTAGATTTTTAGATCTCAATACTTTGTAAACTTCCACAATTCTGTGTCTTCTATTCTACTATCCACTGGTTTTGCCATATCAATTATCCACATTTTCTTCTTTTCAACCACTGTTAAATTGGTGTGTTATGATCCAAGAGGGTAATCAACTTGCATTATGAAATTCTACAATATTTTAATCTGCTCCTTATCAGCTACTTTTTCAACTCTATAATCCCATCAGTTATAATATCAACAAAGGAACCTGGAAATAGACTCAAGGTTGACTACAGCAATAATCAAAATGGCTGAAAAAGAAAAGAGGCCTTTGCGGTACTACGATGTGAGGTTTAGCTGAGGTAGAGATTAGGGAGTCTGGTCTGAAGGGAAAAATCTGCTGTGAGTTTATTTTGTAGGGAAGGCTGGCTTCAGTAATAGGAATGGTAGGAACCTGAGTATATCTAAGACCGTCCAGCTATTCATACCTCCATTTGAAACGTAACGCTTGTCACTCTGTTTTCAAAAATTCCTTTCTTCATCAGGTCGTTCTGCCCATTTGGAAGAGTCTCAAGGGGCCATTCCAGTCTCAGTTTTCTGGAGGTTGTAGGAGAAAGGTTTTAGCAAGTGTTTATCTGCTATATATTTCGAATGATAATTACATTTCAAAGAGGAAGCACAGTTGGCAGTTTGCTCCTAGTGGGGTATGGGCAGGCTGCCATCTTCTGCAGGCCCCTTCCTGGGGCCTGCTGAGACTAAAACCAGTCTTCCCACCTGTTTGGGAACACAATGAGATCTTATTATATTCATTCAAAACACCCAGGTAGCTTTTCAACAATGACATTACTTGCTACTGTAAAAGATGCTATATAGTGGAAGTCCCAAAGCTAAGTACCCCCAAGAGAACAATATATTTGCATAAATAGGCTGTAAAGTGAAGCCTTATATTTCAACATGCAATCAGGAAGTGTAATATACTGTAATAGAGCTGAACAAGCTAGGAGTTTCTCATTACTTTAATTGTGGGGAATATGCCATTACAAACTCAGATTATATCAGTGGAATGGTTGCTGATATTGAAGTAGAAGGAATTTGCTCTGCTCTTATGTAGCATAATATGCTTCTTTGAACAATTAGCTTTTCTCCCATAGCTGTTACTGGTTTTGCATATATTTCAAGCTTTGGTACTGTAGTACAAAATCTTTGGTGCATGTTAACCTTCACTACTTTTGGCTACCTGAAATGGAAGAGGTCCGGTAAATATGTATTCATTGAATTCAGGTTCTAAATCAATGCTAAGGTAGCCACTCAAGTCAATGGTAAATCCTAAAAGACAGAATATTCACTCAGTAAAAGAACCAGCCACCTGGGAAAGCCAAGGAAAATCATCAAAACCGTAAAAAAAGCGAAAGTTAGAATATTTTGGACATGTGATGCAACATCCAGAAAAATACGGCATACTTCACTTAATCCTCCAAGGAGGCAAATGAAGTCCAGGCAGAAGAAGAACATCATGGCTTCAAAATCTAAGGGACTGGTTTGGACAAAACTCAACAGCACTTTTTCGTGAGGCTGATGATAAAAATAGGATCATCAACATGATCTCCAATGATGGATATGGAAGAAGAAGAAGGAGGAGGAGGAGGAGGAGGAGGAGGAGGAGGAGGAGGAGGAGGAGGAGGAGGAGAAGAAGAAGAAACCAGGAAGAGGACCATCAAATATTCTATCTGTTGCACTGAAATGATAGTACAGATGACAAATGAGAAGTTCTGCAATATGTATAGAACAAGTAGTCCTTGACTTACAATTGGTACCAGAATTTCCAGTGCTAAACAAGGTGGTTATTAAGTGAAGCTCATCTGATTTTTATGTTCTTTTTTATCATGGTTGTTAAGTGAATTATTGCAATTGTTAAGTGAATCACATGGTTGTTAAGCAGCTCTCTGTCTCCCCCCCCAATTTACTTTGCTTGTTGGAAGCTGGCTGGGAAGGTCACAAATGACAGTCACATGATTCTGGGACACTGTAACCATAGATACTGGTTGCTAAGTGCCTGAATTTTGATCATGTAATTATGGGAATGCTGTGACAGTCGTCAGTGTGAGGACCAGTTATAAGTCACTTTTCTCAGGGCAGTTGTAACTTTGAACAATCACCAAAGTGGTCAAGTGGTGTAAGTTGAGGGCTATTGTAGCAGATATTATTGCATTGTTTTGGAAACATTACAGCTGATTAAAAAAACAGTGGCAAGTCATAGAAGCCAGACCACATAATTAATAGTGACATCCAAATGTCTGACTTTATGACATGCATCTGTTTAGACTGAAATCTCATTATTTATCTGAATCCAAAATATTTTCCACACAGCAGGCAGTTTACATCTTTAACTGTATGGTTTCCATGTTTTGGGGGAACACAAGAGTTTCACTGAGGAAATGTTAGGCTTGATTTTTTTTTAAAAAAAATGTCCTTTCAAAATGTCCCACAGATGGATCTAACAGCTGTTTGCACCTGGCAGATTAAATCTGGTAATCGACCTTGGTGTTTATGTGCTCAGGCAGTCACTGAACTAGAACCCATGGGGAGTATTGAAGAAAAAAAAAACCTTTAGCAACTGAGTCAAAGAGAGAACCTCCCACCAGCCAGTTTAAGCACCTCTCAGCTGGAAACCAACTATGTGAAAACCTTGGAGGGCTGAGGCAAGTATCTTTTTCATTCCTTTCCTTTTAGTTTTCAAAGGCATACCTACAGACAGAAATATGATATGAATTGCTGGGATATTTCTCATAACTTGAAAGATAAAATACTGGAAGTATCAGCGTTGTTATGTGTTGCTTATCAGGATGATTTATATCATTCAAGGACAAAAAGAAATTATCTCAGGCAATAAATATTTTCTTATTATGAGCTGTTGATGTCCAAAGAATCCAACTCTAGAAATGTTCCTGGCCTCAAAGGGGAAAAACACATGGACAGGAAGAAAATGTGCAGTGAAATGGCCCATCTAAATCAGGAAAAAGTAAGGGGATCTTCAGAGAATTTTATATGGCTGAATCCGAGAAAGTATGGCTATTTCTAATCAGGTTTTCCATTTCTCATTCAGGTCTTAGTTACCACAGCTGCTCTATGTTCGTTTCATTAAATCAGACAGTTTTCATATTGCCATATATTATGTGGATACAGGATATGACTTTCTTTTCAAAAGTAACAGCTAAGAAAGCTGGACTCCAATCCAGTCTTTACTCCGGGAAATATTGTAATGTTAAAACTTCAATCATTTCAACAAAATTGCCAATCAGTTGTCCAAAGGAAGGGGAAGAAGGGGAATAAACCCAGTTTCCTAGTTCCAATCCTGGGCAGATGACATTTCTATTGATTATCTGTCTAATGTCTATATTGTTGGGCATTTATTTCAGGGCAGTTTAAGATGTCAATTTTGACTTTTACAGCTTACATGCCCTAGGTTTTGATTACAGGTGGCACTGCCTACCCCAATATAAACTGATTTAGACTTACAGCCAGCAGAAGATGCCTTCTCCTTACCTACTCCACACTTTCAAATAATTTTATTGTATCAAACTATTTAAGAGAAAAATAACAATAGCATACAAGATATAAACATGATTAACTAAAATATAACATCCATATTTTCTAAAAATGAAAAAAAAAGAATGAAGATCAAAACAATAAAAATAAAAGGTAGATTGAGCCAAGAAATGTATCTCATGGACAAACAAGTATTAAATGTTAATTAGTTTGATCTCTTTCTTCCTCTTTTGTTGGAGGAAAAACTATTGTTTTTCATTTTGTTGAGACTCAAACAAACCAGCAATCAATTCTTCCTAAATGCTGGCTAGCTATGTCTTTCTGATATTATACTATAATTAACAAACATATTAGAATCTTCAGCAATCTCACTTGAAAGAAAAGAAAAAAAAAACAGCAAGATGTTTCAAAGAAAGTCCAATCAGAAATCAGTTTCTTTGGAATTTCTTCAAATCAGACCAATTACAAATTCAACTGAATGAAGAACCTATCAGAATCCGGCTATCCAGTATTCTGATGACATGATCCAATTGGGGATTAGTTATATTGCAAATATAGTTGTTGCCTGGTTTCCTGTGAGCTGCCAAGAAGCGTGCTACAGAAAAGACACTTTCACCCCTGAAAATGCCAGTCATAGTTGCTAATGAAACATCTGGATACTCAGTAATTAGAACATGGCCTATTAGCCTGGAAGCTCATCGCCACTGGATCGACCCAGTTTATGAAAGCTTTCATCAATCATCAAATTATATTCTTTGTCAGGCCTTTCTAGGTATTTACTGCCAAAAATAGCTTTTCATTTCAGACATGATGCATATTGTTTTCTCACTTGCAATTAGGGTTGCCAGGTCTGCTTCCAAAAAATAGCGGACAAGCGGGGGGGGGGGTTTAAGTAGTAAAAAAATTAAAAAAAATTACAATTAAATTATATATTTTCTTACAAACATTTTAACACGTATTAAAATAATCACTTCAAAACTTTACTTAAAATTCAAAACATCAAATATATTATAATAATATGTAAAATATTAAATTACATTTTACTTTGCTGTTGTGTGTATTTTTTATTTGACTGCGCAGCTTTGATCAATTCTTTGTGTTTAAGGAATAATTCTTTAATTTCAGTACAACATTGAGAAATATTAAAAAATATACAAAGTTCACTTCAAACTGATACAAGCAGTCGGTTACGTTCGTCAGTCCACAAATTTCCCATGACACTGAAAATTCGTTCAATGTTTGCATTTGATACCGGAATTGATGCACAATACTGGAACAGTTTCAGTAAATTCGGAGCTGGCTCTTTCTTGAAAAAGTACGTCCACTTATCAAGGGATGAATCGCCTTGCAGATGAACATAAACTTCTTCTAAGGCAGAAATTTCATCGAAGAGAGTGTTGGGTGGAAGTTCTTCTCGCCATGGTGATAATAACCAGATGTTCGTCATTTCTTCTAAAGTTGGAGGATTATTGCGATCAATTAGATTGAAACAACTTAGCGTCTCATATACTGAATCGGTAAAATTATACCACTTTTCTAGGTACGCAATGGCTCTTTGATACACGTCGATGGCTTCTTTCTTGAACTTTTGCACGGCATTCTCAGGCAAATGTTTTTTTACGTAAGGCAAATAAAACTTTCATTCCAAAAAACTGCTCATTGTATTTTTTTTGCAAAGAATCACGCAGCTTACACATGATAATGTGAAGATCACATGCAAGAATTTTCTTGCTTTCCAGCTTCAATAGGGTGTCTTGCATTATTGACATGAAGAAGTGTGTGAAATATAAATACAATTCTGAAATTGTTGGTTCATTGTCCTTTGTGAGTTCATTTTCCTGATCCGAAATAAGGTTCCAGATAACCTTATGGCACTCATCAGATCCAAGAGAAATAAAATACGATTTTAGAGGTATCCAGTTTAAAAGAAGTCTTTCGACCGCTTTAAACAAACTTAACCAACGTGTTGGAACATGGCGCAAAACTTCATGGAATTCTGACTTGCAAAACTCAAAAAATGATTTCAACTCTTCTCGTTTCTTCGCAGAATTCGAAAATTCGGCAAAAACCTTCAGCACTACATTTTCAATATCAAAAGATAACTGCTTTAATGCATTTTTTGCTCTGTTGTGTAAAATGTGATTATTGCAATGAGCATTCGATCTTTGTCTCATTCTAACTTATGAAAAAAAAGACAAAACGCGATTCTCCTATCCTTATTCTCTTAGACTGTACAGCTTTAGATTACATACCATTTCATCATAAAGCTTTTGAATAAAAAAATGTCCACTATTTTGTGAAAAAAAATAGTGAACATAATGTGAAAAAAGTGGACTGTCCGCTCAAATAGTGGACACCTGGCAACCCTACTTGCAATAATTTCTTCATTCAACTAGCAGTTGATATCTCCATTTGTATAGATATGGCTTTCATTTTTCCACTTCCTTTCCTCTAAAGTCAGCTGGAGTTTTATTCATTCCTCCTAAGAATCATTAGCAATATTTATGGAATTCCCAGTAGGGTATCAGCAACTATTGCTCACTTGGATTTCCAAGATGCTGCTATTACTGTATTTATAAATGTATCACCTTCAGCTCTTATAACCAGCTACCCATGTTCCTGCTTTCCATCATATGGAAATGACACTGGTGTGAATTAGATAGCAAAGGTAAAGGAGTCCCTGCAGATTTTACTCTGCTAAGTCTTTGCTGTCTATAAGGGGTGGTGCTCATCTTTGTTTCAAGGCCACTGAGCCAGCACTGTCTGAAGACATTTTCCACCAAAGTGGTACCTACATATCTAGTCACATTTGCATGCTTTCAAACTGTTAGATTGGCAGAAGCTGGGGTGAGGATGAGAGCTCTCATTCCATTGCATGGAGCTTGGATCTCGAACCTGAGCTATTAGCTTTCCAGCTCAGCTTATTTTAACCACTGAATTACTGTGCCACCTTGAATTAGATAGTAAAGGAATAAAATACATGTTTACTAACAACCTCCAGATCATGTTTTGCTTTCCTCTGAACTATTTTTCAAAGATTAATAGCAATATACAAACTTGATTGGCATGCTTTACAGATGATCTTTCCTGTTTTTCCCCTCTAAAGATAATGCAAATGTTCTCAGACATGAAGGACTATCTCAGTTATTTCTGGTTACATTCCTGTTCAAGTCTACTTCCCACAGTATTGAGTGTTCTGTTTATATAATTTCAATAACAAGCATCACAGTTAATATCTGCTATGTCATTATTGAGGTTTATATGTAAATATGTAGTTCATTAAGCAAAATGAGAGTATTTGGCTAAAAACACCTTATCTACATTTTTGCATTAGTAGATCCCTTGAATCCTAGTGATACCAATACTTTCATTAAAAGTAGAGGAAAAATACTGTCAGAACCACAAAGGACAGGTAGTCATCAACTTACAACAGTTTGCTTAGTGACCATTCATGGTTACAACAGCACTGAAAAAGGGACTTATGACTGTTTTTCACACTCACAACCATTGCAACATCCCCATGGTCACATAATCAAAATTCCAATGCTTGACAACTAACTCACATTCATGACATTTGCGGTGTCTCAGGGTCACGTGATCCCTTTTTGCAATCTCCTGACAAGCGAAGTCAACAGGGAAGCCAGATTCACTTAACAACCGTGTTACTAATTTAAACAACTACAGTGATTCAGTTAACAAAGATGGCAAGAAAAGTCATAAAATGGGGCAAAATTCACTTGACAAATTTCTCACTTAGCAACATAAATTTTGGGGTCTATTGTGGTAAAGTCAACTTGAGGCCTATCTGTAATATAAATTAGATTGTCAAAAGCCTGAATGGCCATTGTAATAAGGATGCTTAGGATATATCCTTTTGGTTTGACTTTGTTGTGGCTCCGTTACCTGAGCCTGTGTCATCGGCAGGAGAGGACTCCGAGAGTGAAGGAGAGGAGTTGGCAAGGCCTCCCTCTCCAGGACCCTCCTCTCTGGCAATGCCTTCGGTGTCTGCCGAAGGGCAAGAGATAGGGCTGGGGCCAAGCACGTCCACGCAGCCACAGGTGGACAGTGATGAGGGAAATGAGTTTTGGCTGGATCCTTGGCAGCGTCGCAGAGATAAGCGCGTGCAACAGAAGAAAAGGTGTGCCAGAGATTAATCTGAGTCACTGGACCACACCCCACAGGGTATAAAAGGGGGTGAGGTGGCCATTCAGACTCTGTGCTGGACAAAACTAACTACTATCGAGTCACATTGCATCTTTGGAAACAACATTATCGGCCTTGGATTTATTTTACGAACTGGACAATTCTTGACTGTGTGTATTTTGTTTGTGAATAAAGTTCTTGGCAAGCAGCTACTGGGTTGCTGCCAAGCTTCTTATCGGAAGAATTGGTTGTCTGCCAGTTTATTTAACCCCCGGCTGTCTGTTTGTGTGCATGTGTGAGACAGGGACAGAATAGACTTCTTGTTCTGCCCCAGCTATGGACCCCAAAGAACGCAGCACACACAAAATCCATTCAAACCTTAGTTTACTAAATAAACCAGTTTTTTACAACAACGGCTGTTAATTAACTGCATTAACAGCTGCCAAGAATTCAAAGAATAATACTGAAAGCTTACTGTGGTTGGCAGAATGCCCAGAAGCAATTTGCAGGAAGCTGATGAGATAAGCAAGACAAGACATGAAGGTATGTGAACAAAGCTGTTCCCTGCAAATTGCTTCAGTCGGTGTTCCTCCTTAAATAGGCTAAGGGAGTGGCCAATTAGCCCCAAGGCTTACTCTCGAGGAGACCTTCTCCTGAGGAGCCACTCCTGCCTTTTGGCAGCTCTGAATGCCCGTGCATCAAGAAGAGGCTCCTCCTCTTCGTTCTCTTCACTTAAGGGAGCTTCTGGAGGTTCTGAAGGCCCTGACTGAATCCCCACCTCTGGCACCACATCTTTTCCAGCCTCCTCATTGTCTGACTCGAGTGCCAGCTGCACAGGCTGCTGGCGCAGCACCAGACCAGCCTCCTCGCTGTCGGAATCAGCTACTAGCTGTACAGGCCGCTGATGGGCCACAACACTTTTTTAAATTATTTAACATTTTTCCAAACCAGCATCTAATAAAATTATTGGCAAAGAAGTTGCTTTTAAAGCTTCTGTGTATATGGCAGAATCCACTTTTAGGAAACCTACCAATATGGTATACATGTAGTCCTCAACTTACAACAGTTCATTTAGTGACCATTCAGAGTTACAACGTGACTGAAAAAAATGACTTATGACCATTTTTCACACTTACAACCATTGCAGCATTCCCATGGTCACATGATCAAAATTCAGACGCTTGGCAGCTGACTCAGATTTATGACAGTTGGAGTGTCCTGGGGTCATGTGATCTGCTTTTATGACCTTCTGACCAGCAAAATCAATGGGGAAGCCAGATTCACTTAATAACCACGTGACTAATTTACCAACTGCAGGGATTCACTTAACAACTGGGGCAAGGAAAGTCATAAAATGAAGCAAAATTCATTTAACAACTATCTCGCTTAGCAACAGAAATTGTGGGCTCAATTGTGATCAGAAGTCGAGGACTACCTGTAATATGGGTTTTCTTTTTCATGATGGTGGGTGAAATGGTAGTGAAGGTCATAGGACATGTTTGGTTATGAATGCTTCATTTGCCTTAAGTTATTACTGTATCTCTGAGACTTCTTTGCTTAAAAACCATAAAACAATGATAAAACAATAGGAAGATCCTAAAAACTGCTGTGCAAAATGTTTGAGCTCTTGTTCCTCACTAGAGATTCTGCAGAATTGTTAGATGGAATGACAAGAGTTCACTTAAACTCTCTTTAGCTGACAATCATGATCCATGATCCTTGTGAAAACCCTACTATGGAGTGATGATGAGTATCAGTCTAAAGTAATAGCAGCGGTTATGACATCTTGCTCACTACAAAATCGTCAGAAGCAAGTTTACAGTTGACCATGAAATCCTGAGTCATACCTAGTACATCGATACACCCTTGGCATGCATAATCACTATCACTATCAAGTTGGAGTTTTAGAGGTTAGCTTTGTTAACTGACTCAAGGAGAGTCTGAGAAATGTAAAGTTACCACCCTATCAAAGTATACAGTGTGTTCAAACTCAGCCTTTTAGCTATTGGCACTACAAATTAGCTTCTTGATAAGGTAGGCAATATAATCCTTACTGATCATAAGAGCTCAAGCGTTCAACCTTTTGACCTATCCTTGTAAGGCAGTGCAGATCATAGAAAGAGTTCTTTGTCAGAGATCCAAGCCGAGCCCCGATTTCAAGTGACTGAATGAAGTGGCACCCCTCTTCTATTCAGCAGAATGGATACTTCACTTCATTTTGTATTATTTATTTATTTATTTATTTTGTCGCATTTCTATGCCACCCAACTCCCAAGGGACTCTGGGCGGCTTACAACAAAGAATAAAACAATGTGAATAATCCCATAAAAAATGTTAAAAAGAAAAACATTAAAACATTAAAAACATTAAAAACATTAAAACACATGCACTCCAATTCGTGGCTGGGTCTCGCAAGATCATTATAACGAGATCAATGGCCCCAGGCCTGCCAGAAAAGCCAGGTCTTCACCACTTTGCGGAAGGCCAATAGGATGGGGGCGGTCTGGACCTCAAGAGGTAATTGGTTCCAGAGAGCCGGGGCAGCCACAGAGAAGGCCCTCCCCCGCCCACCTGCCAGCTGACATTGTTTAGCTGACAGGATCCGGAGGAGACCGACTCTGTGGGATCTTACCGGTCACTGGGAGTTATGTGGTAGAAGGAGGTCTCAAAGATAGCCTGGCCCTGAGCCATATAGGGCTTTAAAGGTAATGACCAACACCTTGAATTGCACCCGGAGACTAATAGGGAGCCAGTGCAGCTCGTGGAGAATTGGAGAATTGGTGTAATGTGGGTGTATCTAGGCGCACCCACTATATCTCGTAATTGGCAGTGATGCACTCCATGAAGAGTGGACACACACATATCGCCTTGCTTATGTTCAAAACTCCTAGGAGGCTACAGCTCCCAAAATCGATATCCTTCTGGAAGGAAACGAGTTGGAAAGCAGACAGAAACTGAAGCTATCTCACTCATCGTGGAGCAATATCTAAGCTCTTTTCCCATGAAACACACACAGTTTTTTCCCCATAGATTCTTTGTAGTGTAATTTTTAAATAAAACTCAGAAGTTTCAGGTGGGAGTATCTCCCTCTCTCTCTCTCTCTCTCTCTCTCTTTTGGTTTTAAAAAACAAACTTTATTAGATTTTAAAAAAATAAAGTTGTATAAAACATTCACAACCTTAAAATACAATCAACAGTATCAACAAACAACAAACAAAGTATATATAATGTATATAAGTACACATATATACCAAAAACTTATTTTCCTTTTTTTCCTTAATGACGGTGTATAATTATTACTTTTAATTTCTTATTAAATTTTGACTTTACCTTCTTTTCCATTGATTTATCCACTCATACCAACTGTCCCATATATTATATAGTGTATATATGTGTGTGTGTGTATATATATATATATATATATATATATATATATATATATATATATATATGTATGTATGTGTGTGTGTGTGTGTGTGTGTGTGTGTGTGTGTGTGTGTGTATGTGTATATATATTTATATTATATTATATCATACCATGATATGATATTATACCATGATATAGATATTATACCATGATATAATATCTTGTAGGAAGTTAGCACCCACCCCTCTCCTAGGAAAATGAGATATTTTAGAAAATATTAAAAGGGCCGAATATCTCCCCTAAAAGAGAGGCAAAAACTCAGCCCCCAACCCACTTTTGTCAATGGGCCATTAAGGCCTGGCCCAGGCTATTCTACATAACAAAGATCTACCTCCTTCAGGCAGAGCCATAGTAGGAATTGCCCAAAGCCCTTTCATTACATCATCACCCAGCAAGAGTCAACCAAGCCTGGGACTCAAAAGACAACCTACAAAATTACCGCTGCATGGCCCCATGGGAGTCTAACAACCAATCAGAACACAAGCTCAAATTCAAAGCCCAACAGAGGGTATAAAACCCAGGCACGCTCAGCATCTCTGCCCTTTTTTGCCCAGGACTTCAAAACCATATGGTCCTGTCCACCATTTAAACTATTTTTTCAAGCAGTCTCCATGTTTTCAGTGTCTTTCTCCCTACTTGGAACTAAACCCAGATGGACATTCCTTCCAACAATCTATTTCTATGCAATAATAACCCGGTTATGACAGTACTATAGTAAGGAATGTATCAGTGGTACACAAAATATATTTGCATTTCATTTTCATCTGCAGCACATAGTTTCAAAAAAAAAAAATCACTCCTAGACAAGAGCCTTAAAAAATTAAAAAGTATAAGTTGCACATATGCATGAATACATCAAATACTCATGTACAGATTTCACAGTGTGTTCTTTCTTTGACAAATTAGATGCTGTAAGTGAGAGAACAGTATGCTGCAATGAACTGCTATTGCATGGAACCAATTTCCATTTGCTGCTTTGACATATTGTATTGTATCTCCCTTGCAATGAAATGAGATGGATGGATACCAACTGTACCTGTAGTTTGGATATTATCTAACATATTACAGAGATAGTTATAAAATATTCATATTTCTACATTGAGATCTCGTGTCCTTTTCTTTCCTTCATGTTCCCAGTAACCAAACTACTTATGAGGATGAAGCCCAATATACTAGTACATTATAATTGGGGAAAAAGGTTAGTACAGCATAATGGAGGAATGGAGAACTTTTGGGGAAAAAATACACTTTGAAAGGCTATTAACATAATTATTTCAATCAGTTCCTGTCAAATATTTCAGAAGGTCAAAATCTCACTTTTTTTAAAAAAAAGAACACATTTTTAAATGAGGTGTGTCTCTCATAAAGTTTCATTAAACTGAAATATGTGGTAGGAAATCCATTAAACTTAACAGTGTTTCTTGATATGGAATTTTGCATTTTCTCATAGAATTAATCAAGCCACGGGGAATCTGCAGAAATGGGTCAAAAAAGAAAAGACTGAAATTATGACTACACAATTGAAGTTTCCAGACTGACCTTTTTGACTTTTACCTCTCCAGCTCCCAAGGATGTCTCAGAATGAAACCAGTGCTATTTTATCTTTGCCAGTTTCAGACCACTGTACAGGAGCAATAGATGATGATAACATCCTAACAAATGCTAGACCATTGGATGAACCCTGTGGATTGGTGATTGTCTTCAATTTATATTGATATTCCCTCGAATTCTTTCAGTCTCATCATGGTGACAACTCATAGAATTGTTGTGACCTAGGCCTAAGTAGTTATTACCAGGCACAATCAGTTCTAAATAAACATATTTTATTAGAAAAGCTGAGAATTACTTTATTCTCAGCTTAGTCCAAATTAATTCCAAAACAAATTCTTCATAAACAGTCCTTCGGCCTTATCACCAACCTTTATCTTCTTTGGCACCCTGCCAAAGGCTTTTTTTGGCAAAAGTTCAGAAGCAAGAGACGCTGACAAGAAAAAAAATGTAGCAACATTGCTTTCCTACAAAGATCCCAAGAGCCGTTGCTGTTCTTTTAAGCCTTCTGGGAGGGGCCAATCATCTCCTGGACTTACTCCCAAGTCATCCTTTTTGCTTTAGCTGCTTTTGCCTTCTGGCAGCTCTTTGCATGCATGCACTAGGAACAGGCTTCTCCTGCTCCTCTGCCCTCTGCTATCTGTCTCTGGAGGCTCCGGAGACTGCACATCGCTCCCAGATGGCCCTGGCCCCATCTCTACCTCCGATGCAGAGCCCTCATCCGGGCCTTCCTCTGACTCCAGGACTGGCCCATTGTCCTCCCCAGCCTCCTCACTGTCCAACTCTGCTGCCAGCTCCGCAGTCTGCTGGAAGACCACAACAAGAATGTCTGCTGGGAATTGGAATCCATCCATGGTCCTCTGTGTTTTTATTCCTTTCAGTATTTTGTGAGCTTCTTTAAAAGACCAATGAGTTTATCTTCTTGGCTTTGGGAAAAGTACAATAGGATGGATGTTGACTGTATCTTTTTCTTTTATATATTAAAAGGCAAGTATTGGCAGCATTCTTCACCAATGGGGATCATTTATTGCTCTCAAACAATATGTATCTTTTAGCATTACAGGTCCATGCTTTTTAAAAAGTAAGTTATAACTGTCTGGTGTCCTTCCAAGTACTGTAAAATATTGTACTATTATAGTGTAGTTGTGGTATGCTGTAGTGTAAATGTGGACTATTGCATTAGTCAGTGTCCAATTGATGAAGGAAAGCTATGAGTTATCCTCAGATTTTGGATGTAGAATTATTTCCAAGTTATAAAATAAACAGGCCCTTGTCATTTTCACGGGTGTACTGCCTCATACACTGTATGAGTTTAATGTCAGTCTGAAGGACTTATGTATGGGGACAAATATACAGTATCTGTATCAACTTTTTCCAACCAGACCACATTATCTTTTGTGATGTTTTTCCTATTCACAGAGCTGGAGTAGGTGTGGCCTGCGTGTGATGCATCTGGCCCGCGGGCTGCCAGTTTGACACCCCTGAATCAGACCATAAACTATGATCAATCAGGGTACCCATCACTGTGTCAGAATAGCTACATGCATTTATCCATTTGCATTCAGCTTCCGTTCAGATGGGCATTTCTTGTGTAATAAGGAAGATGAATTGCCAGCAGAAAAAGAAGCTATTTAATTATGGGATTAGCCCTTGCTTTCTGGAGAATTCCCTCAAAGATACAGTCTCAGAAAACTAAGATTTTTTTTTTTCTTGAAGATTCATTGGGAATATTTTTCTACTACATGAAGCTAGGTTTCAGATTAGCATACAATTTACTGATTTCCATTTTTGTCATTTTGAAAAGAATTTTCTCATAAGACATTGACAATGGCTTCAGAGACAATGCATTACTGAATTTCCAGCATCGGAAAGCATCAGAGATATTTTTCGAGACGACTCCTGTAGACACGGCATCCCAAAGGCATGTCTGTCTGAGAAGCCAAATGCCTGTAAGAGTTGCCAGTGGTCAAGTGCCTTTACCAGCACACAAAAGCCAGTCAGGCTCCTAAAGTTACCGTAATGTCCATAATCTTTTATTTATAAGTCTCAATTCACTTGTCACTTGCATCTTTCCCAAATGCAACAGTACAGCGAGAAATGGCAAAGACATTGTAAATGTTTTATGCAGACTTGTGAGGAAGGCTGTATCTTCCATAAAATAAAAGATAATTTGATGAAGAATGCATCCTTGCTGACACTTAATATTTGCAATATACCATTTATGACATTATTTCCTGCAACACGGACCAGGCCTGCTGTTTTTTGTGCATTCTTTCTCAGCAGTTTGTTGTTTTATTTAAAAGGAGAAAATGGAACATGACAACTGATGATTTTCAGTGATCTGTAAAGATAATAAGGTAAAAGTAAAATAAATAATACATACATATATGCATGCATATACACTTCCTGGTTCCTATTATTCAGACAGATGAGAAAATTACCCCCAACCCTATCCACTTAATGTTTTCTTTTCTTCACAGTGCTTACTATGCCAAACCAAACCAAACCTATATCATTTTGTAACAAAATAAGCAAATACATATTTTCAACTTTTTAAAAAAATTTAAAAATCTAATTCATCAGTTCTAATGTATAGTACTGAACAGTACTGTAATATCTTATTGCTTTCCTGTCTTCTATACAATTTTGTTCAATTTCTGTTCATAAATGTTTTTATTTTACATCACTGACATTTCTGGAAGGATGATTAAATTAAGCCGTTGCTGATTTCATTGATGAATGTTATATTTAGATCCATTCCTGTGTTATCATCTTATAATTTGATTGTTTTAATGCTATAAAAATGTAATCAAATATATCAGTGTCAGATCTTGCCCACTTTAAAAATATTACCTGAAGAGACTTTTGGGAAGAAAAAAAAAGTCTAATCCCTCAACAAAACTCAGAAAGGATCAAATAAAATAATTTAAGCAAGGAGTTCTTATATGAAAGCCTATACCTCACATATATCTACTCAAAGTAATTTGGTAGAAGATGGGCACCTCTGAAGAGGAGAGGGGAGAAGGGGAGGGGAGGGGAGGGGAGGAGGGGAGGGGAAGGGGAAGGGGAAGGGGAGGGAGTTAAAAACTGGGCAAAATAAAAAGGTTAAAATAATCATTGGTTCTATTTTAACTTTTGCCTCTAGCTAATACTCTTTTTTCCTAATATATTAAAAACAATTTCACTTGACATTCAGAGATAACAAAATGTATGTCTTTCCTTTGTCTTTCCTCCCATTCTGAAAACATAAAAGTCATTTGGCTTCAGTTTGATTCTCAGCAATGATTCACATAGTCTCCCTACTTGGTGCAATTCTATGCTATGGCTTAACTGAACTGTTTTCTCCATACTACTCATCGCTGTTTCTGAAACCAACTTCAGAAAATTCAGTCCAGATAGCTTGGTTATAGGGCTAGATGGTTCTCAATCCAGATTATGACCATTAGGAGACCTAAGAGCCGTGGTGGCACAGTGGTTAGAATGCAGTACTTTAAGTTATTTCTGCTGACTGCTGGCTTCCTGCAATTTGGCAGTTCGAATCTCATCAGGCTCAAGGTTTACTCAGCCTTCCATCCTTCCGAGTTTGGTAAAATAAGGACCCAGAGTGTTGGGGGGCAATATGCTGCCTCTGTAAACTGCTTAGAGAGGGCTATAAAGCACTGTGAAGAACTATGTAAGTCTAAAGTGCTATTGCTATTGCTAATTCATCATTCTCCTATTTCTTTCCTTTCTGTTTCTTTCGAAAAGCCTAGCTTGGCTAGGTAGCTGCGATTTGGACTGGTTTAATCAGCTCTGCTTTTCTTTTCTTTTTTCTTTTAGGGATTGTTCTTCTAAATTAGTTCCTATGCTTTTCATTTGCTTTCCCCAATATTTGTACACATGGGTGCCTTCACATTCCCTTCCCATGTGCCTCAGCCTCTCCTTAACTGCCACCTAGTCCTCTTTCCACAGTTTAGTGTCTCATGGATTAATAGACTATTCATTTGATCTATAACTGAATTGCCTTTTCAGTAGGAACTATGAATCACTTTGGGTAAAAAAAAAGTATATATTTCACTGAACAATTAAGGAACACGACCTAGATGCTTTCGAAGGCTCTTTGAAGTTGCAAAATCTTCTGCAGATTTTAAAGATGTAAGCCATCATTTGAAAAGGAACCTGGATAAGAAGCTAAGCAAAGAGTCATTCAATTATTCTGTATTGTCTTAATGAAATCAAAATAATGTGAATGGTTTTACGATGATCTCTGGGTATTTCAAAGGGAATTAGCATTGTTGCTTTCTTGCACCTAGCTTTGTAAAGATAAGAAAAGGAACGTGAATCACAGCTTCTCTCAGCTCGCTCAGCAACCCAGAGGATGGTAATAAGCCACGCTGCAGTCAATGTGCGTTGAAGCAGGGAAAAGGTTTATTCATCATCCATAGCTGCTGCGGACATTGCTGAGTTCAGGTAACGATAACACAAAGTCGGCATTGGGCATCACCGCAGCCCAACGCCGTTTAAATAAGCACTCTAAGCAGTTCATATTTCAGGGTTTTCAGCTCCACACGTCACCCGTTCCACCCCAGCAATCAGGAGCGTCAGCGTGCAGCAGTTACCGAGCAAACCCTATTGTGTCTGCAAGGTGACCGTCCGCATACTCGCTCTATCACCCCCCTCCACCATATACGTGTCCAGGAACGTATCAGTGCCAACCACCACCTGCCACAGCTCCCCTGTAGCGCTCCCACAGGTGTATGGGTTTCTATCTTCAGATTGTCGAACATGGGGTCTCGACAGGCAGCTCCCCCTACCAGGAGTCCACCTGTAAGATATAAAGTAAAGAGTTAATATGAAACCATTATGAGGCTGTCTGTATATCGTTCCCGGGTTTTTGAGGGTATTTTCTGTGGTATAGTCTACGCAACTTATCAACCCGAAGGCTTTCAACTGGTACCCACGAGGCATCTTCCAAAGGGTAGCCTTTCCACCTCACTAGATACTTCAGCTTTCCTCTACTCAATTTGGAATCTAATATCTCAACTATTTCATAATGAGCCCCCGCCAAAGTTCCTGGACGGTCTAACGGGTCACGTATGCTATCTACGGGCTTTAATAAGCTGCTGCGAAATACCAGATGGATCTTTCCCAGTAAAGGTGGTAGTTTTAATTCGACGGTTACTGGGTTTATTACTTTCATAACAGTAAAGGGCCCGAGATATTTGGGCCCTAGTTTTTTACTGGGTATTTTCAATTTGATATATTTAGTAGATACGTAGACCTGATCTCCTATCTGAAATGGTTTGTGGTCCATTTTTTTTCGGTCGGCAAATGCTTTATATTCCTTTGCTGCTTTCTGTAATGCTTCCTTTATCTTTGGCCACTGGACTCCGATCCGTACCCCCCACTCCCTGGGAGACACCTGTTCTTGCTCTCCTGGTTCAAGTTCAGGGATTGCAGTAAACTCTTGACCATAGACAACTTGGAATGGTGTGACGCCGGTACTCCGGTGGACCGTGTTGTTATATGCTACCTCAGCGAATGGTATGAGATCCGACCAGTCGGACTGTTGGTACGAGATGTAACAACGTGAATATCTCTCTACCATAGCATTGGTCCTTTCTGCAGCCCCATTGGTACTTGGGTGAAAAGTAGAACTTAACCCTTGAGACAAACCTAACAGCATAACAAACTCGCGCCAGAACCGTGCTGTAAACTGTATGCCCCTATCTGATATAATCGGCCGAGGTGCACCATGCAACCGATATATATGCCGAATGAACAATTGTGCTAATTTCTTTGCGGAAGGCAGGCCCCTACACGGAACAAAATGAGCCTGCTTAGAAAAAAGATCCACTACAGTCCATATAACTGTGTGGCCTTTACTCTCGGGCAGGTCTACAATAAAGTCCATCCCTATCTCCTCCCATGGTCTACTGGGATCGGCAACTGGCTGTAACAAACCAAGCGGCTTACCAAGTCTCGTCTTTGTTACTGCACATATTTTACAACTTTTCACATATTTCTCCATCTCTTTGCGTATGCGAGGCCACCAAAACTGTCGTCTAATGAGATGTAGTGTCTTCAGAAAACCCAAATGTCCGGCAGTTTTTGAATTGTGACACCTGTCTAATACTGTTGCCCGTAGAGACTGAGGTATGTACAATTTCGTCCCCATCCAAGCCAACCCATCATGCTGAGTCAACAGCATTCTATGTTCACCTATCCAAGGGTCGCACTCCACTGCCTTTCGTAGCTCCATCTTCCATGTGAGCCTGGTTGTCCTATTGTGAGACCGGACTACTTGTTGGGGTTTTGGGATTATTGCCTGCACTACGTCTTCTCTCTTACTATTAAATTGAGGCATCCGAGATAACGCATCAGCCAGAAAATTCCTGCCACTAGGGACATACTTCAAATCAAAATTAAAACTCTGAAAGTACTGTGCCCAACGTACCTGTTTTGGTGTCAGTTTCCTAGGGGTTTGAAGGGCTTCCAAGTTCTTATGGTCTGTCCAGACCTCGAACTTCTTATTAATACCTTCCAACAAATGCCGCCAAGTCATTAAAGCCCACTTAACCGCAAACGCCTCTTTCTCCCAAATAGCCCAACCCCGTTCTGTGGATGTCAACTTGCGTGATGTGTATGCACAAGGATATAGTTTGCCATCCTTAGCTCGCTGCAACAGCACAGCTCACTAGCGTCTGCCTGCACAACAAACTCCAATGAGGGATCTGGGTGTTTCAGTACGGTTTCTCGGGCAAACAAGTCCTTCAGCTGCTCAAAGGAATGTTGACATTCCAAGCTCCATGGTAACAACTGTCCCGGTTTCACCTTGCTGCCGACAATATGTTTTGTTTTTAATAAGTCAGTTAACGGGAGGGCTACCTGTGCAAACGACGGGATAAACTGCCAATAAAAATTGGCAAAACCAAGGAAACTCTGTAATTGCCTTCTAGTTTTGGGCACCTGCCACCCTAATACTGTCGACACCTTTTTCGGATCCATCTCCACCCCATGTGCTGAAATGCGATACCCAAGATAGTCTAAAGTTGTGCGATGGAATTTGCACTTCGACAGCTTCACAAATAGCTTTGCATCTAGCAATTTGGTCAGGACCTGTCTCACCAGCTGAATATGTTCCTCCATTGTCTCAGAATATATTAAGATATTGTCCGAATACACAAGGATGCCCCGGTATAGGTGTTCAGGTAATACCTCATTAATGACCTGCATGAACACGGCAGGGGCGCCCTGTAACCCGAATGGCATTATACGGAATTTAAAACTTCCCAACGGGCAATTGAAGGTAGTTTTCCACTCATCTCCCGGATGTATCCTTACTCTATAATAAGCCTCTCACAAATCAAGCTTCGTGAATACCTTCCCTGTTGCCAATGTAGCTAACATGTCCTTCATCAACCGCAAAGGGTAAAGGTCCTCGACACAAACAGCATTTAAACTTCTGAAATCGACGCAGAGACGTAAGCCTCCATCTTTCTTTTCTGGTCCATTTCGTGGGAAGCCTCACCTAGTGAGGAAATCCGGGGATCCAAACGATGTTGTTCCGTTGCCCTACCTCTGCTTCCCCCTTTCTCCACACGCAATTTAGGACTTACCAAATGAAAACAGGGTTCAGGACCACTCCCTCCTCCCTGCCATGAGTTAACTGCCTCTGCCCCTATCCAGGGTTGCCAAGACGCTGCATCTCGAAAGCTAGCTTCCCCAAACTTTTCTCTTAAAACGTCCAGAGTAGATGCTCCAAGACCAGTGGAATAACTCCAGTCACATTCATCATCATCAAGCCACTTCCTCTCCCTCTAGCCATGGAAAGAGGTTTCCCCCTGATAACCTCCAGGGGTTGGGATTTTGTGAGTACCGGAACCAACAAGAGCGGAGCTCTGCCACCACTCCCCTTAGTCCTCCGCAGCTCAACGGAGTCCTGGCTTTCAACGATACCCTCCGCTTGCTGGGGTTTCCTTTCCTTTGTTCTAACCACCGGAGGATCTTCGGAGCTGTGTGCCTCCAATGTCTCCAGCATGGTGGTGTCCTCCTCCTCCCCTTTGGGACTCGCTGATGCAGCCGTCACGCCCTCCACCATCCCCTCTTGCTCGGCGGTACTCACAGTGGCAAAGAAAAACACCGACTTTCTCTCAGCTCGCTCAGCAACCCAGAGGATGGTAATAAGCCATGCTGCAGTCAATGTGCGTTGAAGCAGGGAAAAGGTTTATTCATCATCCATAGCTGCTGTGGACATTGCTGAGTTCAGGTAACGATAACACAAGGTCAGCGTTGGGCGTCACCGCAGCCCAATGCTGTTTAAATAAGTGCTCTAATCAGTTCATATTTCGAGGTTTTCGGCTCCACCCATCACTCGTTCCGCCCCAGCAATCAGGAGCATCAGCGTGCAGCAGCTACCGAGCAAACCCTATCACATCCGCAAGTGACAGTCCGCATACTCGCTCTATCACCTCCCTCCACCATATACGTGTCCAGGAACGTATCAGTGCCAACCACCACCTCCCACGGCTCCCCTGTAGCGCTCCCGCAGGTGTATGGGCTTCTATCTTCAGATTGTCGAGCGTGGAGTCTCGACAGCTTCCTTCATCTTGTCCTTGGAAGATAAAATGAAATATTCCTGTGCAAGTTTTAAAGTTTCTTGAATTCAAACTTTTTCCCCCCCTGAGAAATAGAGAAATTCACCTTCATTGCAGAGCATGAATTCTATTTCTGTGCATTTGCTCTCATGATTTTTGTTTCTGAAGGTAGGAGGCATCATTAGGGACACTTTGGCTTTCTTCTTTTTTTAAAAAAAGTCAATACGTGGGGACAATATCAATAAATTAGGCCTGATTTGGTAAAAGTAGGTTGGAAGACGTATTATTTCTCAAAGCCTTTTGATGTTAGAATTGGAGTCAGGCAATGAAATTAAAGCTAAGCATTTCCAAATAAAATAAAGCAAAACATCACTTGCCTATGGGATCCAGTCAAGTAATGACATGGCAGTGCAAAGGCTGCCATCTCCATCCCAGTGCCTTTAAGAAGCTTTGGGCTGTGACTCTGCAGATTTCCTGCTAGCAGAGCTGATGGCAGTTCTAGGAACTTTAATCCCATCTAGATTTAAAGGGCAGCAGAACTATAGTCTGAACTATGGCTTGAACTATATCAACACTGAACTACAGTCTGATTAAATCAGGAACTAATGAGTTCAGACTCGCCCATGAGAGAAAGACGGGGCACTAGAAGCCTGAACACATGACCTGCTTAAAATGGCACTGGTAAATATCACTGCTAGCGATATCTGCTATCTTGAAGTCAAAATTTCCAGTTTTGAAAAGGAATTAGGCTCATCTGTGAAGGAAAAGGCTGTCTATGTTTACTAATGAGGTTTGTCTCTGTAAGTTCCCAAATACTAACAAACCTGTACACATCTTCCTTGGTGCTTCTTGCTGAAATTGGTTTGTTTTATATAAGCTTTTAACTTAAAAGAAAGAAAGAAAGAAAGAAAGAAAGAAAGAAAGAAAGAAAGGAAGGAAGGAAGGAAGGAAGGAAGGAAGGAAGGAAGGAAGGAAGGAAGGAAGGAAGGAAGAAAGAAAGAAAGAAAGAAAGAAAGAAAGAAAGAAAGAAAGAAAGAAAGAAAGAAAGAAAGAAAGAAAGAAACTGGCAGGGATGAAGAGTGAAACTCCAGATTCATGCAAGTATCTTCCAACAGACTTTGGATCTATGTTTGTCCTGTATGTTTCCCACTCATAATGTGTAAACGAATACATATGAGTGCTGCTCTGTTTCATTATCTGGAGGGTAGTCCATGCAATCCATAAAATTTTACTTTCATTATTGCAGGATTGGAGTCTTAAAGTAAGTTACAGCTCCACCCATTGTTAGTTCTGGTTCTTTCACTATCAGTAGTCTCCGGCTGAGTTTTCCAATAGGTCTGCTTTTTTTCCTATAGTTCTGCAGAAGAAAAATAAATTCCCCAGTCTTCCATAAAGCATGAAAAGGCTGATAAATAACCTATTCATCATTTCAGTGATGTGATTTTCTTCCCCCTTTACTATTTTACTTCTCTATTGAACAATTTGAAGATTCTACTTCTCCTTCTTCATGTCCAAGGAAATAACATCTTTTAGATTTTTTTTTTAGGAAACAGCTACCATATTTTTGTAAAAAATAAAACAAAATCAACATCAGTGAAAGTGCTAGTTCTTTATTATTCAATATTGTAGACATTTGTGATTTAATGCATTTTCACCTTGAATTGGCCTTTAGATTTAAAACATGAAAGTAAAGCATGACACACTTTTTCGATCTATATTTTCTCTAAATTATTCTTACACGAGAGAAAGAGGGAGGGAGGGAGGGAGGGAGAGAGGGAGAGAGAGAGAGAACATTAGTATCTTCCTATTGTTAATATAGGCTGAACCATTGTTTGTTATTTACCATATTTTTGTAAACAGTACCATATTTTTGTAAAAAAAAAATCAACATCAGGTCTTGAATATTTTCTCAAAATTGTTCTTACATGAGAAAAAGAGAGAGGGATAGAGGGAGGGAGGGAGGGAGGGAAAGGGAGAGAGAGAGAGAGAGAGAGAGAGAGAGAGAGAGAGAGAGAGAGAGAGAGAGAGAGAGAGAGAGAGAGAATATTAGTATCTTCCTATTGTTAATATAAGCTGAGCCATTGTTTGCCCACAAAAATCAGGATGCATGGAACAAAAATCCTTCAAGTTCACTAGCTCAGTTGGCAAGAGAAGAAAATCAAAAGGCTACCTGATGCCAGCATTTGAAGATATGCTTCCTTCAAACACCATCCATAGCAGCCGGCCTTAATCCAACTCCCTGCTGTTACCTTTCATATCCCGTGGTTGAACGTTGGATGCATGTTTTGAGATAAAGTCTTCTGTTGACTTATGAACCGCCTGCCTTTCAGTTTAATCTGGGTTTGAGATTTGCCGCCCACACAAGCAGTCAAGAGCTTGACAAACTCAAAGAAAAGCAGGAGTGATCCTACCCAGCATGGAACCCATCCACTTTGTTTGCGAATCGGGGTCGCTTTCCAACTGCTTTTTTATTTCTTGAAATGGTCAGAAGGAGAGCCAAATGAAGCCCCTTTGAACATTCTTGATGCTTCTCTGACTTTTGTTACTGAAGCATAGCTAATCTGTCAAACAGATGCTTTTTCATTTCAATCTCAGAAGCCTAGTGACAGATATGCCAGGTTACTGAACATTTGAAAGAGACAGCATTTCTTGAAAATGAATAAGGGGTGGAATCAGTGAAATAAAAATGTTAATTTCATTCATATTTTGAAGCCTGCGTTGAAAAATCAATCATGAATTTCAAACTTCAGTATAGCACTATCTAACTATATTCATCTCTTCTTTTGCTTTAGCTTTTTCTCTGTTGGATGGTGCACCATTTTTCACAAAGGCATAAAGATCTCACTCTTGTGTTGTTGAAGTTAGACAGAAGTTCCAGAAATTACCAGCTCATTAATATTTTAATATTAATATAAAAAAGCATATTAATATTAGTAGGATATTTTGCCATGCTCCCAGGGGCCCAGATTAGGACTGGGCAAATGCACTAATAAAAGCAATAGGTTAAGAGAGTTTTGCAGAGCTCATTCTTTGTTCACTGATAGCATCTACTTTGGGCAACAGGACCACAGATTCCCACAGACAAAAATATTTGTAGCCCAGGATTGAACATGAACACAGATCTCATACTTGGTGATCAGAAAAAACCAAAGGATAGAAAATACATTCACCTGAAGGCAGGACAAGAAGCAATGGATGGAAACTAATTAAGCAGAGAAGCAACTTAGAACTAAGGAGAAATTTCCTGACAGTGAGAACAATAAACCAGTGCAACAATGTGCCTTCATAAATTGTGGGTGCTCCATCAATGGATGTTTTCAAGAAGAGACTGGACAGCCATTTGTCCGGAATGGTGTAGGGCAGGGGTGTCAAACTGGCGGCCCATGGACCAGATGCTTCCCACACAGGCTACGCTCACCTCAGCTCCCCGAAGGGAAACATGTCATGAAACATCATGTGACGGCAATGTGACATCGTGAGTTTGACACCCATGGTATAGGGTCTCCTGCCTGAGCAGGGGTTGGACTAGAAGACCTCCAAGTTCCACTCCAACTCTGTTTTTCTGTTAGTTTGCCAGAACACTTTCAAGTGAAGATTGTAAAGCTGGATAGATTTAACAAAATATATTTGTTAAATCTAGAATAATAAGGAGAACGAGTATGTCATCAAAATTTGACCCAGAGAACATGTATCTGGAATATGATGCAAGAATAAAACTCAGCATGTTTAATTTCTGTGAAAGAGTACCCAATAAACACAGTAAAAAGAAGCAGAAAAATATATTTTTTAAAAGATAAAAAAAATCAATTACAGTCTTTTTTTATAAACTGGAAAACAGGGAGGGTGAAAGTTTGGATAACAAGATTTCTGAAATATATTAATACCAATACAAAAAGCAGTACCTGTGAATTTTACTGTTGCTGACTATAGGGGTGCGGTGCTCATCTCTGTTTCAAGCCAGTGCTGCCCAAATACATTTCTGTGGTAATGTGGCCAACATGATGTCACGGAACACGGTTACCTTCCCACTGGAGTGGTACCTATTTATCTACTCGCATTTGCATGCTTTCAAACTGCTAGGTTGACAGGAACTGGGATGAGGATGGGTGCTTACCCCATCATGCGATGCTCAGGTCTTGAACCTGGGCTGCCAGCTTTCCAGGTGACAAGCCCAGCATCTTAACCGATGGGTGTGTTAAAATACCATTGAGGTGGATGGAGGCAAGGAGAAAGAAGTGATGAAACATTTGGCACATGGTACATATTCTGTCCCTCTTGCCCCTTCTGCCTATGACATTTTGCCACAAACAAAGAACAGAGTTTGCCTCATGTTGTCACAACTAACATTTGATTAGGCTGATGAGATCAAAGGTTGGAAAAGATCCTTTATGAAAAACATTAAGTTATTTTTCTGAAGCACCTTTATAATGAACCAAAGGCCACCATGAGAATTGAACTGAGCCGAGGTGGCGCAGTGGTTAGAGTGCAGTACTGCAGCTACTTTAACTGACTGCTAGTTCAGCAGATCAACAGATCAAATCTCACCGGCTCAAGGTTGACTCAGCCTTCCACCCTTCCGAGATGGGTAAAATGAGGACCCAGATTGTTGGGGGCAATATGCTATTTAGTATACTGTCTTTGGTGTAAGCCGCCCAGAGTCCTCGGAGAGTGGGCGGCATAAAAATATGACTAATAATATAACTTAGAAAAATAGAATATTGCAGAAAGGGAAGGGAGTGAGACAAGGATGCGTATTTTTGCCATATCTATTTAATTTATCCAGCAAATATATTACAAGAATTGCAGGAATAGAAAAGCTGATAACTGGAATCAAAATTGATGGTTGAAACAGCAACAGCTGTGATATATAGTTGATACCAGTTTGCTAATAAAGAAGATTTATCTGGCCTCATTATAAAAACAAAAATGAAATGTGAAAAAGTATATTGGTTAATGTTAAATATAAAAAGAGAAAAGTCATATCAACCAGCACGCTTAGAGATGATGGCAATGAAGTAAAGATGGTAAACACTTTTTTCTGAATACAGAAATACAGAATTCTAAATACAGAAAAAAATAAATATGAGATTAATCATTAGGAAGAAGGTAATCACAAACGTAGACATGATTATGAAGGCAGGGAAATGTTTATGACAAAAAAGATCAGAATAGCTGAAACATTTTTTTTCCTTAGTGGAAATATACTTTATTTTCAAAGTTGGTCATTGAAAAAGAACAAGAGAAACAAAATAACTATCTTTAAATTATGGATTTTGAGACAATTAATAAAAGTACTCTGAGCTTCAGGGAGAGCTAATCAATCAGTCTGGACCAAATAAGATTGACTCTTCCCTTCAAGTCTTGATCAACCAGCAGAAACTCACATATTTGGGACACGTAATACATGTGGATGATGGACAAGAAAAAAAATGAATATGCTTGGCAAGTTGAAAGAACTGGGAAAAAGAGAAAACAATGATTTTTGTATCTTAACTCTAACAGAAAACATTAGGCGGCTTTGTAAATGATCAGTCTCTATCATACCAACTGTGCATAAACCAAGTTTCCTCTGAGTTGCAAGGGGATAGGCAGTAGTAATTCTTGAATCTTGGCTTTTGTCAGATATTTTCTTTTGTAAGTGGCCTTCTTGATGTCTTTTGGCTTTTTACATGGTACTGAGGACATTTCCCAGGGGTAGTGGACCTTGCCTTCCCATGTCTAAAATATCTGCATCAGAATTGGGGACAATATAATTAAATAGGTCCTATGTGGTGTTATTTTTCTCCTGGGGTCAGGTTCATTTCATTTGTTTTTGAGCTGATAGAGTCCTCTGCTTGCTCATTTTTCAGGCAAGGTGAATCCAGTTGGGTCCTGAGAATGCATTAGATGAATGGAGTAAGGAAAGTCACTGTATTGTTTTTGGAAGAACTGGCATTATTATTGGGTGGAGGACTATATATTCACCAGAGATCAGGCATAACTCATAGGTCAGCTAAATAATTAATTCTGATGGTTCCCATACATTCATCTGCAGAAAGACATGGGAAATATTATCATTACTTCCCCCTTCTCTCCTCACACGCATAGACACATGTTTCAATGTTTAAGACAGTATAAATATTTGTGTATATAATTTTATGACATTTGGACAATAGTCTGTGTACACCATCTTCCCAATGTAATAGACTCCCTTGTTTGCCATCCTTATAACTGCCTGATATGTGGTGGAGAGTTCATGGATAATTTCCTCACACATTTTTTTTTTCTGTGACCATTATTCTTCTGCAATTGCCAAGGAGCTACTAGGAAGAGGGTTAGCTCTGTGCTGGGGGAAAAAGACCAACCCTGTGTATATGCAGTACCTTCCTCCATGGCAGACCTTTGACAATAGCAAGCAGCAGCAATGCAAAATGGAAAGTGAGGGAGTGAGGTCAGCATGGACTAATGTAGGAGAATACCTTTGGCCAAAGAACAAAAGAAGATAAATGTATTACTGATATAGAAGAAAATAAAGTAGCCACTAATCATCTTTTGGTGGATATACCTCAATAGTTTTATCATTAACTGCTTTTGTTCTAAATCTTACCTACTATGCAAGATTTTCTGAAATATTCTGTTCTATTCTATTGTTTTGAATTATCTACTACACAAGATTTTTTTTAACTCTACTCTACTCTACTCTACTCTACTCTACTCTACTCTACTCTACTCTACCCTACCCTACCCTACCCTACCCTACCCTACCCACCCTACCCTACCCTACCCTACCCTACCCTACCCTACCCTACCCTACCCTACCCTACTCTACTCTATTCATCCATGCTTTGGTTTTAAAGCTACCCCTTCGTTATTTCTATTTTCATATAGTTTTTGGAAGTGTCTTGGAGAAGTTTTATTACTTCTTATCATTCTGGAATAGATTACTTTGGCATTTTGATGAAAGAGTGGTTGAAGAGACACTGAAAACTAAATAAAAAACTTATACAATTAAATAGTAATACTTGGAATCTGAGAAGCAAATGTAGTCTAGTGATGGTATTTCTGTTTCTTACTTGCTTTGCATCATTACCTTGAACTATAATTATCAAGATTGATTGTAGGTGAGACAGAAAGTGATTAATTTGGTAACAGAGGCAGCCAAATATCCCACTTCAATTTCTAATAAATAAATAAAGTGTGTGTATTCAGCTGTTCATAAATTCTTAATTGGCTACGCACAATTTTCTCTTTTACTTCCCTCTTCCAATACAGAATTTAAATTATTGAAAATTGCTCTTACTAAAATGTTTGTCATTGCAGGGCTTCATTCCAGGAGTGCAAATTGGTATCTCTTTCCAACCACCAGTTTGTAAATTGTGAAAGCTGCAGGGAACACGGATCATTGCTAAAGCCCTTTGAAGGATAATGTTGATGTTATTTTGCATATGCTGCTTAATCCTGCTGCTCTCAACTGGGAACAAGTTTGTCCAAGTGTTGGGGATGTTTGAGGTACTCTTTGAAACTCTCCATGGGGATTTGCATCCCACAGTAAGAGAGGTCCTCATCGGAATGGAATGTATGACCCTCAAATAGCCACCAGAGTCCAGACAATAAACAATCAAGTTACATAAATGCCAAGCAAAATGTTCATCACTTGAACTAACACAAAGTTCTGAAGTTATTCATGTGCAATCACCTGCTTTGGGACATAAGCAAGGCTGCAGTGGGGATGCCCAGGACAGTTTCTAGATTACCCTCAAAACAAAATTCAGAAACAGCAGCTGGCAGCCTCAGGCCAAACAGGGTTACACTGAATTGATATATTGATGGGACACCAGCAGAAAATCTTAGGGTGGTAAACTAATCTGAGAAATCAAGGGGGGAAAATCCCATCCTAGAATAAAACAATTGCCAACCAGTTCGGCGTACCTACCAAGAAAATCAATAGACACATCTGAGTAACCTCTGGGAGCCAAGCCCAATTTCCAGCTGCCTTTTCATATCATTAAAAGGATACATTTTTCTTGGGGATTCTATTGTCTATTCTGTGATTTTCTTTACCAAGCTCAGCAGATCGAGATTCTTGGGCTTTGATTAGCCAACGTCTTGTTGCTATTAGCCCTTCTGGCATGCAATTTTGGAATCCATCCTTTGCAAGAATGAGTCCTTGCCTCTTTCTCTTGACCTTTCCATTATTAAGAGAATTTGCCATTGTATCTGGGCACTTAGGAGCTGCTTTTACCTTTCTTTCTTTCTTTCTCCCCCCCCCCAAGTCCTCCGTACGAGTGAAGGAGAGAGAAAGTGAGTGAGTGTGTCTGTGGCCTTTTAAGCAATTTCCACTCCATCCAGAATTCCAGAATACGACAATACTGCTGCAAAGTAATTGAAAACATCAAAGGGAAGTCGATACTGACTTCGGTGTCAAAAGGTGATATGAGCTGAACAGTATTTCACAAGTATCAGGTAGCACAAGGGACTGTTCACCTTGCAAAGAAAGAAGTGAATTCTTTAATGGCTGGGGGTACTGCACTCATTAAAATAATCTTTCTTTCTTTCCCCCTTCTCCATTTTTGATGCATTAAAAACCACGTTATATGTATCTCCCAATCATCAGAGATGAAATGAGATGCAAAAAAACCAGTTCTATATCCTATTTAATCCAAGCTAAGAAACGGCAACTAAAATTGCTATTTTAGCCCCAAGCAAAATGTGGTCCAGCTGTTGCTTTTAGAGGAGTATCATAAAATTTCAGGTTTCATTTGGGAAAAAAAGTGGAACTCCTGGTACGCTTTATAGTTAAATAATCTTGCTACCTAGAGGGATGATTTGGAGGAGGTGGGGTAACGGCCATCTCCTCTATTTCCTTGTATTTATGAAGTTCAGGAATCTGGCAACTGAATAATGATTAAGTATCAGTTTCACACTGGCTTAAAAGATGATCATTCACATTAGTTGTTTGATGGGGTTGATATTCCTTTCAATGGTTTTTTTTTTCTAGATAATAATTAAGAAGGAAAAAATACACCTTCATCTCTAGCCAAAAGGACCAGCAGGCCTTCAGAAGGGACAGATCCATCCATTCAGATCACTCTGTAAAGACATGTATGTTGAGAAAGTCTAATCATTCTGTTCTGACAGTAGCAAAAGCCTTGCTTGCCACATCTATCCTTATCCAAGCCATTTTGTGTACAAATCAGAGCCATGAGATTGGGTCACCCTCAGCCCTTGGTGGAAGATTTGTTTAAGAGTTTTGCTGGTCTATTCAGACAGCAATTTGGATCGTTACTTTCAGCTGCTTCAGGTCACTTCATCGGCCTTGGATCTTATCACTAGATACTAGTACTAATAATTCTCTCATGCAATTTATATGAATTCCTGCAGCTATGTTTTGGGTTCTAATGATATAAATATTTATGTATTTATTACAGATGCTTTCATGGTGCTTTAGTCATTTTGATTATAAGCAGCTCACAGCATGGACGTCATAACAGGATAACCCTCAGATACCAGAGCCAATAAACACATTATAATCAATGCTAATTCTAATTCCTATATAAGCCCAACCATAGTATCACTGTGCTCTGTAGATCAAATACTGTGCAGGAAACACAGAACATATCTTTCTTTCTTTATTTTTCTTTATTTGATTTATATACCGCCCGAAGGACTCAGGGCGGTGAACAGCCAAAACAGTAAAAATACATAAATACAAAATTTAAAAACAAAATAAAATTGAATTAGACAATTTGGCCCAGACAGATTAAAACACCCCAATCATTTAAAAACTGATTAAAATTTACATAATTAAAAAAGAGGGAAAAGATTAGGCCAGGCCCGCCTGATGGAATAAAAAGGTCTTGAGAGCGCGGCGGAAGGTGCACAGATCCAGGATCTTCCGTATCTCCGGGGGTAGCTCATTTCAGATAGTAGGTGCCCCCACAGAGAAGGCTCTCCCCCTAGGGGCCGCCAGTTGACATTGTTTGGCCAACGGCACCCGGAGGAGCCCCTCTCTATGAGAGCGTACCGGCCAGTGGGAAGCTATTGGTGGTAGTAGGCGGTCCCGTAGGTAACCAGGTCCTATGCCATGGAGCGCTCTAAAGGTGGTAACCAAAACCTTGGAGCGCACCCAGAAGACCAGTGGAAGCCAGTGCAGTTCACGCAGGAGAGGTGTTACATGGGAACGCCATGTCTCTCCCATTACCACCCACGCGGCTGCACTCTGCGCCAGTTGGAGCCTCCAGGTGCTCCTCAAGAGGAGCCCCATGTAGAGAGCATTACAATAGTCCAGGTGGGAAGTTACGAGGGCATGAGTGACCGTGTGTAAGGAGTCCCGATCCAGAAAGGGATGCAACTGGTGAATCAGGTGGACCTGATGAAAAATCCTCCTGGTCACGGCCGTCAAATGCTCTTCTAAGGACAGCCGTGAATCCAGGAGGACGCCCAAGTTGCGAACCCTCTCCGTGGGGGCCAATGATTTGCCACCGATAGTCAGTGATGGCGCCAACTGACTATATCGGGACGTCGGAAACCACAGTCACTCGGTCTTGGATGGGTTGAGCCTGAGCCCATTCCTCCCTATCCAGATCCGCACGGCCTCCAGGCACCGGGACATCACTTCAAGGGCATCGTTGGGGGGTCCGGGGTAGAGATGTACAGCTGGGTGTCATCAGCGTACTGGTGGTACTTCACCCCGAAACCATGGATGATCTCGCTCAGCGGCTTCACATAAATGTTGAACAGGAGGGGCGAGAGGACCGACCCTTGTGGCACGCCACATATGAGGGGCCTCAGGGTTGACCTCTGCCCCCCTGTAAACACAGACTGCGACCGGTCAGAGAGAAAGGAGGAGAACCACCGCAACACAGTGCCTCCCACCCCTAACTCTTCCAACCGGTGCAGCATGATACCATGGTCAATGGTATCAAAAGCCGCTGAGAGATCTAACAGGACCAGGACAGAGGAGCACCCCCTGTCCCGAGCCCTCCAGAGATCATCTACCAATGCGACCAATGCTGTTTCCATGCTGTGCCCGGGCCTGAAGCCCGACTGGAAAGGATCCAGATACGTCATTTTATCCAGATGCTGGGGGAACTGTTGCGCAACCATGTTCTCAACAACCTTCGCCACAAAGTGGAGACTGGACGATAATTAACCAACATTGCTGGGTCCAGGGAAGGCTTCTTGAGGAGAGGCCTCACCACCGCCTCTTTCAAGGCGGCAGGAAAGTCACCCTCACCCAACGAAGCATTTATAATCCCCTGGAGTCAGCCTCGTGTCACCTCCCGGGAAGCCAGCACTAACCAGGAGGGACATGGGTCCAATAAACAAGTGGTCGCGTTCAGTCTACCCAGAATCCTGTCCACGTCCTCAGGGATCACAGGATCAAACACATCCCAGATAACATTCTCAAGACCTGCCCCAGTCCCTCCCCCTGAGACTACCCAGTCGGAGTCCAAATCTTCCCGAATCTGAGTGAACATATAAGAAGTAAAAGGGTCCCAACAGAGACATGTGAGATAAAACTAATGAACATTCAATCACTACTCTAGATATTTATTTTTATTTAATGTTGGAAATTTCTAATTTAGATTTTGGCACAACTGTTAAGATGGCAGCTGTCAGAAACAAAAGTGAATGGTCATATATTAATTTTTATTTTATTTCATTTATTCAATTTAGGCATTACTCAGCTCCGCTCTTCACTCTGGGCAGTAAACAATAAAACAGAATAGAAAATACAATATCATAATTGTAAAAAAGGTGTAGGGAAGGAATAAAGAACAAGAATTGATGGCAAGCAAATAAATCCAATAGAAACCCCCCCCCCAACCCAACCCAATGCCTGGGAAAACAGCCAGGCTATTGATTGCTAAACTTAATATACCGGTAATTGTCAAGTTATAATTTGGCTAGGATTCTGGGCTATTGCTCCAGTTTTTCTGTATTGCTGGTTTATTATGAATATAAAGGAGGATATTATTAAAATGATTGTCTCTATTATTCCTTATCACACCATAGAAAACATGTTCTCTCTCTCTCTCTCTCTCTCTCTCTCTCTCTCTCTCTCTCTCTCTCTCTCTCTCTCTCTCTCTCTCTCTCTCTCTCTCTCTCACACACACACATCTATCTATCTATCTATCTATCTATCTATCTATCTATCTATCTATCTATCTATCTACATATCTATCATCTAACTATCTATCTTTGCAGCATTAAGTTTGACATTGTTTTTCATATATCATAAGTAGACTAGATGAGATAAAAGTCTCAGTTTTATCCACATTTTCAGAAAAAGACTCAGTTAAAATTTGCTGAGAGTGCTTTTTGTCCCTAGGAAACAAAGTTCTGATGTTGTTCTAGAAAACTTCTCTTTACTTACGTTTACATTAGCTCACTTACCAACTCATTAGAATGGACATTTTTAAAATGGTAGGTAGGTATGGTAGGTTATATGGCATTCTGTGCAGAGTTAGATGCTGAAGTCTGCAGCAGGAAAAAAAATATACTTATTTTTCAATTTTTTTTTATCATAAATGGCACTTCTGCCATGACTCTATTACCAGAAGTTCAAGAGGCAGAGGAATGAAAGCAAGTGAAGGCTCTAAAGCAGACTTGGTGACTTGTTGTTCAATCTTTAAGTTGTGTCCAACTCTTCATGGCCCCTTGGACCACAGCATACCGGATGCATCTAACAGTAACTGAGTTGTAAGGGACCTTGGAGGTCATCTAGTCCAACCCCCTGCTCATGCAGGAGACCTGTACTAGGGATTCGAACCGCTGAACTGCTGACCTTTCTGATCAACAAGCTCAGTGTCTTAGCCACTGAGCCACCTAGTCCTCCACTATCTCCTGAAGTCTGTCCAAACTCATGTCCCATGGTGTCAATGACACTATTAATCATCTCATCCTTTACTGTCCCTTCACCTTTTGCCTTCAATACTTCAATACATTAGGGCTTCAAACCCTTCCCCAGTCCTAGCCCTGCGCAAGTGCATCTTGATAGTGAAAGGTAAAGACTTGACAACTCTCATATAAAAGAGAAAGGAGTGTGGGAAGTGTTTCAGAAGAGATCCGCCCTAGTTTTTTGGAGAGTAAAAAAAAAAAGTAGGAGAAAAATGCTTTTAGCCTTGCAAGATAATCTGCTACAACGTCCTACCTGTTAATGACTACTTCAGTTCAATCGCAATAATATACGATCACACAATAGATACAAACTCAAAATAAACCACTCTAAACTCGATTGCAGAAAATACGACTTCAGTAACAGAGTGGTCAATGCCTGGAATGCACTACCTGACTCTGTTGTTGCACCCCCAAACCCCCATAACTTTAACCTTAAGACTGTCTACTGTTGACCTCACCCCATTCCTAAAATGTCTGTAAGGGGCATGCATAAGCGCACTAGTGTGCCTACCATCCCTGTCCTACTGTCCCCATTTATTTGTATCCATTTCCTGTGTTCATATTCATGTTTATATTTATACCTGTTATCTTGTGCATATTTGACAAACTAACTAACTAACTAACTAACTAACTAACTAACTAACTAACTAACTAATCCTGTGAGAGTAATCTTACAATAAAGATAGCACGCATGGCTGTGCTTCTTGTCTGGACTATCTTGAAGGGCTAACACAGGGGTGTCAAACTTGTGTCGTCACATCATCATTATGACCTTTTTCGCCTTGATTAAACCAGGCATGGGTGGAGCCAGTGCATGATGCATGTAGCCCGTGGGCCACAAGTTTGACAGCCCTGGGCTAACACTAATATTGATATAAATCCGTTTACTGTCTCATTAAGCCCTGCACCTATCAGAGCTCTTTTTGGGTACCAAAGCAAAGCAAAGCTAATTGGGTTTCCCTTTTAGCTTTTCTTAAATGTGTCCACAAGCTTTAATCTTGTACTAATGCAATGTTACACCTCTATGTTAAGAGAAGAAGTGCTACCAATTCACTAACACGGAGGCCCATTTAAACATGATAAACACTAAATTTGAATCTATTCTGAGGATGTACTGAAGTATTTATAGTATAACGCTGAAAGTAATTAACATTCCACTACATTTTAATCCTTCTCTTTAAATGTTTCATGCTTAAGCCTGGGGATTGGGGACTTTGTTTTTCTTCTCCTTCTGCATGTACTTCTCTGCCACAAGCTCTACTTGTTGGTGGCTGTCCCAAAGAGATTAGATAAGATTTTCCAAGTGATCTTATAACTGATTCAGAGCTTGTAGAAATGCCAAATTATCTTGCATGTGAACAGCCTTTGTTCTGAATTTCTTCTGATATGGCCTAGGGCAAAGCTCTTCTCCATTTCGATGTTCTGCATTGCACATTAAGTGCTATGCTGGATCAGTTAGTACTGGCCCTGTCAAGAGTTGCTTCTCCCCCCCCTTTTTTTTTTTACCAAAGACACTTTCATTTATGCACTAAACCTAATAAAGTTCAATCGTTAAAAAAGGGAAAACCCTCCTGTTTGAATGGTGTCGGGTAGCATTACTAACACTGACCATTACACCAGTTTGTCAAAACAGTTATGTGATATCTGAAAGTGTAAAGATGGAAGTGTTCTGAGGTAATCAGTCCAAGAATTTAACCAAAAAATTCGCTTGTTTTACGTGATCATTTTTTAGTGGCCCCAGCCTTGCCCCCTTTTTGATGGTTTGCAGCTACAGCTTTTATAATAATCATCTATGGAGGACACCACCCCAAATCAATACAATAAAATACAATTCTTTATTGGCCAAGACTGATTGGACACACAAGGAATTTGTCTTTGGTGCATATGCTCTCAGTGTACATAAAAAGAAAAGAGACATTCGTTAAGGTGCGCCTAATGTCAGGGAACCAGCCCATAAATAATATTATGGCTCTCACATGGGCTACAAGAATCCAAGCATAGTCCAAGGGTGACTAATTGAAATACAAGCTATGAACTGCTCATCGTTTAACTAACACATAGCTGCACACACAGAGACACTGACATTCCGTGTACTTATCTCCAGGTAAGATTTACTTCCTTCTCACAATTTGAGAAAGTAACTTTCTCTCAGCTCAATAATGCATTTCCCACCCACCCCCAAATTTTCTTTATAGTCTAGTCTACAATTATGAGTTTTTTTTTTTTTTAAAAAAAATGGCTTCCATTGATGTACTGGCCAAATTTTTCTCTGCTTAGCTTATTTGACCTTTGGCCAGGTCCACTAGATGCTGCTATTTGCTGTTATCATACATAAGATATGGAAGGCCACAAGAACCCATTGTAGAAATGCATCAATAAATTAAATTGCAAGCAATTTACTACCCTTTCCAAATGTACTGCCTAAGGGAGCCACATCTCTAGGCAGATAAGGAGTCCAACTATAGAAATATTCAATATTCTCTATTGCAATAGTTGACAGAAATCCCAGAACTGAAGTGCCATCTTATATTTGGTTACCAATGTGACCGCTGGTGTACAAAACAATTACCCCTTTCATGTGCCTGTCTCCCTATGCACTAGTCACCTCCACCCATACCAGGGGTGAAATTTACTTACCTTCTCTACTGGTTTCGAAGTGCACATGCTGCGCGTATGCACATCACATGCATGCTTGAACCCTCTGCGCATGTGCAAACCCTTCTGCGCATATGCAGAAGGTAAAAAAAACAGATTACTTCCTGGTTAAAACCAGGAAATAATGATGACCGGGTGGGTGGATGGAGCCTCATGCTGCCGTCACTACCAGTTCTCTGAACCACCAGCTGCCATCGCTACAGGTTCAGCCAAACCGGTCTGAACCGGTAACATTTCACCCCTGACCCATACCTTCCTCCTATTTCATGTTTTACTGTATGCATTCCATTATTGCTGTGTAGAAAGGATACATCTCCTTGAAGCCCTGAATTCATACTATGCATAATTTACTCAATTAGCTTTGACCTGTGAATAATAGTGGTAATTCTCAGGCTGCTCCTGGGGTATGTGTCTACCACAAAAACTGGGGGTAGCAATTCAGAGGATGATGATGCTTTTCATTCCTTTAGAGTTGTGTCTTTTCATTCTATTTGGCAAGATTTAAAAGGTTCTATCATGGAACTCACTATAATACATGACTTTTGCTCCTCCTGGTTCTCTCTGCTCTCTGGCGATGCTGTCCAATTTATTATTGTTATTATTCTCTTTTATTCATTAAAAATGAAACTCAGTCAACTGGACATTTAAAAATGTGTGACAAATACCATTGAGTGGTGCTAATGGTTGATACGGGTTACTGCCAGCATCCTAGGTATCAACCAAGTACCTTCTTAAAATATATGATGTTCCGCGTAGCGCAGTTTTTTGCAGTTCTGCTGGTGTTATTGCAGGAAGCTGCAATTTCTTGAAGTGTTTGGTACCAAGTGCTCCGATGATAATAGGTACCAAGTGCTCCGATGATAATAGGTATCACTGTGACATGTTTCATCCATAGCTGTGTAGTTTCTATGTCCAGGTTGCAATATTTCATGATTTTTTCCAGTTCTTTTTCTTCGACAATTATATTATTATTATTATTATTATTATTATTATTATTATTATTATTATTATTATTATTATCATCATCATCATCATCATCATCATCATCATCATCTGTGAGATTATTTTTAATAAGGAATTGTATACAAACAGGTTAAATAAATAAATAACCAACCAATCCACCAGACCTGACCTTGTTTAGTTCTCTAGATCAGCCAAATGGTATCGGGTACTGAGTCACTTTTGCATTTAGATCACTTAAATCAAAGTAACATCATACCTACATGAAGGAAACAGATTTTGTTTCTGCTGCTAGCTATATTTATTTGCAAAAGAAATCCTCTTTTGTGTAGAAAACACAGCATGTTTGAGTGAAAATAATGAGAGAGATTATTTCTAACTAAATGTCTATGAAGATTCTCCGTCATCCAGGTCATAGTTGTCTCAAATATGCTTTTTTCTTCAAAAGGCAAGTAGACTTTGTTTTTCCCTTGAGGAGGAAGAAGAAAACATTTCGCTTCTCATCCAAGAAGCTTCATCAGTTCTGATGGTGGGGGAGGGGGGAATCCTTCCATTCCTGCCTCCCAGCCATCACAACTGATGAAGGGTCTTGGATGGAGAAGCGAAACGTTTTCTTCTTCCTCCTCAAGAAAAAAGTCCAGTTGCCTTTTGAAGAAAAAAGCACCTTTGAGACATTTCTAACTATGTGGATACCTCTAAAGAATTTTTGATAAGTTTGCTACTCCTTCACTGGGACTTTGGTGGCCTTACTCAATTTCAAGAAACTGCAGGTAGCTGTAGAACTTTTGAGCAACTGAATTTTGAAATTACTTGAAAAGTATGCCGTATTCCACAACTACTTTGGAATCAGAATGTCTACCCACACAAAAAAGGAAATTAAATAAGGGCTTAGAACAGGGGTGTCAAACTCGATTTCATTGAGGGCCATATCACAGTTGTGTTTCACCTTGGGGGGCCGGTGTGTGTGTGGCCAGGATGGGAGTGGTCAGCTCAATATCACTCATGTTGGGGGCACCTGTGGTGGCCCGAGTGCTCTGCTAGTGAAAAAGGACTTGTGAGCTCTGTTTTTGGCTGCGACGGCCTCATGCAACTCTCTGCCAGCAAAAAAAGAGCTTGGGAGAGTGGCCCTCTCAAGCTGTTTTTGGCTGCGATGGACTCCTGCAGCCCTCTGCCAGCTCCATTTTTGCTGGCAGAGGCATTATGGGCCAGCCCTTTGGTGTTTCCAGGGCAGCCCCACGGGCCAGATCTAAGCACCCCAAGGGCTGGATCTGGCCCCTAGGCTTTGCCAATATATCAAGAGAAATTTATGAGCCAGCAGTGTGCAGCGGCAGCTAAAAAAACCAATGCAATCCTAAATTGCATTAACAGAGGGATACAATCAAGATCAAGTGAGGTACTAACACCACTCTATAAAGCCCTAGTAAGACCACACCTAGAGTACTGCATCCGGTTTTGGTCACCACACTATTAAAAAGATGTTGAGACTCTAGAAAAAGTGCAGAGGAGAGCAACCAGGATGATTAGGGGACTGGAGACTAAAACATATGAAGAACAGTTACATGAACTCGGCATGGCTAGACTAGTGAAGAGAAGGACCAGGGAAGTCATGATAGCAGTCTTCCAATACTTGAGGGGCTGCCACAGAGAGGAGGGGGTCAAGGTCTTTTCCAAAGCACCTGAAGGCCAGACAAGGAATAATGGATGGAAACTGACCAAGGAGAAATCCAAACTAGAAATGAGGAGGAACTTTCTGACTGAGTGATATAACATTGAGAACAATCAACCAATGGAACAGCTTCCTTTGGAAGTTGTAGGAGCTTCATCACTTGAGACTTTCAAGAAAAGATTGGACTGCCATTTGTCAGAAATGGTGTACGGTCTCCTGCTTGAGCGGGGGGTTGGACTAGATGACCCATAAGGTCCCTTCCAACTCTGTTAATCTGTTAAAGAAAATACTACTCAGGAATGCTGATGCCATCCTACATAGCAACTTTCTTTGGCATAGAAAATAATGGATTGTCATCCCTAATGTAATGGTTTTTCACAAGTATAAAAGGTGGAGCAGACTGCAAACCTTTCTCTGCCTGTATAGCATGTATTTAGCAATCACAAATTCATAAGAGGCGTTTTAGGTTTCCAAACTGCCTGACAATTACGGTCATGTAGTGTTTTGCTTCCTGCCCTATAATCGTCTCCTTCCTCCCATGATCCTAATTTCATTTAGGTATGCTAATGTCCTCATTATTACCAACCATGGCTAACAACAAAATGTTGTTAATAACCAATGACCAGTAATTATTGTCAGCACCAAAAGGAAGAAGGGCAAGAGAAATTGCTTCAAACAGATGCTTGTTAAGGCCTTGATCAAACATGTTTAATTATGACCTGCAGAGAGAGGGGCATCCATTAAATCTCAAACATTATCAAAGGATCCATCTTGTTCTCAGTCACTGTCGGATGATAACTCATGAGTTGAGACAGCAAAGGAAACCTGAGTTTTCTTGACTAACCCTGCGGAGGTTCAAGCCAGAGTAGCAATTTCCCTATTGTTCACTGTTTTGCATTGCTGTGTGTAAGACTTGAAAAAAAAAATCCAAATGGCCTTTTGCTTATCTGCAGCTTAAAGTAATTTATGCTGTTTGGCATGTCACCTCACGGAGGTGGCTTTATCAGGAATGACAAAGCTGATAGGGAAATCTGATCCACTGTGGCACTAAATCCTCTCAGGGCTGCTGTGCATAAATACGGGGTTTTGAATTGTCATCTTCTTCTTCATCATCATTGAAGAGAAGGAAAAAAAAGTTCTTTCTTGATTTACACTGTGGTTGTTGTATAAGGACAGTTTGTTTAATTAAGGTCACCTCAAAATTTATTTCTGTATTGTTTTCTTGAAACCAGAAGGCATTTGAAATATAAACTGCCTTTGGGTGATTTTTATTTTCTTATTGGCAGAACATTTTTAAAAATACTCTCTTGACAGTTCAAGCCACCTGAATGTAACCAAACCATTGAATGATATACTTCTGTTAATATAATAGCAATTGTTTTTAAATGTCTGCACAAACACATAACTTACTAAGAACAAGCTTCATGCCAAAATAAGTCCTTCATTGTTTTTTAGGTCTGGGGGTGGGCTGTGGGTTATGTAGAAGTTGATAAATCCAAATTTGGAATCTTGGAATTTTCCAATATAAGCCAATTTCTATGTTTTGATTTGTAGCTGGAAAATTGATATGGGGGAGAAACATTAAATTTTATTGTGGCAGACAAAATTAGAAACTCCTCTAGAACTTTTAAAGGAATAACAGAATAACATTGGAAGGGATTTTAGAGGTCACTAATAGAATAGAATCAGAAATAGAATAACAGAGTTGGATGGGATCTTGGAGGTCTTCAGGTCCAATCCCCTGCTTAGGCAGGAAGCCCTATACCATACTGAAATGGTATTTCAGACAAATGGTTGTCCAATCTCTTCTTAAAAACCTCCAGTGTTGAAGCACCCACAACCTCTGGAGGCAACTCATTCAACTGATTAATTGTTCTAACAGTCCGAAATTTTCTCCTTAGTTCTAGGTTGGTTTTGTCCTTGATTTGGTGGTTTCATTTCCACCCACCGCTCCTTGTCCTGACTTCAGTTGCTTTGGAAAATAGGTTGACCCCCACTTCTTTGTGGCAGCCCCTTAGATATCAGAACACTGCTTTCACGTCACACCTAGCCCTTCTTTTCATTGAATTAGACATACCCAATTCTTGCAACTGTACTTTGCATGTTTTAGTCTCCAGTCCCCTAATCATCTTTGTTACTCTTCTCTGTTATTATAACCTAAGGCCCACTTCTTATTTAAATGTCACTCTGTTTTTCAAATGAATACTATTTATTTTTTCCTCTATATCTTATATGCATTAAGCTATGAAACTGTGAAATAAGTTTTACAATTCTGCAGCATTCAATTGCCCAAAGCTGTGTGTACAGGAGAGACAATAATGATAAAAATCATGGCTTATAATGTATGCCACAAAAGTACCAATAGAAGTTGTTGTGCAGATGAATTTATATACATGGATTCTAATTTTGGTTGAAAGGTAAAATTCCTTAGAATAGTCACAGGTAATCAAGCATCTGACGAAGCATGAGGCCAATCTCTGGTAATCGCTATGCATCCTGCTGTCAAAAGAAACATCTTTACCACTTATCTAGAGATTCCCAAAATAGCTTATGAGGACAGAAAGGCCAACAGTCTCTGAAAGCCCAAATTATAGGAAGACAAGTTCATGAAATTTCAGAACTGTGTTCATGTAGGGTCTAAGAAAATGTTTGCCTCCAAAAATCCATCTTTACACCTTAATTTTTCTCTACTCCCGGCCTACCCTATTTTTTTTTCTTCTCCACCCCAAAAACTTTTTTGTCTCCATTCTATAGTTATTTTCTCTTTTGCTTCCTCAATCCCTCTTCCATCTCAGTGAAATAAAAAAGACATTAACACATTTTATATGTCACTTCCCCACCCCTGAAATTTTCAACTTGGGTTGGAACAAATGTAGAATTTCATCTCTGTACAGAAACACCTTCAGATAATGGATTTCTCCTTCAGATAATGAAATTCCTCCTCCATGCTAGCTGCAGTCCAATAATAATCACACACACACATACAAAGCCCTGTGGTAATTTGCATTTCAAAAAAGGAAATCTTTGCACTTTAAATGCAAAGATATGTCCTCACATTTAACTCTATTTTGATTGTAACATATAGAAAAAGTTTCTTAAATGTCAGAAGCTATGAAAACGCCTTCAGTGTCTGGAGCAGTCAATATATTATTTACCGTGAAAGAGAAATTCATATTTACTAGAGCTATAAGGAGTGATGTAGATTTGCTTCATTGAAGCAATTTAAGACATGGAAGTGATATGATTCACTTTGTCAAAAACAGGCCACCCAAGTTACTTTCGCAAAGATATTAGATTGTCTTGAATCACTTTAGGCTTGTATTTTGGAAGAAAGTTTCTATCACTCCTTTCCTCAATGTTGACCAAACAGCTTACAAGCTTCAGAAATGCCTTCAGTGCATACTACATCCTGAGCAGCATCTATTTTTTTAGTTTTTTTTTTTTATTCTACACACATACACAAAGAAAAATCCAAGGTAGTGGGCATACAAATATTCCTTCCTCCGTCTATTTTCCCCACAATAACTGTTTAGAGGAGTTAAGAGGGCAGAGAGAATGACTGGCCCAAATTCACCCAGCTGGCTTTGATGCTTAAAGCAGGACTAGAAGTCACAGTCTCCTGGTTTCAGAGGTGGGTTTTAGCAGGTTCTGACCAGTTCTGAAGAACCGGTATCGGAAATTTTGAGTAGTTCGGAGAACCGATAGTAAAAATTCTGACTGGCCCCACCCCTATCTATTCTCTGCCTCCCAAGTCCCAGCTGATCGGGAGGAAATGGGGATTTTGAAGTAACCTTCCCCTGGACTGTGGTGGGAATGGAGATTTTATAGTATCCTTCCCCTGCCATGCCCACCAAGCCACACCCACAGAACCAGTAGTAAAAAAATTTGGAACCCATCACTGCCTGGTTTCTTAACCCCTACACCAAACTGGCTCTAGGTTTTTGGCACATATGGAGGAACTCTGTAGTAGGCAGCTTCGGCACATTTTGAGAGAAGCTTTCTACCCCAAGCTCCTTGGAGAAAAGGGTGCAAAGAACCATCTAGTCCTGATAACTTTCAGCCCACTCTGAAGGCTATGTTTAGCAGCTTCAACATGGTTCCACACTCTAGCATTGTGTATTCTACTTGGGGCTGCCTAGAAAACTACTTGGGAACTACAGTGGTCTACAATGCAACAGCTTGAGTAATTATCTGTATACTTTAATTTATCCATGTAACATATCTGCTTTGAAAACTGCAGTGATTTCCAGCCTACTTCCGGGTACAATTGTAGGAGCTAGTTGTCGTTTAACACCATTTACGATTTATGGATTATCTTCTTCAAATTGGCTTGGCCCATTGGATAAAATCAGGTACAAGTCACAGTCAAAGAAGGATGTTGTGGCTCCTCCTTCACCTCTCACAAAAAAGAAGATTTAGCACCCATTGTCTCAGCCATCCCAGGTCCAGGTATAAAGTCCATAACTAGATATTGAGAGTCCTGTTTGAAATTCCACTCACCCCAAGCATTTCTGACATAGAAAACTCCCCTGGCATTGATAGGTTTGGCAGCTGGCACCATTCTTCTTTGCTAGCATAGTCTCTCATATAGAAAGCAAGACGGTTGTTTGTTGTGACAGTTTAGAGTTTTATCTATATATAATTCTTACATTATTCCTCAAAGGGGAATGTAAATTTGCTGAACGAATATTTTTAGTGGAATAGAGTATGTAAGCTGCTCAAGGTCTGGAATAACTGGAGTGATGTATTAGCCCAGTAAACAAATAATATTTACTGCATAATAGCTCACAGTATGTTTATAACAACAATAAATTTGGTTCACATATTTTGCATACCCGTGATTTGATTAACTATGATTTATTGAGAACATACTATCGGCTTGGGTTTGCCCACTCAGCAAAATATTAAGCTAAAAAGAAACATTTATGCACCTTAATTAAACTATTGTCTTGCCCATAAATATAATCAAATTGACTGGAATGAATGGAATTTTATAATAGCTTCATAAGTTGTTAATTGGAAATTAAACACAAATCAGATATTCAGGATCTGATTCCCTCTTCGCAATGAAGCCATTATTACTTTTTAAAACTGTGATTTGTTGAATAAACTAATGATTAAATTTAATCTGTTAAATCGGGACTTTTGCAACTTCCATTGAGTCATGGGCAATTCCTGACTTGGCATGTCTTGTGAAGAACCAAAATAGGCAAGGCCATGATCTTTCTTGCTGGGAGATAGGGTGGAGTAGGGGTGCTTCAACCATAGGCTGAAATTTTTGCACCAAACTATAAACCATCTATTATGCACCATGGTTTACAAATTACAATCTTGTTTTTTTCTAAAACAAAACCAACAGATTAGCATGACACGTATTACATTGTAAAACCACTGACTTGTGAGTTAAATATGTATACATCCAAAGTCTTATGAACTGGAATTAAGCCTTCTCCTGCCTAATGAGCGCATGTAGAGTTGAAACCAAAGATTGCTGTAGTTTAACTTACTTGCTTTGGGTGCTTTGACATATATTCTACCATTATTGGTTTAGCAATGTCACAAATTGAAGAGTGAACCATTTCTTTGTTGGTTGTCCTACTTCAGGGTCACACATAGATATCGGTTTTTGCAATAAGTCCTTATTAGTACTCATGGTTTTGCTTTCCTATCTCAAAGGGCTGACACAGGGAAGAGTCTTTTCCTTAAAATACTATTTTCTTTAAATTAGTCAGCACATGGTTTATTTGTTAAAACAAAAACATGTTTAAAAACGAAATTCTAATAGACATGACAAATTTTAATGATGATGATGATGATGATGATGATGATAATAATAATAATAATAATAATAATAATAATAATAATAATAATAATAATAATAGCTTTGAATCCACAAATCAACATTCAATAAAATGGGTTCCCAGGAAACCTATATACACTTCTGCCATGGTTAGAATCAATCTTTCCAAAGGTAAACATAGAAGGGTATGGCAAAGTTCAAAGTGCTATTATTGACAACTGCTTCTGCCAATTGAGCATCTAAAAGAATCATAAAAGTGTCTATTCACTTAGAAAAAAAAATGTTTGACTCCAGACATCTTTAGACAGAAAGACATTTTTGAGCAACATCATGATCTTTTCACTTATTTGCTGTGAAAAATACATAAAAATACGTATTTTATATGTATGCAAAAGAAAAAAGAGGAAACTAGAAAAGCATATGTTCTTCCTCTTTCAAGTAAAACTAATTTTACACATACATTTCAGGTATTTTTTATAAACTTTATCAATATCTTCAAGTTCCAATTTAAATGAATACTTACCCAATGTCTGTTTAAGTTTTAGTCAGATACATTAATAGTTTACTGTAAGAGTAATTTAGTGTGGTATTTTCTTTAAAGGTTTTAACACTTTACATACAAGTAACACATCTTCACCACCTCTATTTCCATTCCTGAACCCCTCTAAAGTCCCTTGAAATCCACCAGTGTGAAACACTGAGGGACAGTATAATGAAATATCATTTATGTTCTGTCCTCACTACATATTAGTCTGTGTGCAGCTCCTATCCTCCAATAAAACAGACCATGTGCGTAGATCTGGATGCTTTATTGAAAGAACAGGATATGGTGAAACTGGGATAGGAATACATATAATGAGAACCAAATACATGATAGGCAGTATTGAGCTACTATTGAACATAACAATTAATAAATACTAGCAATCTAAATCTCACCAGTGATGCTCTGTGTGTGGGATATGGGTTTGTCCTTGGATGACCATGTGCCACAGATTAAGATGGATTCTTCTTTGTGCTTTTGCCTTCTCCAAATGCTAAAGGAAATGGAGTCTGGCTTCCCAGCATTCACTTGTTTTGAGAGTGCGGGCTGATGGGTAAAGGAGTTGGGTCAGCTTCAAAACAATATAATTGATATTTGTCCCTCTGGCCACTAGATGGGGATAGAGAGCAATAACAGTATATATAAAAATTGTATGCTGGGGCATGACAATTTAGTTGAGGCTACCTTTGAGTTTCCATTCCTTTTGAACAATCTTCTCACCCTCAGTCCATACAAGGAAGGAAATTGCTAGCAACCTCACTCCAAAAGTACATTCTTAGCTCATGTTGTGATCATCTGCCTGGTCATATACAAAAATAGCTGACCAGTTGCAGTGAGGGGTGACTGCAAAACCACTAGATTGGCTTTCCCCTTAACAAATTTGAGAAGTAGATCATGAGCTTGAAATTTAGGAGCCAAAAATAGGTGTAGCAAGATTTCAAGCAAAAGGACATAAAAATCACAGTACCTGTTCCTGTGCTTGCATGCTGATATCAGATACCAAGTTCATCACCTAGTAACTTTGCCTACAAGATCAAGTAACTAGTGATATACTAAAACTTTATCTGTTCGCCCAAGGCCTTAATAACATAGTATTCTTTCTTCAAATCTCTTACTGCAACAACTCTTAAAGGTAGTTGGGTTGAGAGAGACTAGCCCCCAGTTACTCGGTGAGCTTCCATAGTTGAAGATGAGGGGTGAAATGTAAAAGTTGTTACTACCGGTTCTGTGGGTGTGGCTTGGTGGGGGAGTAATGTGACTGGGTGGGTGTGGCCAATTTTTTTTAAAAAAACTTTTCAAAGCATTTTTTCTAATGCTTTGAAAAGCCTCTGTTGATCAGTCAACTCAGCTGGGATCGTCAGAGACTTTTCAAAGCATTTTTTTAACCACCTCTTCGGCCAAGGGGTTGCAGAAAAAAATGCTTTGAAAAGCCTCTGATGATCCCAGCTGAGCCACGCGATCATCAGAGGCTTTTTTTTTTTAACTTTTAAAAGCATTTTTTCATCAGAAGAGGTTGTAGAAAAATGCTTTTAAAAGTAAAAAAAAAAAAAAAAGCCTCTGATGACCATGCGGCTCAGCTGGGCATGTGGGGGGGGGCAGGAATTTTTGCTACCAGTTCTCCGAACCACCCGCCGCCATTGCTACCGGATCGGGCGATCCGGTCCAAACCAGGAGCATTTCACCCCTGTTGAAGATGTATTTAAAGCTGGGTCTTTGCAGACTTGAGTGCAAAACATTGACCACCAAATTGGACTGATTTTCTACGTGAGGCCAAGGACAGCCACATGACTAAATGAACAAATAGTGCTTTGACCTGATCAAAGACAACTAAATTGATGCAGATGATGTGAAAAAATCAATACAACAGAGACCCAATCTTCACTAAGCAAAGAAAACTCCACTCCCACAATAATTAAATTACTAACCACTGCAGTAAGCTAACATTATCTCTCAGCAAGAAATGAATTGAGTCCAGCCAGCAAAAGGAATTGTTCAGTATTTTGATTGGCATATTAAATTAGAATGTGCAAGGTTCATGTTAAATGCAACTAGTTTAGTTGGATTTTCTCATATTTGATATGGTTAATAATTCTTATAAAGACTATGAAAGTATCTCTCTGTAAACCAATAAATGACATGAAGTGCACCATATTTTGCAACTGCTGATGTGCATACAATCAATACACCTTTCCTTTCCTTTCCTTTCCTTTCCTTTCCTTTCCTTTCCTTTCCTTTCCTTCCCTTCCCTTCCCTTCCCTTCCCTTCCCTTTCCTTTCTTTTCCAAGAAGAGCTAATCAATCAATATGGAAATGACTATCTGTCCAAAACAATAAATGAAAATCAAGCTATTTTCCATAAGAGATAATTGACATTTTATATCAGACAGAAAAAAGGATCCTTAAGCACATCTTTTTTTTTGTAAATAAGTTTTGTTAGAATTTTTCTTTCATCATACATATTTTATGAACAGAGTGTTGACCAGATCACATCTTATATATATAAATCTTTATAATCTATTCCAATCTTCCCATTTTTCCATATTCATCTCTTTTATATAATTCTTTATCTCAAATTAATCATTTTTCACCATATCTTGTTATTTCAGCTTCTGCCATATTGTTCGTTTCTTTTTCAAGTCCATTTTACATATTTCCAATTTCAGCCGTAATATTCTTTTTCCATATTTCTTTATCTTTTCTTAATTTTTTCTTAATATATAAACAGTATTAATATCCACCCTTAATTCCTAATCTCTTAAAATAACATTAATTAATTATCTTATTTCTCCATTACAAAATATATTTCTCAAAATCCCCATCCCACTTTTTAACATTTCAACTTTATCTCTTAATTTAAATTGTCTTCAAAATTAAACCAAATTGCCATTTCACATTTCATCTGCTATTTTGTTTTACTATAAGCAATATATATCATCATATTCAAATCTTACATTAAAACCCTTTAACTTAGTTGACCATCCACAATTAATAATATTAATACAGTTCCTTTAAATCTACTAATATGTACCTTATTTCCCTTCCTCCTTTCCACTAATCTTCCCTTCTTTAACCATTTTCCATTTTCCAAGAAAAAGAAGAAGTTAAGAGAATGGGATAAAAGGCGAAAATTATCAAGAAGTGGAATTTTGGAGAGACCTTAAGCACGTATCTTGATTAGCCTATACTGTATAACAAAATAAGATAATCTATATTATGAAGGAAATAAACAGAGATCAAGGTTTAAAGAATGCAGTAACAATCAAGGAAAATTAAAATGTTTAGGTTCACGTTTTGCTGCTGTGTTACTGTTAACGTTTCTATGCAGACTTAAACATTTTCTTTTATACTGAAATTACAAGTATCTCATTGTCATTCAGTACAATGACTAAATTAAGGACCGGAAGAAATTGCTTGGTTTGCATTTTTATACAATTTCATTTCCTTAAATTTATACCTATCATTTTCAGATTTGGGATGCCAGTGGCAGTTACATATCCTTAAATATATATATGACAAATGTATATATGAGGATACATATTAACGTTCTTATGAATTTTTATGTTGAGTTTTAAAAAAATAAACTGATGTAGAAATAGAATATAACATTTCAGAAATAAATTGACTGAAAGAAATTAAACTTCGGTGATTCAACTATTTCTTCTGTAGAATATACCAATCCAGTTTTGAAGTTCCCACATTCAAACAACTATTGTTCATCAACTATTGAGAATTCATTACTTTGTTTGTATAAATGCTTTACAGTACCAACTGAAGTAGATTGAGTCATGAGATGCATAGTTCTTGTATGCATATTTTCCTTTAATTTTTTTTAAAATAATTTTTATTACAATTTTCCTTTACTTATTTATTTATTTATTTATTAGTTCGATTTATATGCCGCCCTTTTCCAGAGACTCAGGGCGGCTTACAATGCATTAAGCAATAGCCTTCATACTTTTGTATATACCTGCTTAGTAGGGCTTTCGGGGGCCCCCTAAGCGGTGTTCTTTTTTATACAAAGTCAGCTTATTGCCCCCACAATCCGGGTCCTCATTTTACCTACCTCGAAAGGATGGAAGGCTGAGTCAACCTTGAGCCTGATGAGATTTGAACTTGCAGTAATTGCAGGCAGCTGGCAGCTAAGTATTACTTTAACATCACTTAGTCCACTGCACCACCAACTCTAGTACTACTACTACCACAACTCTAGAACATAATCAACAGACTGTGTAATTTTTTGTATACTTCGGATCAACATTCCATACAATATATACATTATATACATTCAATATCTAATCCTCAATATGTTCAGAACAAATACCAAACTAGAAAGTATCAAATAGCTTTTATTTGAAAATAATGTATTAGAAATATCTTAATGTAAAGAGACAAAGAGGAAAAATTATATAGGGGGAGGGATGGGTTCAGGTTTATATATCAGTGTTATTAGTTATGAGTACATAATAGGGAAGCCTGGGGGGGGAGGATTAGGGAGGGTTAGGGAGGACGGGAAGTTTGGGGAGGGAGGTGGGGGGGTGAAAAAAAGGGGTGAAAATGTAATTGTAAAACTTTTGCAATAAAAAAAAAATATCTAATCCTCAATTGTCTTATGTATATTTCTAATTTTGATTTCTATTATCTATCCAAGTGTACCATTTTTCCCAAACTGCTTAAATTCCAAATCATCTTTTTCTTTTAGTTCTAGGGTAAGTTCATCCATTTCAGAACATTCCTATATATTCTGAATGATCAGTCCCTCTGGTGGTGTATTGCGTTCCTTCGAGTATTGCGCGAACGTAATTCTTGCCGCTGTTAATATGTGTAGAAGCAAATATCTTATCTTTCTATCAAATTTTGTTTTAAGTATTCCCAGGAAAAATGTTTCCAGATTTAGTTCTATTTGACATTTTATTATCTCTTGTAACTATCCTTGTATCTTAATCCAGTACTTTTTCGCTTCAGGACATAGCCACCAAGCATGAAAGAAGGTACCTTGACGTTGGTTACATTTCCAACATTTTGGGCTTAAATTCCTTTAATAACTCTCTTCTCCATCCTGCCTCTAATAAATGCTTCCTTTTATCTGCTCCAATTATTTGTAAAGAACAATAATACATTCTATTTGTTTGCTCCTAAGTAAGCAACAGAGGCACAATCTTTTTCACATCAAATCATAATTAGTTCTATTCTCCATTGGCTTTATTCTCTGTCTCTATACACTTGCTTCAGCTGGATTTCAGTCTTCTGAATCTCTAAACCTGTCATGAGATTCCAGTCATTAACAATGGCCTCTGGGATCTTCATTCTAAAATGGATGAATTTCATTCTTGACGTTGTCTGTTTTACATCATGGTTTCCCATCAGGTGGTATAAGTATTTCCTTGTAGGATGCACATTGCTGCCTTTAATTTTTTTTTTAAACATGGAAGCCCTGCCAATTCCTATTATTTCAAGTTATGAGGTCTTTCAATAATTCTGAAAAACATTCTGTGTTGTGGGTATATAGATGATGGTTTCACAATCTTTAATCATTGAATTTTTCCCTGGAGGAATTGTGTCTGATAACTAAGGTTTCTGTTAGTTGATTCCTGTCTGTATATATGTGTGTACATCTAAATTTGAGATGAGCATAAATTATAAATTGCACATGAGAAGTTGCATGTCATCATAAATTGATGAAAGGGCAGGATTTTCAGATGTCTAATGTTAGTATTTATATCCTGACATCACAGAGAATGTGCTATCTTAAACCTTTAATGATTGGTTTTTCTCCTTCATTGCATGATATTGAGAATTTTGAGGCACTATTCAAATTTTCTCATTGCCAAAAGAAATACTGGCCAAAAGAGAAGTAAATTTTATTCTCTTTTCAGTGACAGGTCAGCCATATGAAATATCTAAAACAATATAGCTCTTTGACTGCTGGCACTGAGCCGAAAGTTAATAGAAAAAAATTACACATATGGTTAGCAATCCCCTGGCTAAATTATCTAGAAATTCCTGAGAGAAAAGCAATTTACTACAGACATTGAGACGAGCCAATGTAAAACTAATCCTTAAGAAAAATAAACCCACAAAGGAATGTGTCTTACTTCTCTCCCATTTGACCCACCAATATCCTTAAAACAGATCTCAAAGTATTGGTTATCATTCTGGAGCACAGATTAGAAGATTATTTAATGGTGTGAATCAAGAGTAAAAATCTTGCCTCCAAATATAAAAGAATTTTATGAATGATTTAGGACACAGCACCTATCTCAATCACCGAGCTGGACAAACAGAACAGTTTCATGAGATGAAGACCACAGAATGAATATCTATACATGCTAATCATTCAGCAAGGCGAGGGGGCAGAAATAGTAAAAAATAATTTACTGGCAGGAATCATTCTTATGTTCTGATGGTAGAACATTAACCATTTTAACATTCAAAGAATGTTCAGGTTTATCTAAATCCATAAGAATTTATTTGTTTCTGTTTTAGGATTTATTTTGCCTTCCTCTCTTTGAGAACTTGGTCGTTATCAGTAAATGTGTGTGGGGGGAGAGAGAGGGAGGGAGGGAGGGGGAGAGAGGAGGGGGGAGAATGCCAGAAACTGATCTATGTCACTAGGCTAGAAATCGCTGAGATCTATGTCACACAGCAGCAGTCTCAGTCAAGACATTGGTATCACAGCCCAAAGTATAGCGTTAAGGACAAGAGATTTAACTACCTTCTTTTGAAAATAAGCAAATGTCCAAAGCAAATATTTGAGGAATGGTATAAAGCATATCCATTTCTTTAGCAAAGCTTTTAAAAATTAATGTTTTTAATCTTTTCTGTTGTGCCTAATCAAATGAAGTTTTGGGTGCTTCTATTCTATCAAATTGTCTATGAACCTAAATATATTTAGGGTCTTATCTTAGAGTCCAATGGCTCAATTGTCTTCTGAACTACAGGTAGTCCTCAAGTTATGACCGCAATTGATCCCAACGTTTCTATTGAGACAATTGTTAAGTGTCAGGGTTCCAAGTAACAAATCCATAGCAAGCAAGACTCCAAGGAATGTAGATTCCTCAAAGAATACTTTTATTTGGAATTAGCATATTGGCACATATCTGGTGAAAACCGACTCTAAGGTCTCCTGCAGGTTTTCACCTAATTAAAATTAAAAGTTTTCCCACTTTCTCAAAACAATCAGTCACATGGTCCAATCACAGAATGGGCTGGCAGCCGAGTGACATCACTCCCATTTCACTGCCTGTCTTGTTACAGCTGTTAAGTGAATCACTGCAGCTGTTAAGTTAGTAACATGGTTGTTAAGTGAATCTGGCTTCCCCATTGAATTTGCTGGTCATAAGGTCGCAAAAGGGGGACACTGCAACTGTCATAAATATGAGCCAGTGCCAAGAGTCTGAATTTTGATCACATAACCATGGGGCTGCTGCAATGATCACAAGTGGGGAAAATGGTCCTGTCACTTTTTTCACTGTCGTTGTAACTTTGAGCATTTACTAAATGGACTGTTGTAAGTTAAGGATTACCTATACATAGGATGAGGATGATGCCCTAACACAGCATTCTTTGTAGAGGTCCTTCTCTGGCTCTACCCTCCAAAATTTGCATTTAGAATAGTTATATAATACAAAAGAATGTCTATGAAGATTCTCAGTCACTATGCAGATTTTCAGTCATTCAGTCATGGTTGTCCCAAAGGTGCTTTTTTCAAGAGGCAACCGGACATTCTGGTTTTTCTTTGAAGATGTTTCACTTCTCATCCAAGAAGCTTCTTCAGCTCTGACTGGATGGTGGGGAATGGAAGGGTTTATACTCCTTGCAGACAACTGAAAGTGTGCAAATGACCAGTTTTTCTGCAAGGAATATAAATCCTTCCATTCCCTACCATCCGGTCAGAGCTGAAGAAGCTTCTTGGATGAGAAGTGGAACGTTTTCAAAGAAAAACCAGGAATTCCAGTTGCCTCTTGAGAAAAGCACCTTTGGGATATACAAAACAATGTTTTGCTGGAGACAGCTAACTAAGAAGCAAGGCCCTCACTGTTTGCTTCCATACCATCCTAAGTACCAACAGTGAAAAAAAAATGAATAATGTTCTATGTAGTGCAGAATCGTATCATTGTAATTACATTTGTCTGGGACGGTTCTATATGTGTAGTTGTAAAAATAAGTAAAGGTTTTCCTGTCAGTCATATCCAACTCTAGGGCATGGTGTTCATCTTTGTTTCTTGGCCGAGGGGACCAACATTGTCTGAAGACTATATGTTATGACTATACACTATGACTATATACTAATACTATGACTGTACACTGAGGTGCACAGAATGCTGCTACTTCTCACCATAGTTGTACCTATTTATCTACTTGCATCTGTTTTCAAACTGTTAGGTGGGCAGGAGCTGGAGCAAGTAACAGGAGCTCACCCTGTTGTGCAGAGCTCGGGTCTCAAACCTGGGCTGTCAGCTGTCTGATAAGCTCAGCATCTTTAACCACTGAGCCATCACACTGCTAAAATTTAAGCAGGATTTCAGAATTTTAAGTGAATGAATTTTAATTTTACTTAAATCACAAAAAGAAAGATTTAGAGTTTCAGAGGATCACAACGGTGTACAATATCTGCACTTTGCTCCCAAGGTTGTCTCTTTTTAAAAAAAAGAAAAAAAGAAGGGAAATTTGAAAGAACAGATGGAGGAGGATGAACTAATTCTCCTGACCCAAAAGCTATTATTGAATTTGGTCCTGTCTTTGCGAAAGGAATGCTTCCACCTTGGAGTGGTTTTATTTTACAAATTCTATTCGGTTGAGTAAACAAATATACTTAAACTGCATGCCTAACTCTGTGGGGGTGGGAGGGATAGAGCTGGAGCAAAGAAATATTGAACAAATCCAGAGCCTTTTCTCTTTCCATGAATTTTCATTTTAGCAAATCTGAAACTGGCCTGCTCAGGCTTTATATTTGGTATTTAGAGGTAAATATTAAAAAACTTGATTTGTTCTTAATTTGAAGTTAAGAGAGGGTTGATTTACATGCTGCAATCCCTGTGCAACATGTGTTGTCAGGGAGTTGAATGAAAGAAACAAGTCTAGAAAGGTTCCAATGCTCTTCCTTCTAAGTGAAGATAAATGTCTGCTAGATTGCCTTTAAGAAAAGCCTTTAGCCCAGCCCAAATCCAAATCCCATGCTTTGTATCACATGCCATTCTTCCTCTGATGCATTTGTATCTCTGGCCAAGGCATTCATTTTAATTAAATACAGAAGACACGAACCTGTTTCAGTGGGCATGCTCCATTAGAAGCCCATCACACTCAAAACAAACTCATTTCTCTTTTCTACAGCCAAGAATTAAATTCAGGGATCGTCGCATGCAAAGGACAAAATGGAATTCATGAACTGAGTTCCAATTACTTAGGCAGCCATCATAGCCCCTTCCAAAGAAGTTAACTTCATATGCTAAAGGGAAGCAGCACCATTTTTGAGAGGTGTGGGGCTTTCTTTGTGTTTATGGTGCAAGAATACTTGTCCTGAGCAAATAGTGTGAAAAATGAGCCTATGTAATACTAAATATACCAGTAACTTTTTTTGTTTTAATTGGACCACTAAACTGTGATAACTCACTGAATTTACTATGAAGTATGAAAACGGCCAGCACATTAAGGGATATTGTTTGGCAGTTTAATCTTGAATATTCCCAACAGTCCTTTACATTTAACCAAGAATCTTTTCTCCCTTTAAATTATATATGTAGTTATGGGTTATGTATACATATGTGTGTGTATGTGTGCGTGCGTGCATGCGTCTATATGACATCACAAACAAAACCTTTTATTTTAGAGAAGGTCACTACAGTGTCAATAGCAGAATATTGTTTCTCATTCAGAAAGTTCCAGATCCCATCCTCAGATTGTTCAGGGAAATGGTCTTATATGAAAGTCTGGATACTTGCCATAACATACCATGGTGTGGGATTAGAATGGATAACATGCAGACTAAGGCCCTATGACCTCCAGGGGTTCCTTTTGATTTTAGTAAGACCGTTGGAGAACCGCAACTGAAAATCAGTGACCCAATTACTCATCTTTTGAAACAAGCTGCAGTGACTCCACAAGGAGCCCTACATTTTTCCTCATACTTTCCCCACCACCCTTGTCAAACTCAAGACTCCAACTACAAACCTTTCCCACAACCCTCCCTAAATGCTCAGTGTTTCAAAAGCAAGAGACATTTCTTCCTTCCCCAGCCTTTCTACATGCCTAACCCAGAGGTGAAATTCAGCCGGCTGTAGCCGGATCGTACAATCCGGTAGTGCCAGCAGCGGGAGGCTCCGCCCACCCACCCAGATGTCATCATATCCCATTTTTTAAGCTCTGCGCATACACAGAAGACTCTGTGCATGCGTAGAGGAGGTACGCATGAGCATAGCGCACACATGCACTCTCACATTTGCGGACCAGTAGCGAATGTAAGTGAATACCATCCCTGGCATACCCTTACACAATCTGAATAATTGTTGATTGTAGTTCAAAATTGCCAAGTGGTCTCGGTTTTTGTGAAATTTGAAAATGTGCACATTGGAACATAAAAAATTCAGTTACACAGTCCCCACACTTTTCATATTTATCCAATATGTCTATTATCATAGGCAGTGTGATACTAATATATAATGTAGAACATTTTTCTAGCCCAAGAAATACAAAGATTACGCCCTAATTATCATCTTTATCACACTCAGTGGTTGGTAAATATGAGTAAATTGTGTGTCTCCTAATGTTTTCTCACACCTGCTCAAGGAAGTGGCTTTCTCTTGAAGACATCAGCCGCCAAATAATAGCTTTCCAGTTAAACTGACAGGCCATAGTTGCCTTCATAAAATAGTGCCTTTGTTTGAGGAAGTGGATTCCATTAGCTTTAATCCTTATAAATCTTCTGAATGCATATCCAAATGATCATCAGCCTTCTTTCTCCTTCCCTCCCTTACTTGTAAGCATGCTACAATCTATAAAAGGAAATAGAGCAACACTTAACTCCACATAAACATTTGTTTGCAATCAGAAAAGCTTAAAAGCCTTCTGCATATCATATCACAAAGTGACAAATGCTTCCCAGCTCTGTAGCATGCAAAGGGGGGTGGGGGGGGCATGTTGGCCATTTATCCAATCACCTTCAAAAATGATAGAAGGGATAACAGAATACTAAAAATATGCCTCTTTCAGAGGGATTATTTCTTCTGCAATTTATAATGTCCTGATCCCAAATTCCTGCAACATTGTTTTACACATGGAAACAAGAATGACCATCTGTTAGTAACTGGTTGTTTATTTATTGTCATTTTTATAGCCTGACTGCAGACTTGCTAGGTTGACTTAAACAGTGTTGTACTGTTTCTCCACAATGGGTGGAAAAGGGCTCCATAATAATCCAGGGATTAAGGATTGGGTCTAAACTTTGTGATCCATAAAAAAGTATAGAACTATTTAAATGGTTTCGCCTTAGAATTTTTAGTGCAAATTCTGCCTTTAGGAAATCATTTTGAAGTACAGTAGATAACATCGACTAAGGGTTAGGTACCATGCAGTTTGTATTCATGCATCCCTTGAAATTGTAACATACATAAATGATTGAAGTAAATACAAGTTGCAGGATTTGGGGAAAATAATTCAGTGTTTCTCCTTTTTTTAAAGGACAAAACACAAATTGCTTGCAAGTGTTGTGGTCCGCCAGCAGCCTGAGGAGCTGGCAGTGGAGTTGGACAGTGAGGAGGCTGAGGAAGAACATGGGCTAGTCCTGGATGCTGGGGAAGGCCCAGATGAGGGCTCTGTGTCGGAGGCAGAGATGGGGCCAGGGCCATCTGGGAGTGATGTACGGACTCCGGAGCCTCCAGTGGCTGACAGCAGAGAGGCAGAGGAACAGGAGAAGCCTGTTCCTAGTGCATGCATGAGAAGAACTGCCAGAAGGCAAGAGGAGCTAAAGCAAAAAGGACGACTTGGGAGTAAGGCCAAGAGATGATTGGCCCCTCCCATAAGGCTTAAAAGACCAGCAACTTGGGCTCTTTGTCAGAAAACAACGTTGATAGATTTGTTTCTTGTCTTGCTGCATTTATTTCTCATCGGCATCTTCTGCTCCTGAACTTTTGCCAAGAAAAGCTTTTGGCAGGTTGCCTAATTAGACCAAGGTTGATGATAAGACTGAAGAATTGTGTTATGAAGAATTTGTTTTTAATTAGTTTGGACTACGCTGAGAATGAGTTAATTCTCAGCTGTTCTAATAAAGTCTGTTTGTTTTCGAACTGATTGCGTCTGATAATACCTACTTGGGCCTGGGTCACAACAGCAATAGGCAAGTCAGCTAGAACAGCGGCCCCCCAACCTTTTGGGCACCAGGTACCCCAAAGGTATCGGTGCTATAGAGAGAGTTTTTTGCGGACAACAGGAGGCGTGGTTTTGTGTGCTGCCTGTATCCCATCGATGGAGCTTTGCTTCTTTGCACAGCCAAGTTTCTGGCATGCCCAGTGCCGGTCTGGAGATTGGAGACCCCGGAGCCAGCAGACATGAAGAGAAAATAAGAATGGGAAGCCAAGACAGCTTATATACTTCTTCCATGTTCCTTCCAAGTTTAGAGTTTCTTGAGAAAGCAAGTGGGGGGGGGTTGCTTCTTAAATGATCCAGTTAATATTGTGTATGGGGAGAGGGAGAGAGAATTGTATGCAAATGAGGCAGAAAGAAAATAGGTATGTTGTATGCATATGTGTGTGTGTGAATGTGTGTGCATACATGCATGATGTGTGCATCCTCCAAAGGGTTTTGCAGAAGCCAACAAAACCTTTCCCACAGATGATTGCCTGCTATGTTTTAAAAGATGAAATTCCCATATTTGCATCTTGGATTGGGCTCAGAAGCATATTGACAGCCAGGAACAGTAACATAACACAGCCTACGCAAATCCCTCAAAGTTCCCAGAACAGGAGACAGCTGAGAGTAATACCAGCTAAAGCTTTTCAGGCATCTTCACGGGCAGCCTAATGTAGAACACATTATAGCACTCAAACACACCATTTAAGAAAGCTAGGTCAGTACAGTAAGAGTGCCTTTCTATAGCCGGGACAGAGCTGTGTGCTAGAAATAAGCTATAGATTATTTTTCTCATCAAAGAGCAAGATCACAGTAGAAATTAATTCAAGACAAAATTGCTTTACAAAAAGCTTCCATATGATGATTTTGTTTCCCACTTGGAGAGAAAAAAAAGACTATTAGAAAGAAAATCAGTCAGATCTCTTCATCCAAACTGAGCTTTAATTTCAACGTGATGTACACATATGATGATTTATGCTTCTATGTTATTTAGCCACCAATATTTTAAAGTCAACTAATTTTGTTTGCTGTATCTACCCAGGTAAAGAACAAGCCTATATTTTTTCCCTTTTTTAGTGATCTACAAATTACCCTACTCAATTAATTTTGAATTTCTGACTTCTCTAATTAAGATGCCATTCAAATTGACTAACAATATGCATTGCTTTGCATATTGTTAGTCAATTTCTTTAAACCAATTTTTGTCTTGAGGATACATTATGCTCTGGGAAGAGGAATACTCAATCCTTATCTACTTTACCTATAAGCAATTCAGCATTTTTTAAATAGTAACTTTAATAAAAAAATTGAAGTTAAAAAGATAAAAACAAATAGAAACTCAAGTAAAACATTAGAAAGTGTGAAAAAGAAAATTAAAGAAAAGAAAGAAAAAGGAAATGAAAGAACTATAAACTTCCTCCTACATCACAAATATAACAGAACAGAACAAAATAACAGAGTTGGATGGAACCTTGGAGGTCTTCTTGTCCAATTCCCTGATCAGGCAGGAAACCCTAGACCATTTCAAACAAATGGTTGTCCAATCTCTTCTTAAAAACTTCCAGTGTTGGAGCATTCACAACTTCTGGAGGCAAGTGGTTCCACTGATTAATTGTTCTAACTGTCAGGAAATTTCTTCTTAGTTCTAGATCAGTTCGCTGCTTGATTAGTTTCCATCCATTGCTTCTTGTCCTGTCTTCAGGTGCTAGCTTGTCTCCCTCTTCTTTGTGGCAACCCCTGAAATATTGGAACACTGTTATTATGTCACCTGTAGTCCTTCTTTTCATCAAACTAGACATACCAAATCCCAGCAAACATTCTTTATATGTTTCAGCCTCCAGTTCCCTAATCATCTTTGTTGCTCTTCTCTACACTATTTCTAGGATCTCAACATCTTTTTTACATCATGGTGACCAAAACTGGATGCGGTATTCCAAGTGTGGTTTTACCAAGACATTATTATTATTATTAATTCAATTTGTATGCCGTCCCTCTCCAAAGACTCAGGGCGGCTCACAATGCATTTAAAATCATTATAAAGTGATATTAACATTTCACGTGACCTTGATTCTATCCCTGTTAATGCATCCTAGAACTGTGTTGGCTTTTTTGGTAGCTGCAGTATACTGCTGGCTCATATTTAATTATTGTCCACTAGGACTCCAAGATCCCTCTCACAGATACTACTATTGAGCAAGGTACCATGTATACTGTACCTGTGCATTTTGTTTTTCTTGCCTAAATATAGAACCTTACTTTTTTTACCATTAAATTTCATTTTGTTAGATAGCACCCAATGTTCAAGTCTGTCAAGATCCTTCTGTATCTTAAGGCTGTCTTCTGGAATATTGGCTATTCTTTCCACCTTGATATTATCTGCAAGTTTGATGAGTTCTCCACCTATCCCCTCATCCAAATCATCGATGAAGATGTTGAAGAGTACTGGCCCTAAAACAGAGCCTTGGGGTACTCCACTGCAAAGTTCCCTCCATGTAGTTCCAGTACCATTGAGGACTACATGTTGACTATGGTTGGTCAGCCAGTTACAAATCCCTCTGCTGGTAATTCTGTCTAACCCACATTTTTCTATCTTATCAAGTAGTATGTTATGGTCTACTTTATCAAATGCTTTACTGAAGTACAAGTAAATTATATCCATGGCATTCTTCTGGTCCACTAATTTTGCCACAATTTTAGTAATTTATCTTCTCATAAAATACATCAAATTATCCCCTCTTCTCATATCTCATCTCTTAACTATGAACTAATACTTAAAGCCTTATCATTCAGTCCTGATCAGTTACAGTTTGTAAAGTGATACAGTGTTATCCATTTTAAATTTGATCAAATAAAAGAGCTTTATATTCCTTCCTTTTACTTTTAACAATCTTGATCTTTAGTCCCTTCAAATAATGTCCTAGAACTTGATTTTTTAAAAGATGTTTGCCCTTTCTCATTAAATTTTTCAGAGTTTTAACAAGTCTCTTTAATTCTTCAATTTTTTTTTCAATTTTCAAGTTCAATTTTCTTCAATTTTTACCGTTTGACATTTGATATTTATTGGATTTTGATTTCAAAAAGTAGGGGAAATCAATTGAACAATGTATTTTAGTTCAATTCAGTTGTGGCATTTTGAAATGTAAAATTATATCTGGAGCCTAGAATTTAAGCAAATCTTAGAGGAATTCTAATCTTTGTTCTATTATTTGTTCTATTAAATTATCAGAAAGTATTTTCCCCACACTTGAAATTGTATTATGTGGTGAAAAGGGAGAAATGGGGAAATATTTGAACAGGATGATTTAGAATTAGGGTTAGGTATTAGAAAAATGACTGATTTTAAATTTAAGGGTTTGAACTTGGAGAAAGCAACAAGAGGAGGAGAAAAAAATAGACTAAGATTAGAGATTAGGGCGAATGGTAATATTAGTTATATATCAGAAGAAACAAGGAAAAGAAAAGAAAAATTAGAGAGAAAGAATATTATGGCAAAAAGTGAAATATATAAATTGTGTTGGAGATAACTAAAAGCTGCATAAATTTGTGACTCGGCCAATACTCTGTTCAGAAAAAATGCATTGTTTGTTTGTTTATTTGTGTATGTTTGTTAAAAAATTAAAAAAAAAATTTAAAAAAGAAAATATTTTTCTCATTACAAAGATCCAAATTTCATATATTTGCTATTATACCACTTAGCAATAGCAATAGGACTTATATACTGCTTCACAGTGCTTTTCAGCCCTCTCATAAGCAGTTTACAGAGTCAGCATATTGCCCCCAATAATCTGGGTCCTCATTTTACCCACCTTGAAAGGATGGAAGGCTGAGTCAACCTTGAGCTAGTCAGGTTCTAACTCCTGGCAGTGAGCAAAGTCAGCCTGCATTCTAACTACTGCACCACTACAACTCTATATTATATTATAAATTATATCATAGTTATTATATCTTATTATAAATTTTGCAATTTTGTTTGCTTAAATAAAAACTACCTATTCTCTATAATATGTACTGTATGTGTACCTGATTGGGAGCCACCCCATGTTGGTTATAAAATGAGTGGCTACATTTTAAATAAATAAATAAATGTAGCTCCCTTCTCCTCCTTGTCCTCATCCTCTTCCTGTTGCAAAAAAGAGCCTTGGTAGTACAGTGGTCTAAGGCACCTTGTTATTAAGCTGGTTATTAAGACCAGCTGCCTTACTGCAGGTTCGAATCTCGCCAAGGCTCAAGGTTGACTCAGCCTTCCATCCTTTCTAAGGTAGGTAAATTGAGGACCCAGTTGTGGGGGCAATAAACTGACTTTGTTTAAATATACAAAAGGATGAAGGCTATTGCTGAACACATTGTAAGCTGCCCTGAGTCTCTGGAGAAGGGCGGCATATAAATCAAATTAAAAAAAAAAAAAAAAGACTTGGTCCAGATCAGAAATTCAGTAATGAATGCAAGACATGAAAAAACAGATTTGGGACAGATTATTGTGGAGAAAAATCTATCAATATAAGCAATAGGAGTTGAAAATAACTTGATGGCACATAATCATTATATAAAAAAGGTATCCATTGTTGTTTAAACTTCCTCTCCAAGGTCATAGGGCAAACTGCACTTCCTGTTCCGGCCTATCCCTGTTTATTACAGCAATAGCAATATCACCTAGACTTATATACCACTTCACAGTGTTTTACAGCCCTCTCTAAGTGGTTTAGACCCAACAATCTGGATTTTACCGAACTCAGAAGGATGGAAGGCTAAGTCAACCTTGAGCCGGCGACAATCGAACTGTCAAACTGCTGACAGCAGGCAGTCAGCAGAAGTAGCCTGCAGCACAGCATTCTAACCACTGTGCCACCGCAGCTCATTACACATGAACTTCATGTATTAGTACAGGAGCTGAGATAGAAAGGGAAAAAAATAACATTTTCTAAAGGTGTGATATCAATAGATTTATTCAGAGGAATGAGTTGCTCCTCTAAAATGGCAAGAAATAGTTGGGATGCACACAGAAGGGGAAAAAAAAGTAGCAAGGGATATCCAGATGAATTTAGATAATATTTACCCCGGTTTCTGGACACACCAAATAATGATTACCTTTTTAAGAAAGCCTAAGTTATGCTTTGGAAGTCTAATAGTACATATCTAGAAATGTTGGAAAGAATGTTCTTGGTTTGTTTTTTGTTTATCAAAAGAGAAAAATGTATGGATAAAAGTTGACTTTTCTGCAATTTAATAATGGCTTTTCTGGAGAAACACAGATACCTCAGCCTCAGGACAATAGCTACAACGTAAGTATGGTCCTAAATTACATATGTTATTGTTGTTGTTGTTAGTTGCAAAATCGTGTCCAACCCACCACGACCCCATGGACAATGTTCCTCCAGGTCTTCCTGTCCTCTACCATCCTCTGGAGCTCTTTTAAGCTCACTCTGACTGCTTCAGTGACTCCATCCAGCCACCTCGTTCTCTGTCGTCCCGTTCCTCTTTTGCCCTCAATCTTTCCCAGCATTAGGTTCTTCTCCAGTGAGTCCTTCCTTCTCATTAGGTGGCCAAAATATTTGAATTTCATCTTCAGGATCTGGCCTTCTAAAGAGCAGTCAGGGTTGATCTCCTCTAGGACTGACCAGTTTGACCGCTTTGCAGTCCAAGGGACTCGCAGGAGTCTTCTCCAGCACCATAGTTCAAAGGCCTCAATTCTTAGGCTCTTGGTTGGACCTTTCTTATGGTCCAACTTTCACAGCCAAACATTGCAACTGGGAAAACCATAGCCTTGACTATACACGCTTTTGTTGGCAGGGTGATGTCTCTACTTTTTAGAATGCTGTCTAGATTTGTCATAGCTTTCCTCCCCAGGAGCAAATGTCTTTTAGTTTCTTGGCTGCAGTCCCCATCTGCAGTAATCTTGGAGCCCAGGAAAATAAAATCTGCCACTACCTCCATTTCTTCCCCATCTATTTGCCAGGAATTGAGAGGGCCAGATGCCATGATCTTAGTTTTCTTAATATTGAGTTTCAAGCCAGCTTTTGCACTCCTCTTCTTCACCAGCATCAAAAGGCTCTTTAGTTCCTCTTTGTTTTCTGCCATTACAGTGGTATCATTTGCATATCTGAGGTTGTTGATATTTCTCCCGGCAATCTTAATTCCAACTTTTGATTCATGTAGCCTCGCCTTTCTCATGATGTGCTCTGTATATAAGTTAAATACTGTAGGCAGGATCACAGTATACAGCCTTGCCGGACTCCTTTCCTAATTTTGAACCAATCAGTGGTTCCGTGTCCAGTTCTCACTGTTGCTTCTTGACCCGCATATAGGTTTCTCAAGAGACAAATAAGATGGTCTGGTACTCCCATCTCTTTAAGAACTTGCCACAATTTGTTGTGATCCACACAATCAAAGGCTTTAGCATAGTCAATGAAGCAGAAGTAGATGTTTTTCTGGAACTCCCTAGCTTTCTCCATGATCCAGCGTATGTTGGCAATTTGATCTCTAGTTCCTCTGTCTCTTCGAAATCCTGCCTGTACTTTTGGTAGTACTCGATCCACATACTGCTGGAGCCTAGCTTGTAGGATTTTAAGCATAACTTTACTAGAATGTGAAATGAGTGCAATGGTGCGATAGTTGAAATTACATATGTACAAAAAGCCAAAATGTCTGAATATGTCTACAACATTCTTGTCCCTTGATTTAGGACTGAGGCAGCTGCATCCTCCATCTGAAAGATAATTTTAAACTGATTTGGAATAAGTAATAGAGAATAAAGTAAATTAAGCATTCTGTGTGTATGTGTGTGTGTGTGTGTGTGTGTGTTGCTAATGATATTTTTCATAGTAAAGAACAATCTTGTTTGTGCAAGATTTCTTTGTATTGTAATTTTTTTATCATAGATTTATGCTCCACCCTTTAAATATATGATTGTGGTAATTTAGAATAAATATTTTAAATGCCATCAAAAAAATGAAGATATTAAAATGTGATTCACTTGATGTAATGTTCTGATTTTTTTTTTATTTTATTACTCTTACTATGTGCATTTTTAATATCATGTTATTAGGAAAACTATAAGAAAATGTTTTTCTTTGACTTTTTAAAAATAAACTTTTTTAGAAGTTTTGGATTTTCAAATCTTCCTAGCTTTCTTCAAACACACACACACACACAAACACACACACACATGGGCCAGATCACTGTTTCCCTAAGAAAATAACATTATAAGCTTACATTCCTAAATAAATGCAAGACTGCACAAGGCAAACAACTCTTCTTGTTTGAAAGAAATTGTTGGCTAGCCTTTCACAACTTCTTATTGATCCAGAAATATGCAACAGCAAAGAATTAGTTCTAATATTTACCATTCCCTGTTTAATTTTAAGTTCCCCAAAATAGTCCTGCTGCTAATTCTTTATACAGGTTGCTCTGTTAGAAACAAATACTGCAATGTATATTTCAGTAATACTGTTTTATAGACCTGGTGCTATTGTATTTTTTTTAGAATTTGTCAGAGTGTTTACAGCGTGACTACTATTTTGAGACAACCCAGAAGCAAAATACAGGACACAGAGGTTTTTCTTACAAACAGTGGTTTATATACAGGCCTCTATATACAGACATACAAGTGATAGCACATACCAGACAAGCTGTTAATCTTCAACTCTACACAGAGAACTACAATGGAGATACACGAGGAGAACGAGTGATACACTAGGAGAGAGAGTGACGCCCTCTAATGGCCTTCCTTATATAGGCAGCTTCTTAAAGGGCAGTAACCCTGCTGACTCATCCTCAGTCTTAAAGGGCTGATCAGCTTTAAATCATCATTACCCTGACAGAATTGTGAATTAAATCCCACAAATTCTATAGGGCACTGACATCTAAATTTCAGTTCAGTCATGAAACTCACTTAGATCTTGGGTGGATGACTCAGTAAGGTTGCTGAACACATATTATTACATAGATTTCAGTTTTGTGGATGATTCTTAAGAAGTATCCAACATATTATCGTATTCAGGTAAACAGCCAGTGAGCTATTTTTGAATTAATAAAGTTAATAAAGCAATAACAAAAAAGTAGCCTTAGGAATCTTATTCTATTTTTAAGGTTTTTCTTTTTCTGCTCATTGTTTTTACTACATTGTTGCCTATATTCCCTGAAAGTTTTATAACTCAAGGGGAGATGTTAGGCAATGGTTTCAATTAAAACAGATGGATAATAAATACCAAATAATGGCATATAATTGCTTTCTTGTTTGGCAGATTCCCACATATTATTAGTCTATGATGTGGTGTCTTGGGAAATAATCATATACTCAATGCTCTTTCCTTCATCCCTCTGTCTTTTCTCCTTCTTCTTGCTTTGTCCTCCCTTCCTTTCCCTTGTGTACCAACTGACTTCAGCATCATAATTTTAATAATGAATAAAAAATTAGCAATTTCCTCTTTATTGCTCTTGGCTTTGACATCAAACCGTTCAATGATTTGTTGGCTTCCAGAGAAAAAAATACGAATCTCTCTATCTCATTTCTGATGCCGGTTTGGGCCCAAAGGAATAGCAGAATTAGTTTTAAATGAGCTGGGAAACTGCACTTATTGGAAAATGGAAACAGGTCACCTAAGCAAAGAATACAGTGATGAGGAAACAACACTGAGGTGCAAGATGCTTGCTTGCATGCTTACCATCCCTCGAAAGGCAATTGGCGTTCTGCTAACCTTGGCAGATCAAAATCTGGAATATTCAGCAATTCAGATAATGTATGTGCAGAAGTATTGGTATCAATAGTGAGAATTTGCAAAGTATTTCTGAGTTAAATTTATGTTTTACCGACAAAGAAATAAAGGGAGACTAGTTTAGATCTATTTCAAGCTATTTAGCTCTCATCAGCCAGCCATACCCTTCTGGGATTCAAACCCGGACTGCTTGCATATAGGTAGAAGTATTAACCTCTAAGCCCAGAAGTTCTTGCCAATATAAGTAGCTCAATGGTTGAGATTGACTTGTGGCATATAGTTAGCATGGGATTCAAATATCTGAAGAATGATGTTCTTTCCATCTCTTTTAGGATTCAGTCCCATTGCCACCAGCATCCCACACTCAGTTCCAGACATGGTTGGAAGACAAATAACATGGCTATCTTATGGAAACTGAGCAGGCTTCGGTTTAAGGAACGCTGACTGAGAAAACTCCTCAAGCATATTGTCTAGAGTTCTTCATACTTTCCTGGTTGCCAGCTTTCCCTTGATAGATTTCCAGAGAGGTGGTCAGCTGTGCTCATAACCTGTTATCAACTCCTGTGATGGATCTGGAGTACTTTGTGAGGATGGATGTCTGGCATTTCATTTTTGGTAAGATGGGACAACTCCATCCGTTTTAGAAGCCTGACATTTGAAAAAGCAGTGATTAAATGCTGCCACTGTTTGTGCAGAGGGTTTTGAGAGGGGGAAAAAAAGCTGACAATAGTGGTGTTGACAGGTCTGTCATTTCATACTTCTTTTGTGGCATGATAAACTGGATCCCAAAGCACTGGGGTAGAATGCAATACAGTGAAAGCTGCAGGAAAATGTTTCCCATTTTCAGTTAATAAAAGGAAAACTATTGGGTCACAAATCTTTGCTTATATGTATGATGGTATATATATGACTGACTAATCATGCAAGATGGCATTTAAAGAAGGACATTGAATTATTCAGCACATGGACCTAATAGCAGACCTTTGGCATAATGAATTGTAAATGACCAGATCTAAAGATAATTTCCTTTTAAGTTTGTTTCAGTTTGGGTTATTTAAATTCAGATTTAATTCAGATCTTACTGTGTTAAGAAATCAATTAACTTTTGGATGTACATCTGTTATTTATTTTGGCTTCCTCTACCTTATTGTATTAATTTAGGCCAGATGTTCGGAGGTTACATGTAACAATTTCATCAATAGATGCAATGCAATCCAATGCAGGTTTTTTTTTTTTTAAAGTAACATAGTTCAGTCTTCTTAAATTAACTTGATTCCCACCCAAGAGTCATTATTCCTGAGTAATGGTTATCAAGAATCAATTACAATATCAAATAATGACTTCCAAATGTAGGGAAGAAAAGTCTTTAAAAATTAATCACTACTTTTTTTCACGTCACCAAATGCTAGTTCAAACTTAATTTATTTCTGTGCATAAACTACATAATCCGTGGTGCTGCAGTGGTTAGAGTGCAGTACTGCGGGCTACTTCTGTTGATCACTGGCTGCCAGCAGTTTGGCAGATCAAATCTCACCAGACTCAAGGTTGACTCAGCCTTCCTTCCTTCTGAGGTCGGTAAAATGAGGACCCAGATTGTTGGGGGCAATATGCTGACTCTGTAAACTGCTTAAAGAGGGCTGTGAAGCACTGTGAAGCGGTATATAAGTCTAAGTCTAAGTCTAAGTGTTATTGCTATTGCTAATCCAGTGGCCAACGGTTTGAGGACTATGCACAACATATAATCTGCCAAATTTGAGCAATACATTGGGATAGCAATATTTGTTGTGGCCCGTCAGTGGTCTGTGCAGATTGTAGCTGATTCTGACAATGAGGAGGCTGGTGTGGTGCTGCGCCAGCAGCCTGTGCAGCTGGCGCTCGAGTCGCACAGTGAAGAGGCTGGAGAAGATATGGTGCCAGAGGCAGGGATTCAGCCAGGACCTTCAGAACCTCCAGAAGCTCCTTTAAGTGAAGAAGATGAAGAGGAGGAGCCTCTTCTCAATGCACAGGCGCACAGAGCTGCCAAAAGGTAGGAGGAGGTCTCCTCAAGAGTAAGGCTTGGGACTAATTGGCCACTTCCTTAGCCTATTTAAGAAGGAACGCCGCTTGCAACAAGCTGTAGAGAACAACTTTAGTTCACTCTCTTTCATGTCTGCAAAACTCCTTCTGGGCTTTCTGCCAACTCTAGTAACATTGTGATTACCTTATCTTAGAATTCTGGTAGGCTGTTAAGACAGTTCATTAACAGCCTTTGAATGATAAAGACTATGTTATTTTGAGTAAATAAGCTTTGTATAGAGTTTGTGTGTGCTGCGTTCTTTGGGGTCCATAGCTGGGGCAGAACAATATTTGACCAAGTCTTCTTCATAGTACAGGTAGTCCTCAACTTACAACAGTTCATTTAGTGATTGTTCAAAGTTATAACAGCACTGTAAAAAGTGACTTATGACCGTTTTTCACACTTACAGCATCCCCATGGTCAGGTGATCAAAATTCAGATACGTGGCAAGTGGTTCATGTTTATGATGGTTCCCATGTCGCAGGCTCATCTTTTACAACCTTCTGACAAGCAAAGTCAATAGGGAATCCAGATTCACTTATTAACAACCACGTTACTAATTTAACAAATGCAATGATTCACTATATAAGTGTGGCAAAAAAAGTCATAAAAATGAGACAAGCATACTTTTTTAAAAAATGTTTCACTTAGCAACATAAATTTTGGGCTCAATTGTGGTCGTAACTCAAGGACTACCTGCATTCACATTTATGATGGCTTCTCAACAATCTATACCTTGTCTGTGCCTCAGCACATAAGACTACAGATCCTGAGGAAAACAGAATTTACACTTGATGTCATTCAGAAGTTTTACTGAATACGCTTACATTGAGAGACTGGGCCTGTGTTCCTCTTTTTGGAAATATTTCCTCTGCAAGTAATGAACAAAGAAAACTCAGCACATGATGTATGAGATTGGGAGAATCAGCTTAGTGGTTTCTTGCTGGATATATCTTTCTTTTCTGATTGAGGATTTTATAACAGGTTGTGTTGCCTGGTGAGGGATAAAGTCAAGGAGGGAAGAAGATCTTGTAGTACACTAAAGCGGAGATAGGTTTTCAGGGCCAGGATATATTTTACATTTTAGCTGCCAAGGCTGTATTGAAAAATATGGCACTATCTGTAGCCAAATCTACAAATCTACAACTCCTGATCATAATGCAATCATTCATTCCTGTGTATTCTCATATCTTGCTTGGTTTTGAAATATTTGATTGATTTCAGCACTAAAGTCATTCTCAGATCCACAAGTTTTTATAGGTACAGTTGCTACTGAGATAGAGGACTCTCGAGATTTGAATTGGTGTGAAATTGAGTGTGTGTGTGGGGGAAATTAAGAATAGAAATCACCATTGTCATTATTGAAAAATATATGACCAGATCTAAGTAACTCAAAAATAACTTACAAAATGATCTGGTAAACTTCTTAAGCGGTTTAGCAGTTTCTACTAGTAAAAGAAAATTAAAAAAAAAGAAAGAAAGAAAGAAAGAAAGAAAGAAAGAAAGAAAGAAAGAAAGAAAGAAAGAAAGAAAGAAAGAAAGAAAGAAAGAAATCCAGGACATATGCAGCCTCTTTTTTGCCCTTAAAGTAGTTAGTCACAAACACAGTCAAATCTCTTTCTTGTGTTTGTGACAGCACACCTTCACACTAAGGGGATGAAAAATAGTGATGTCTGATAGACCTTGGCATATAGAGGAAGGAATAATTAGTATCACACTGCATTGTAAGCCAGCATGGGAGCAGGTAGGACACTGGTCAGGAATCTAACTTTCCTATTAAGTAGAATAGGATAAGTTAGCCAGTAGATTTTAAATTGTAATACTTTGAAGGAACCCTTTAGTTATAACAAATGAAGATGTGATAAAATGAAGGACGCCCAAGGAGCATCCTTAATTCATTTCTCACTGATAGAAGTTCTTACTACCAACAATTCTGTATTTGGATTACAGAGTTTGCCTGAAAAATTCTAGAAAGAAATAGTTGAAAATTTAGGGCAGCATAATTGAAAGGGTAGCCATTCTAATCTACTCCTTCAAAGTAATTCATCAATGTAATCCACTAAATTAATTAAACTTTTTTTTAATTAACTCCAATTTGTAAGATTCTCCGTATGAAAAAAAAATCTATTAATTTAAATTTGTAAGATTTATCCTCCTTCTAGGGTCAACAATACCTGCAAAAGTAATTTAATTTAAACATTAATGCACTTTAAAAATTAAGTTAAAGGGTTTTACTTCTAAATCCATTTCCATGAAAGTAGCCAGCATTAATACTTTTATCAGCAATGCTTATTAAAATATACAACAAGGCCTATATTCTAAATATGAAAGACTAGGATAATGGGATCCACGGAAATAAGAAAAAAACACTTTTGATTGCATTCAATTAAATCTAATTGCATAGGTTAATGCATTTTCCCCATGCCTTTAAATTTTCCACTATTTCTTATGTTAAAACTTACAATTGAATGGCAATTTTTGATAAGACTGTAGGCTGGAGATACCCAAGAGTTGGAAACTTTATGTACCCTCAAATTATGCACTACTGAAGTGTAGGCAATTTTTAATCCAATGTTTTTTAAGAAAAGGAGAAAGAAAATCTTCTTTAATAAGAAAAGGAAATTGGGTTCTTAATCAAAGTGTTTTCTTTTGATTCAGTCCAAGTTAAAGCAGATCATATTCTGAATGGTTGAATTGTACATTGAAATAAATTTTGTAATGAAAGCATACTCCCAGTCTAATTTCTTAGGATTGTAGGCTTTGATACATTGCCTACAAATAAGACGTAGGCAATGCTTGTTTGGAGTGCACCAAATCAAGTCATGAATGCATTAAGCACTATTTATATAATTGGAGCCACTTCTACAGTAGGTTGATTGGACACATTGAAAAGGTATTTATTATTTATGTTACAGGAATGAATGTAAATGTTAATGGGAAGAGTATAGGAAATCAAATGCAGATTAAAAAAAAAATGAGCCAAGATGGGAAAGGGAAATTAACTAAAAAGATAAATAAATACTCACTAAGAAGATTGGATGGCTTGACTTGAACAAATCATGAACACCTCCTACCCCCACCATAAAATAGGAGACAAATGCTCTTGATGCTTATTTCTTATGGCTGCCAAGATGGTTCATTTTTGTTCCTCTTCTATGGAAAAACTGAAATAATGCTTTAAGACTACTTTTAGTGTGTGTGAATAATTAGATAACTTCCCAGCATTTCAGCTTCTCCAAAATTGTTATTTCCATTACAGTTGCTGTGTGACATTGGAAAGTGCCACTGTTGAGCAATAAATGTAGGGCAATCTACAGAACGCTAAGCACTTTTTAACACACACACACCCTGGCCCTTGCCTTGTTCAAATAGGACATCTATCAAGCACATTCTCCTAGAGAGGCACGTATCACTCTACAGCAGTGGTTCTCAACCTGGGGGTCGCGACCCCTTTGGGGGTCGAACGGCCATTTCACAGGGGTCACCAAAGCCCTCTCTCGCCCCCCCCCCACGCCTTCACTCACCCTCACCCTCTGCTGGATCGCCCGGTTGCCGTTCGCTTACCCTGCCCACTCCCAATCTATTGCTGCCTCCGGAGTCCCAGCTGGTGGCTAGAGGGAAAAAAAAACTTTAAATTCTTGCCGCGGGGCTTCAAAGAGCTAGCTGCAAAGAGGTAAATTCCTGGAGCAAATTTTTTTCCCGCTAGCTATGCTGAAAAGAGAAAGCAAAAGCAGGGTCTTTGGTGCAACGTGACAAAATGAGGCAGAGAGATTTCTTTTTCTTTTTCCTCACCAAAAAAGGTAGGTACAAAACTGCAAACAATGGGAAATTTAGGGCAAGAGGAGGTTCAAGATTTTAAAACACAAAAGAAAAAAAGCTCTATTTAACTAGGGAATTGTAATAATTGAGATACTATTAATAATTGTATATTGTGTTGAAAGCAGAAATGGTTAAGTTGTGGTTTGGAGGAATATATGGGGGAAATTATTTGGTTTATTATTATTGGTAAATATAATTAATTGATTTGTAAGAAATTGGATTGCATGGAAATAATTGGAATATTCATGTTCATATTGATAAATATACAAAAAAGATAGTTATATAACTAATTGATTTATATTAAAATGTTGAATTTGTATTAAAAAACTGTATTACATAATTAACCAATGTGAGGATGGATATAAAAACAGATGACAATACGAAGGGGTATAATATAGAATAGAAGGGAAAAATTGAATTTGATTAAGATTAGAGATGAGGATGAAGGGTAATATTGGTTTTTTTAAAAAATAGATGAGGAATAAATATGGTAAAAAGGAAATATAGAAATTGTAAATTTAATTGAAATGACTAAATACTGTGTTGGAAGAAATATCCTTCTGGGTTCTGCTCCAAGTGGGGAAAAAGACACTGGAAACATGGAGACTGCTTGGAAAGATGTTTTAATGGTGGACAGGATCACATGGCTTGATGGGGCCCATTGTGTTAGTTTCTGTTGCTATTGTGTTGCAAATGTCCTTTGACAAAGGATTGACTTTCTGCCTCTGGCCCATTAACAAAGGGTGGGGGGCAGGAAGGTGGGAGCTGCTTTGTCTGTAAAATATGCTTCTCCATTTCTCATCCAGGGAAATATAATATTCTGCCTTTTTAATATTTCCAAAAATATTTCATTCTTCTAGGAAAGGGGTGGGTGCTAACCTCCTACAACTGTTTAAATTTGTGGACCGGCCAAATACTCTGTTCAAAGAAAATATGTTGTATGTTTGTATGTGTGTTTCTAATTATTGCTATTTATTCCTATTTGTTCTCTTTTATTCTTTAAAGTTTAACAATTCATTCTTTATCTTAATATCTTTATATTTGTTTGGGGTTGGCTTTCTTCCCTTTCATCTTTTTTATTGTACAGCAATCTTTCTCCTCAAACCTACCACCTCTGTCTTTTCTTTCTTACTTACTTTCTCTTCCCCCCCTCTTCTTCTTCTCCCTACTTCCTCTTTCTCCTTCTCCTCCTCTCTTCCTCCCTCTCTTACCTTCACTCCTATTCTAATTTCTCTTCCCTTCCTTCATCCCTCTCTATTGCTGTATCCTTTTATGCATATGGACTACTCAGAGGGCTGAAAAAGTTATTTTTGACTGGTCCTCGCACTTTTGACCAGTCCTCGAATTTACGACTGTCCTCACATTTTACGTTTTTTGCCCTATCTTATACCATGTTGAAGAGAAGCAGTTGTGAAATGAGTGACATGGTTGTTAAGAATGCTGCACAGGCATAAATGTGAGGATGGTCATAAGTGTGAGGACCAGTCAAAAGTGCGAGGACCTGTCAGAAATGACTTTTTTCAGCCCTCTGAGTAGTCCCTATACACATAGCCATGGCCACCCGGTCACATGATCTCCAAGCCACACCCACAAAATAAGCCATGCCCACAGAACCGGTAGTAAAAGAAATTTAGAACCCACCCCTGGTTGGGGGTCACCACAACGTGAGGAACTGTATTAAAGGGTCGCGGCATTAGGAAGGTTGAGAACCACTGCTCTACAGTAACTGCCTTGCCTAAGGCCTTAGCGAGCTCAGAGCCAGGCATCAGAGCAAGCCTGTGTATACTCATATACTGTGGATACACATTTAATACTTGGCTCTAAAGATAAATTTCAGGTCAGGTATGTTCCTCATGTGGTTGTGTTGACTGTAGAGGCTTATTTAATGTGCGAGAACTTCAGTGGGAGAAAGTCCGATGTTGGACTTATATATTGTCTTGTTTTTATTCTTCCAAGTCAGATATTCCATTTGGCTACATAATAATTCATTGTCATGGGAGGAAGTCACCCATTTCAAGGTTCAGAATTTTTTATTCTTCAATAAAAAGCATGCTTAGCTTTATTTGGATAGCATATGAGGCTGCTGACTCATTGAAAGTTGCACTCCTTTGTCAGTGATACTTATTTTTCTTAAAAAAAAAAAAAACATATCCTGAAAGATATTGAAGGTTTTGCCACCAACAATATATTGTTTCTTTCTTTTCTGCATCCAATTACATTGTCTAGCAGTCAAGCTTGTAAATGATGACATCTTTCAGACATTAAGAGCCTAGAAGACTGATTGGGGCTATATTTTATTCTACTTAGTGTTCTGATACAAATGCTGTCCCTTAGTAATCTTGTCACAGCCGAGTGTCAGGTATCTGCTTCTAAGAAAAATGTTGGTTTTCTTAGGTGTCTGGAATATAGTCTCATACTCTATTTGTAGTTTCTCTTCGCAGATTCAGAATTAGCAATTGCGTTCTATGCCTTCCTAATTTTGGAATATCAAGCACGCCAACTTAAATATAGAGTCAGACCTGGATTGTGATATTAGTCTAAGACAAAGTTAATTGAGTAATTTACTGTTGCAGAATCTCTGATATGCAACAGCCACGAGTTTACAGGTAGTCCTCAACTTATAACCATTCATTTAGTGACTGTTCAAAGTTAAATGGCACTGAAAAAAGTGACTTACGGTCGGTTTTCACACAACCATTGCAGCACTCCCATGATCATGTGATCAAAATTCAGTTGCTTGGCAACTGGTTCATATTTATGATGGTTGCAGTGTCCCGGGGTCATGTGATCATCTTTTGTGACCTTCTGACAAGCAAAGTTAATGGAGAAGCCAGGTTCAGTTAACAAGCTTAACTGTTACTAGCTTAACAACTGCAGAAATTCACTTAGTAACAGTGGCAAGAAAGGTTGTAAAATGAGGCAAAATTCACTTAACTGCAGTGGCACAGTGGGTAGAATGCAGTACTGTAGGCTACTTCTGCTGACTGACGGCTGCCTGCAATTTGGCAGTTCAAATCTTACCTAGCTCAAGGTTGAGTCAGCCTTCCATCCTTCCGAGGTGGGTAAAAATGAGGACACAGATTGTTGGGGGCAATATGCTGCCTCTGTAAACTGCTTAGAGAGGGCTGTAAAGCACTGTAAAGTGGTATATAAGTCTAAGTGCTATTGCTATTAACAACTGTCTTGCTTAGAAACAGAAATTTTGGGCTCAAAATTTGTGGTTGTAAGTCTAGGACTACCTGTACGATTTCTGACTGACAGCCCTATGTTATGAGGGTAATGAAGTCACAAATACTGTGTGACCCTAACCCATACCTCTTACAAACATCAGTATATAAGAACATAAGGGTGGAATTTGCATCATGGAACTCACTACACATTTCTGACCATCAAAGCCTACTGTGGCTGCTGCTGGTGGAGTTTAAGTCAACATGATATGTTGAGCTATTCTAGTAGGACGATGGAGTTGGTAGCTTGCTTCTCTCTCCTTGTGGCTTTTATTATGACCCATAAGGTAAAGTATGTCATATACAGTTAAAAATACTCTATTTGCACTTAGTACACACAAACACAAACCGCAAAAGCAACAGGATGCTGAGATTTCAGATTCTGGTACACCTAGTAGATTTACTTTGCATGTTATGCTGGTTTAGTTTCTCTTAGATTCAATGTTTAGTTGAATATTGTCATTTTCTTGAATAGTCTTCCCAGGCGCACAGGATTTACCTGCCACTTATTTAATTTTAATTTGTTTTTATTTGACAAGTGCTTGTATCTAAGTACAGTAAAAAAAAAAACAACCCTGTGATCTTGCCAGCATATTATAATCTTTTTGTCTTATATACATGGGATGGAAGAGCCACAGGGATTGAAAATACCTTCATAAGAAGCTGTTGCAGTCCTAGTTAGATCAAGAATAAAAGTGGAGCCAGAAACATCATGCATCAAGGTGGATTCCTCCCGCCCCCAAAGAAATATCATTGCATGTTGGAAAGGGGAACTTGTAATTTCCTTCTCTTTCTCTCCCTCCCTCATCACTGTTGTCTGAAGAAGCCATTTATTCCCGGTTACATATAAGCTATTTTTACGGAACACTTAACAAAGTCAGTTACAATCCTTGCAGCTGCTATATTTGCAAGTTTGTTAAGCTTTCTTGTTGTTGTTATTATTATTATTTTGCTAGTCCCTGGCCAGGTGATTACAAGTCAGTGAATTGGGCAAATCCAAAAAATATTTTATTCAATCTCCCAGCTCCACCACTTTATTTAAAAGTTTTAAACATATCATAATCGTACTATAATGCAAAAATCTCTTGGAATGGATAAGCATCTATGATGATGATATTATCAATTGAGTAGTGTCCAGCTCCTGGTGATTCTATGGATGAGTTTTCTCCACATCTTCTGATCTTGAACTGCTTCTTTGAAGTGCAAGCATCTATATATTTGATATATTTGAGCTGAATGCACTATTAGGTCAATGTCAGACAAAATGTCTCTCCAAAGTAAATTAACCAAAGTAAATGGACTCCTTTTCTCATTCTTAAATCCTCCCCCCCTTAATTTAACTTCTGTTTTTAAAAATTCATTTTAAGATCTACTATTTGCATTGCATATAGCTTCCTCACCTAAAATATTACACTTAAATTAGTTTCAAATTCCTGTGATTCTGGTCAAATTGGGTCTTTAAATTTTCCATTTGACCATAGCATAGTCCTCCTTCATTCCTTCTTCTACCTATATAGCTGGAATATGCAGTATTTTGAGGACAGGACCTATTAGTAATTTTGACAGCCTGCTGTAGAAATAGCCACAAAATGGCTGCACCCATTGATCAAAGGAGTAGAGTTAGCTGAGGTGTTTTTATATCCACTCAGTGGGCCCTAAGGCATTCCTTTAGCTGAGCAGGATGTTAAAGAATGGAGCTTCATTATTCTAGTTGCATATTTGTTTATTATTATATTTGCTGGAAGGAAATTAGGGAAAGGAGCTCATAATTCTCTGTTGTTGCATGGCATAATATTCTCTAAAAACCAAACAGAACAGGACCGAATTTAATATGGGAGGAGAAAAGGGGGGGGAGTTAAAAACTCAACTGCAGTTTGGGGCTTCAAGGAAAAATATCACACACACAAATTAACCCCACCCAACCCAGTATATTTGTTGACTGTGTTGTTCTAAGCCTTCGTTCTTTCTGCCCACTAAGTTTTTTCCACATAAAACCACAGATGCAACATTTATGGTATGGAAATGAAAGTCAACTATTAGTAGAGTTGTGTTCCATATGTCAAACAGAAGACAATCACCCTGCTATTCTTTGACTTAAGAAACGAAAAGGACTGGGTCAGACCTGATTTAAAACAAAAAACTACTTGTTGGAACAAAGCCAAGATTAAAAACAACAACAAATAAACATGTTCTCCATTGAGAAATAATGCCAGTCTTAACATTTCTATAGATGGGAAGATATCTATAAATAAAAATTCAAAACTTTTAGTTTTCACATCCTGCAACATTTATCTTATAATTTTATTGGAAGCTAGAGCATAGTCTCTTCTTCTTACCCTCTGGCTAAAGTTAATTCTGCTTCCTATAGGTTTGGCCCAGGGGTGCTATTCAGCAGATTCTGACAGGTTCTGGAGAACCGGTAACGGAAATTTTGAGCAGTTTGGAGAACAGGCAAATACCACTTCTGGCTGGCCCCAGAGTGGGGTGGGAATGGAGATTTTGCAATATCCTTCCCCCAGGAGTGGGGAGGAAATGGGGATTTTGCAGTATCCTTCCCCTGGAGTGGGGTGGGAATGGAGATTTTGCAGTATCCTTCCCCTCCCATGCCCATCAAGCCACGCCACCAAGCCACACCATGCCCACCAAGCTACGCCCACAGAACTGGTAGCAAAAAAATTTAATTCCACCACTGGTTTGGCCTCATTAGTATTTAGAGATGGTTTTAAATCATCATGGCTTAAAAAAGCTTTTGATAGAATTCCGGGGGGCAGCGGGAAATGCTAGAGCAATGAATTTGGGATTTAGGTCTCCAAACAAGCTTAAGTAAAGTGTCACCTCACAATATTTATCATTTGCTTCTGAAAGGGTTTGCTCCAACTCTTATTTATCACCTACAGTATTCCAATTTTGAAATTGATTTTCACTTTAGCCAGATAATGAATACTTCACTCTCAGCAGTCCTTCTTGAACATTTTAAGGGTACTTCTAATGTACCTTTGGTTATGTCCAGATGGTTCAGTAGAAACTCTAAGCCATATGCGTACACTGTTTCCTATATAAGGATTCAAGACACTCTTTCATATCCTGTCTTAAAGAAATTTAAGGGAGTGTGATTTCTATTTAATGTTACTTCTTTCAGACAAGGATTCAAAAATAACCTTTCAAGCTGCACTTTTCTGCTACAATTGTATGATATGCCACACCATCGCTTAATTTTGGAACTTCTTATAATAGTATTTATTTGGATTTATTTTAGCAACTTTGCTCCTAATTATTTTTAGTTCCATTATACTGTTTTATTTTTGTTATATGCGCTCGCGCGTGCACGCACACCCGCACACACACACATTGAAGAATATGATACTTTTTTATTAGATATTTTGTTTGCATCCGGCCTTAGGGCTGTAATAAATGTGATTTTATATTTACCTTATCAACTTTTCTGTTGAATGTAGCAACAGAACTGTGAAAATCCTTCAAAGGCTTGTTTTCCCATGCAGATGAAACACCTCTCTTAGCAGCTTCATCTTTTCCAGAAAAAAAAAAAAAATTTAAAGCAGCATTGCAAAAACTTTCTTCTGAAGGATTTGCAGGCTTTTGTCTTAGCTTTTATAGGCATTCTGTATTATCTTCCCTCATAACTTTATATAATTTGAATTTTTTTTTTTTAGACTTCTGGAATTGATTCTAAATCATCTTATATCCAGCAGCAATATGATATAAGCAGATCTTACAAACTATTGTTCAGAGTTGCTCAATACCCTAGTGCCATGATGGCGAACCTATGGCACGCGTGCCACAGATGGCACATGGAGCCATATTGGTGGGCACGCGAGCATTGCCCTAGCTCAGCTCCAGCACGCATGCGCACATTGGCCAGCTGATTTTCGGGCCTTCTGATTTTCAGAAGTTGGCAAATGGGCTGTTTCTGGCCTCCGGAAGGCCTCTGGAGGGCCTCTGGGGGCGGAAAAGGCTATTTTCTAGCCATCTAGCCATCACTGCCCTAGTGAGTCATTGGGTCTGTGACCCCGCCGCATACTGTCATATCTTCCCTGACCAGACAGAATGTGGGAGAGGAAGACTGGGTTCCGGATAGAATCTAATTAGATGAAAAAAAAAAATGATACATTATATACACACTGTGTCATGTTTTATATCTTTCTCCAGAAGTATGAAATTCTATGCAATCCATTTTTCTCCAAAGCTGCTGGTAATATGGAAAAAAAAAAAAAACTAAATTCAAACAAAGCATGATATAACTGCCTTATCCTCCTAATGATTGAAATTGTATTGTGGTCTCAATTATGAGCAATGTATAAATTAATATATAGGCATTATTCTTGAAGTATTTCATGTCCTGAGAATTATTATAAGCATGCTGATGGTAATGGTTGATTGTCTACGAGAAATAGGTCCTATATCAGATCAACTCTAGGATACCCATTCTAGATAGGAATGGGTTCAAAGCCAAATTGCATTCCTATTTGAATATATTAGATTCAAATTATTAGAATCAGAAAGAGGAAACACAGTTATGTTCATAACAGTCAAACATAAAGAAAAAGTTTTGTTCTTTTTGGGTAAACATGACCATTTTCACCAAACTGCACTGCACTTATTTCTTTTTTGCAATCACACAAACACTATTAGCTACTGAATCTATATTGGAAGATATAGGAAGATAATTAGAGGTGTAAATTTGCAAGCAAATAGCACAAGCTAAAACAATTATAGCCCACAGAATTGTTGTAATCAAATGAAGTGAGATTAGAACTATAGCCTTAGGCCCTATCCATGGGCAGAGCAATAAACCAATGAGAATAGTTGCTCTTGTGCAAATGCTACTCATGATAGGTCCAGCTGTTAACAATAGTATAAATTATCTTTTGGGGATTCATAGAAAATGGAAGGCTACCGTTGAATCCATACATATACCCCATTCCTGCTCCCAAGCAAGCAACTGCCATGATAGTTGGCATCCTCTCTAATTGCTCCATGTGCAGCTGTTACCTAAATTCTTTCTCGACCACCCCCGTGACATACAGTATATGAGAATAGATTTGCATGTGATCTGTGTGGAATCAACACAGATCATGAATATAGGCTTATTTCTGTATGTGCTTCAGGTGCCCTTGCATCTAGGCATAGGCTGTTGAAATCAATTATGTAAGTAATATTTTAAATGAACCAATTTAACCAATCTTAAAAATGCTCGTATCTGTACATTTAAGAACACAACAGCTATTCTCAGTTTAATACTAAGCTATCAGTTTCCCTTATACCTAATGAGGAATTATGACACTTAAAGAAAGCTATAAAATGCTGCAGTTGCTATATAGACAGACAATGACAAATAACCCTTATTCACAGTTATATTTCCAAAAATATATTTACAGTCTATTACAAAGATTACAAATGGAAGTGTCTATGTAATGGGATTATGTTAATTCAAATATTTTTGTTTATCTTTTTTTTACAGATTTCTTTAACAAAGGGTGAAAGAAGAAAAAAAATAGCATAATCAAAATTATTTTTCTAACAAAATAAATAAATAAAACAACAAATAAAACATTGTACAGTGCTGTAAAAGGAAAAAGAAAATGGGAGGAAGGGCAAATTATCTATTTGAATTCTTTGTAACTATCTTTGGTCCTAAACGTGGGAAAACACATTATATAGCACTGAAAAACATGTTCCTTTTTGTGATGCTCTGTTAAGTAAAATAGAAAAATATAGTGCATTTTCAATGTATTCAGAGCTCACTGCACATAAATGTGTGTACAAAACAAGACAGTATAAATAAAATGTACAAGTTTTACAAAGGAACATTTACAGGGTTTTTTTTTTTTTTCATTTTTTCTTTTCTTTTTGTGGATGCCCACATTATCAAACAAGTCTTAATTTATATGACTGATCCCTGGGATCTTTCTCAATGAAAACCAATAGAAGCATCCCAGTTCTCTTTGGAAGTACAGCTATTCACTGCTGGGTAGCTCACGATTTTCATATTTTTGACAGCATTAGTCACCTGTTTCATATATAGTCCTGCGACACACTTTGTTATTGCTTATGGTAATTATATATTTCACTCAACTCAAGTACACATATATTAAATTAAAACTGGTATTTTTTTTTAAAAAAAGGGTTCTCTCACTCAACATCTCTCAATCGTCTTTCAGTCAGAAGTTCTGAATGCATGCGCCTAGAACAGCTCATTAAAACACACATACACACAATGAAATGTTGAAGTGCCACTTGCCTTATATTCCTACACCTGTAATAGAAAATCCAAAGGCACCATCTGACAGGAACATGTCCCGTGCAAGCCCTGTTATCTGTTGTCCATCTGTCACTCATTTCATTAGAGCTTGCACAAGAGAATTGCAATCCAGAGAATGATGGGTAGACTTGGGGCCCATGAGATCCTAGGACCTTCAGAGCACAATTACATTTTTTGAAATCACATTCATTTCAATGTGTATGACTTCCTCGTTCTGAACTGGGCTTGTCTCAAAGTGTGAACCAGAGAAAGATATGTTTACCTGTTGTCAACCCCAGTGTTTTGATTTCATATGGGTTGTTATTTGGAACCCTGACATCTGGCTTGTACATTATTAGTAGAAATACTGGTAAGAATTATGTGAATTGCTGCAGACTGGGTTCCCGTCATTGCTTTCCACTACAGATGAGGTTGTCTATTACAAGGAAGGCAATCTATGAGTGAGGTCATCTGCCTACCTATGTTTCAAACAGCATGATTGGTAGAACTATGGACAGAAAATAAGCCCTAGCTGATAAAAACAGAGTGTATCCACAAAGCTGAATGCAATTTCTTCTGAATTTATATGCAGTGTACTCTTCTCTGGATTGCATCCTCTCATTCTTACTTCTGCAAGAAGGACTACATTCATCTTAATCTCATATTAGCCGTATGCTTATTATTTCTCTAGACCTTCTAATGTACATTGTTGAAAAAATAAAAATAAAAAGACACCCAATCCCCTGCAAGAACAAACACCCAATGTGCTCTGATTAAAAGGCTAAGCAACACTATAGTACTTGTACTTGTTCTGTTTATACACCTACTGTACCATCAATCATTCCATGAAAGGGCTTCAACCCATTTAAAGTTGCAGTTGTACAGTTTCCTTTAACCCAGGCAACCTACTAAAACCATCTTTCAAACCATTTCTTAAAAAGTGCCTAGGCATTTTTAGGGAACATTATTGCTAGGTTCACCATTTTATTCATTTCCTGTTTAAAGAAGAGTGTGTGATTTACTTATACAAAATTATTTTAAAAAATATCAGAACTCTTGGCAATGATTTTTTTTTTCCTGATTTCCTGCCAATTAGCAAACCACATCAATGTGGTGTGGAATAAACAGACAAAAATAGATGCCAAAATTAGAAAAAGAAAAAGAAAAAAAATCCTGGCCAACCCTGCTTCACCCACCCAGTAGCTAGCCTGATACACATTTCCCTGTTACACTTCTTGTGGCTATAGAAACTTGTACAATCTTTCAAAACTCCCCAGTGTAATAATGTGTCATATGCTTAGCACTAAGAAGGTCCAAAGATATAAATGCAACACTAAAAAGAAGTTCTATATGAAAAAGGAACACAACTGATTTCTTAAAACAAGTTTGAAATGGAAGTTTTAAGGAAAATATTTGTTGACTTTAACAATATCATGATTTTTATCTGACAAATATATTCTTTCTTTTAAAATCCTTTATATACACTTTAAAAAGTCCATTAGATAAAAAGGAGGTTAGAGAGTTCAAGGTGTTCGTAGGTGTTTCAGGTAGTACTTTGTTTATTGTCACTTCTTTTGTTGCCGCCATTAGTAGATCTGTTTTCCCTTTTTAAGTAACTTTCTGGTGGCACTTAGGAGTTCAAGTCTGTAGGTGCTTCTGGTGGGCCTTCTGTCACCTGCATGAAGGCTCTGTCAAATCGCGTGTCTTCCAGCAGCACTTCATGAAGACTGAAGGCTGGCACTGTTCTCTCAAGTCTGTCCCCTCCCTTGGAAGGGAGAAATGTCTCATCACACTTGGATGCCAGTGCCATGCAAATGTAACATTTGTGCTCTCATAGTCTGAATGCTGCTCATGATTTTCTTTTGATGGCCAACCAATGTGATTCCTAAGCTCATTATGTCACTATGGGGAGGGAGGAAAATTCAATATTAGTAATCTTTCAGCAGAGCAGAACAGAAAAGAAACAGCAATACTGATACAACCAAATGATATTCAATGCGTTATTGGCATGCCTGGCTTTTCAGGTGATTACTTCACCATATTGTTATAGGATGAAGTAATCACTTGAAAAGCCAGGTATACATGCACGGTGCTTTCTGATGACATAGACTATGGCGAGTAAAAATAAAATAAAAATAAAATTGCTATTATCTTCCATTAATTGGCAAGGGTATATGTTCCAAGGAGATAACATGACCCCTGCAGTGAAGGTCAGATATCTCTTAGGATATTAACTATAGCTATTGCTTTTCTTTTTCAAAGGATGAGAAAGAGCGAGAGAGAGAGAAGCAGCACAATTTTAAAATTTTACAACTTTTATTTAGACTTAAAACTCTCCCTGACATTCTGTCATGCAGAGTAGCACACGGAGATATTTAACGTTCTCAAGTTACGTTGCTCTGAAGCACAACTTTCTTTACTCCTTGTGTGGTTGTCACATAAGGTCGTTGAAAATGTCTCAATATGAAGCACTTGTTTGCATAAAAAACCAAGAAAGGGTCATAAAAATCTGGTTGATGCTTAGAAGGGGCTACTTTTGGTCAATACAATACAATAAAAAGAGCCTTGATAGTACAGTGGTTTAGTGCACCCTGTTATTAACACAGCTGCCTGCAATTTCTGCTGGTTTGAATCTCTCCAAGGCTCAAGGTTGACTCAGCCTTCCATCCTTTCTAAGGTAGGTGAAATGAGGACCCAGTTTGTGGGGGCAATAAGCTGACTTTGTATAAAATATACAAAAGAATGAAGGCTATTGCTTAACACATTGTAAGCCGCCCTGAGTCTCCGGAGAAAGGCGGCATATAAATCAAATTAAAAAAAAAAATACTGTCTTTAACCATATTGAAGTCCTTAACTAGCAAGAAGCAACTTCCCCATACGACAATATTTTTTGCTACCTGCAAAATCAAACTCTCTTTTATAATAGTTAAACAAATATTAGCAAGTGGTATTCCCCCCCTTTAATAGAAGGCTGAGTAAGGTGTTAATTAGGTGACTAAATCTTGGGGATTTTTAATACATAAACTTTATATAACCTGGCCAAATATTTCTCCTCTGCCAATAAAACGTGATAAAGATAAGCAGAAATAGGTAATAGAAATAAGCATATAGTTTACTTACTCAATAGTCATCCTGGCTACTGTCTCAAGGTTATTGTAACCTGCAGCAGAAAAATTATCCTTGTATCTTTCCATCTTGATTGCTTGCAACCATTCCCCTACAGAGCAAAATGTTGTGAAATCAGGGGTGTTCTGGTCCAGAAGAGGGCTGATTGGTCTAGGTTGAATGAAAAATATTGTTTCAGGTAAAAAGAAACATAATTCAGTATTTGTTACCTAGTAGAAATATAATCAAACTAAAATTTATATAATATAAAGCAAAAGGCCAAGAAATGCTTGTTAAGCATGTACAAACCTATATTGCTGTGTAACATTCTAGTAGACTATTAATACTCTAGAAATGGTCTGGTACTCCAGTGCTTACCTGCTGTTTTCTCCTTTCCTCCCCTTTCTCCTTGTTTTTGTGTAAATTGCCCAGCTATCTTTATCTATCTTTCATCCTGTAAAATTGTTACTAAATTGTAGCTACATCTGGTCATCAACGGTAATAAAGGATTTTATCTGAATCTACCACTGAGTTACAATCATAGAAGTCATCTAAAAGTTTTAGATGTTTCAATATTTAGAACAAAATAAAATCTTCTTTGTTTTCAATAATGAAAAATAGAATACTTGTAAAATAAAGTAAACATAATTGCTTCTTATCTCATCCCTCGACACCTGAAATGGTAAAAGAGAAAGTAAAGAAGAAGAAGAAAAAGAAATTTATTTGAAATAGTATACTACAGTATGTGTTCTCCTTGAAGACTGGGCTTAATTTTACACTTGTCGATATAAGATGAAACTTTTATTTAAAATAGGTGACTATACAAGTGAAACTCAAAAAATTAGAATATCGTGCAAAAGTTTATTTATTTATTTCAATAATGCAACTTAAAAGGTGAAACTAATATATGAGATAGACTCATTACATGCAAAGCGAGATAGTTCAAGCCTTGATTTGTCATAATTTTGATGATTATGGCTTACAGCTCATGAAAACCCCAAATTCACAATCTCAGAAAATTAGAATATTACATGAAATCAATAAAACAAGGATTGTACATAGAACAATATCGGACCTCTGAAAAGTATAAGCATGCATATGTACTCAGTACTTGGTTTGGGCCCCTTTTGCATCAATTACTGCCTCAATGTGGCGTGGCATGGATGCTATCAGCCTGTGGCACTGCTGAGGTGTTATGGAAGACCAGGATGCTTCAATAGCGGCCTTCAGCTCTTCTGGATTGTTCGGTCTCATGTCTCTCATCTTTTTCTTGGCAATGCCCCATAGATTCTCTATGGGGTTCAGGTCAGGTGAGTTTGCTGGCCAATCAAGCACAGTAATCCCATGGTCATTGAACCAGGTTTTGGTACTTTTGGCAGTGTGGGCAGGTGCCAAGTCCTGCTGGAAAATGAAGTCAGCATCCCCATAAAGCTTGTCTATGGAAAGAAGCATGAAGTGCTCCAAAATCTCCTGGTAGACAGCTACGTTGACCCTGGACTTAATGAAGCACAGTGGACTAATATCAACAGATGACATGGCTCCCCAAATCAACACAGACTGTGGAAACTTCACACTGGACTTCAAGCATCTTGCAGTGTGTGCCTCTCCATTCTTCCTCCAGACTCTGGGTCCTTGGTTTCCAAATGAGATGCAAAAGTTGCTCTCATCAGAAAAGAGGACTTTGGACCATTGAGCAACAGATCAGTTGTTTTTGTCTTTAGCCCAGGTAAGACGCTTCTGATGTTGTTTGTTGTTCAGGAGCGGCATGACAAGAGGAATACGACATTTGAAGCCCATGTCCAGGATCCGTCTGTGTGTGGTGGTTCTTGATGCACTGACTCCAGCCTCAGTCCACTCCTTGTGAAAGTCCCCAACACTTTTGAATGGCCTTTTCCTGACAATCCTCTCCAGACTGCGGTCATCCCTGCTGCTTGTGCATCTTTTTCTTCCACACTTTTCCCTTCCACATAACTTTCTATTAATGTGCTTTGATACAGCACTTTGGGAACATCCAACTTTACTTGCAATTACCTTTTGAGGCTTTCCCTCCTTATGGAGGGTGTCAATGATGGTTTTCTGCACAACTGTCAGGTCAGCAGTCTTTCCCATGATTGTGATTCCTACTGAACCAGACTGAGAGACCATTTAAAGGCTCAGGAACCCTTTGCAGGTGTTATGGCTTAATTAGCTGATTAGAGTGGGACACTTTGAGCCTAGAATATGGAACCTTTTCAAAATATTCTAATTTTCTGAGATTATGAATTTGGGGTTTTCATGAGCTGTAAGCCATAATCATCAAAATTATGACAAATCAAGGCTTGAACTATCTCGCTTTGCATGTAATGAGTCTAGCTCATATATTAGTTTCACCTTTTAAGTTGCATTACTGAAATAAATGAACTTTTGCATGATATTCTAATTTTTCGAGTTTCACCTGTATCTAACCTAATACAGTCATGGGGATAATGCATATTTCTGATATCTATTTAGGTAGAAAGTGCAAATATAACTGCTTCACTAGTGGTAGAATCCTTTTCTTGCTGAGACTTTGAAAAGGGATACAAAAGAAGTATTAAGCAATAATCAATGATCATCAATGAAAATGATATGTCCAATAAATGCCTCTTTGTGTATACGTGTGTGCTTGTGTGTATTATTGAAGAAAAGTCAAGCTTCACTAGTTTGGATGCAAGAGGAAGTCATGATGGAGTTCAGGGAATTAATTTTCTCTTTTTGTGTGTGATGTTATATTTGGAACATGGTTTCTAAGAAACCATCGTAACCTTCTCTACCTCATCCTGGAGGACTGTGAAAACATCTAGATAGGAGACTTGTACCTTATGGCATGGGTGAAATCCAAATTTTTTCCCTACCGGTTCTGTGGGCATGGCTCAGTGGGCATGGCAGGGAAAGGATATTGCAAAATCTCCATTCCCACCCCACTCCAGGGGAAGGATATTGCAAAATCTCCATTCTCACCCCACTTCAAGGGAAGGATATTGCAAAATCTCCATTCCCAACTCACTCCAGGGGGAAGGATATTGCAAAATCTCCATTCCCACCCCACTCTGGGGCCAGCCAGAGGTGGCATTTGCCGGTTCTCCAAACTACTCAAAATTTCCATTACCGGTTCTCCAGAACCTGTTAGAACCTGCTGGATTTCACCTCTGCCTTATGGATATGTTTTTGATTTATGATTCTTGGACAAGATATTGTGGATATCAGCAGCTCTAGACTATCATTCTACAACAGACCTGCTCTTTTTTTTTTTTTTTACAGGTGAGAGATTCTCTTCAGATCATTATCTGCCTAATTTACAACTGCGCTGTCCTAGCATCTGTTAGCTGATTTACAACCAAGCTAATAAAGCCATTGGAAATATGCTAATTGTTTCCTGCTTGTCTGGCATTCAGTCTAGTGCAGGACTGATCAGCACAAGCCCCACTGGCTCAATAGTACCAGTAATAGGCACCAATGTAGCTTCGCTGAGAGAAAGAAGACTCTTTTTTTTTATTGACAAGACATGATCTTGGGCTAGTGCTATGAAGCATCTAATAGACCTTGGGAATGTGGAGACTGGTGCACAGCTATTAGAGGAGAAAACAGGGCTTTTACAGGAAAGATTCCTGAGTCAGGGGTAGTTAGGGAGAATTGTGAGAAAGGGACTGAGAGTAACATTGCTTTAATTATGCTAGGTATATGTTGAACTGTAGAACAGCCTTGATAGGCTTTCAATATTCTGTTATACTCCCTTACTAGCAATAAAGATATTTCCAGAAATCCAAATGGTTCTGGTTTTTCGAGTTTGCAAGTGTCACAGTCTTGATAGCGAATGTGCCTTGGAGGAATTTGATTTATTTATCTGTTTATTTCAAGCTAGACACTGTCTGACTCCAATTGACTGTGGGCTGACCATATAACTCTAACTGCCTTCTTGGAAGATAGAAGATTCCTGCGGGTGAGAAAACATTTGCAAGAGGTTTCTGTCATATGGTCAGTCCCGCACATGATTAAGCAACAGAATTAGAGAAAAGTGGAAGAACAATACATGTAATGGTCTACTGCACTATGTCTTAATCTTGGGTTGTTCGTATGACATTCAGAAACATTTTGCCCTGCTTGGAGTTGGAAAGCTTTGAACCCTTAATGTTAAATTTAAGATTGATAAGAGCAATGCAGCAGAGACCTAAGGAAAACATGTGGGTGGTAGTATAATTCAGGAGTACCTGATCCCTGGGCCATGGCCCACTACCGGACCATGGCCTGTTTGAAAGCAGGCCATGGGAGAGATGGGCAAGTGCACGCACATAAAGCTCCCCTTGTGGGAGTGGAGGGTGCTTGCACTTGCACGCGAAGCTCCACTCACTTGAGTGGAGGGTACTTGCACTCACCCATGAAGCTCCATGATTTCCAAGCCGCCCAGAGTTACCTTGAGATAAGATGGGCAGTCTATACATTTTGTAAATAAAACAAAACTGGTCTAAGTCTTTTCTGAAGCCAGCCAACTGGTAGCCAGCACCAAATTTCATTGTAGCAGATTTCAAAGTTCAATTATGTGTTGTGTAAAAATAATAATAAATTTTGTCTGCCCTGATTCTTCCAGGATTCAATTTCATTGGTTACCTAGGTCCTAGAATTGTCTGAAGATAGGAATAGCTTTTCCTTTTCCACTTCTCCTTGTCCACATTATGAATAATAATGCATAATGCACCTCAAACACCACAAACTTCCCCTCTCATTTGTTTCCTTTTTAGACTAAAAAGCCCCAAATGTTACAACCTTTCCTCATAAGGAAGTCGCTGCAACTCCCTTGATCAGCTTAGTTGCTGTCTTCTGAGATTTCTATAGTTCTATATGTTATTTCTGATATAGAGAAACAACAAATATTTCAGCTGCAGTTGCACCACTGATTTATATAATGGCATTATGTGATTGGCATCTGTATTTTTTTTTTTTCTTATCCTCCTAACATACTGTTGGCCTTTTTTTTTACAATGGGAGCATATAGTATTAACTTTACTGAACTATGTTAAACTATTACATTTTAAAATCATACATGAAATAATAGAATAGCAAAAAAAGCATCAATTAAAAATATCATTCAGCAAGCAAAAATGCCACTAAATTGTCTAAAGGATGGCAGTGAAAGTCAATAAAAAAGAGATAAAGGTAAAGGTTTCCTTGTCAGTTGTGTCTAACTCATCTCTGTTTCTTGGCCAAGAGGGCCAGTATTGTCTAAAGACAATTTCGGTGGTGTTGTAGCCAGCATGGCTCACAGCAATGCCAAAGGCTCATGGAATGCTGTTATTTTCCCATCAAAGTGGTACATATTAATCTTGTGTTTGCATGCTTTCAAACTGCTAGGTGGGCAGAAGCTGGGGCAATTAATGGGAATTAACATGTACCATTTTAAAAAATAATTTGGGTGCCACAATTGAGAAGACCTTTGTGGTTCTACGCAGACATCACAAAACTGGTTCTTTATAGCAAAACAAGATTAATTGGACAGATTAATTTTACATAAGACAATTTATTATACAATCTCAACCTCTTTTTGCACAGAAAATTATATCTAATAGTGCTTTCTATGTTTTGAAAAAAGAATGAAACAAACATCAAATAGGTATGTCAAATCTAATATGTTTAATATAATTATTTTAAATAAAATTCCACAAACTTTTGTTAAAATAATAAAATTACCACTGTTACATCCAATTATAGTGCTTCTGTAGACATACTCTTCTGTCCTTTAGTATTTCAAATAGCAGTATATTCTGATCTTCTAATTCTGCCCAGAAGGCAAATGGCCACAATTTTACATCAAGTATTTATACTGTTTCAATGGCAGTCTATAAAGATATCTTGACATAATCCAATATGAAGTTAATTAAGCAAATCAACAACTAATTGGAGTGAGAAAGGCAAATTCTAAAAAAAAAAAAATACTTCCAAATGGTTATCTTTTTTTTCAAAATGGAATCTGGTCAGATAAAGCTGTCATTTTCTCTTGGCTTATGATAAAGAACATCAATATACTGTACCACCAATATAACCTAGATTTAATACCTAGTTTACCCTTGTAAAAGCATCTTGAATATGGAATGATTGAACTTATCCCAAATAATAATGGCGGGATAAAAAAAATTGAAATAAAATAAATAAATCATGGGCCAACAACAGCTGAAACAAAGAAATGCTGTCTAGAATTTTAGCCTACAATTTAGGAATCTAATCCATAACTTACCTACTACAGGTTCCTAAAGGAGTCTTCAAGCTATTTGGGTTCCGAATCATTTTATCCAGAATGCCCACAATCTGTTCAAACTTTGGCCTTTCTGCACGCTCTTTCTGCCAGCAGTCTAGCATCAGCTGGTGAAGGCCTGCTGGGCAGTCCATGGGTGCTGGCAAACGATATCCTTCTTCAATTGCTTTTATAACCTAATAACAAAACCTGCCATGAGTTTAAATTTTTACAGCTCATGAAGGATCCACCAAATTAAGCAAAGTTTTATGAAACGTATCTTTCAAATAGAACCTACTGTTCTAGCACAACACTTTCTGTTGTTGTATAATATTGTAAACTTGTTTTTATTGTCCGTGCCTATTAAACAAATTATAGTATTTGGTAATGTATGCCGAGAACATAGCTGCATTACCTAGTCAAATCAGCAGGAGGGAATAGCAATTAAATTCACCATGGGCGCAACTGAGAAACTGATACATGAGATACTCTTTGAAAACAAGAGGCTATTTATTTGTCCAAGAGGCTCTTTTTGGCAGGGAAACAAAGCATGATTAAACAGTCTGTGTATACATCTAGGTATCTATATCTAAATGAAAATGAAATGAATGAATGAAAATTAGTGTATAATAGAAAAGAAAAGAAAATGCTTTCCAAAGATGCTGCTCTCAACAGCAGTCCAAACTAGATGAGACTCTAATCAAAGATTGACTATAGAATGTTTGAGTAACTGTTTAGTATCAAAATATAGTGTAGGCCAACATAATAGCTCAAGGATCAGTTAAGCCATTATTATTTTTGCAGCATTGATTTATTGATGTTGAAGTAAGAAAAGGAAAATAACCAAAGCAAAACCAGAGAAGAGGATCACAAGAAACTTTTGTTAAGCTCACATAGCACTGAAAAGCTAAAATGTAGTTTCATAAAAAATACCAATATAATGGGCAAAACAGCATTCCACTGATAAGACAAAAACATTTTGTTCTACAAATTTTTGCAGAAGTCTACGGGCAAACCCATTATTTTAATATTTTAAAATATTAAACCCAATATTTTAAGTGGGAAACTTGATGTAAATAAATCATAGCTAGAAATAAAGAGGGCTTTGTGGCACAATGGCTACATGGCAAAAACAATAACCAAACAATCCACCTTTCTCCTTCGCAAATGATTACTTGCTATTTTTCTTATCTTTATTTTGGAAATAATATCATTATTATATCAGTGGTGAAACATTTACACTATAAATATTAAAAATGAATGGCTTCTTGTTGTACAAATATACTGGGTAGGAACAACAAAGTTTCTAACAATAGCTATATGCTATTTTATTTTGACCACTTATCAGAAATATATGTATAAATACATATAGGCAGATTACAAACACCCCATTTAAGCACTGTCAATGAATTTAAGGTCCATTCTCATGTTTGTTTATTGCTTGGCTAATCAAATAATCCTTTACTGAACCTTACTTGCACTTTGACAAAAGTTTGCAACTTCGTTATAACTGTGCAATATGCATCTGATAACACATAATTTGCATAAAAATGTATTTGAGCTTCCTGAATAATCCTTTAGGACTTTCAATAAATAATGAGGGAGGAAGTTTTTATAGAAATTACCATATAACAATTTATGAGCCATTGTTTTCATGTTTCCTGTGTTGCAAGCGAAATAATGCTCATCGTATCGTGCCTTTTCCTTCAAACACCACTGAATGCAATGCCTCCAAGTAGGCCAATAAAATGCTCTGTGGAATGTTGGTATTGTAATCATTCTAAGGTATCTTGCTGGCTTAAACATATACATTTGATTTCCCGAGGTGAAAGAGCTGTATTTATGTAACCCAAATCTATATGCCATACCTTATCACAAACACACTATTTAATCACTGACTTGGCTTTTCAATATCCCATTAAAACAAGGAAATCTTAAGAGAAGCTGTAATAACACAGCTCCCTCTCCAACCAGCATTTTTAGATAGGTGGAAATTTAGCTGAAAGTACATGGAGCACTAAACCATTAGAAAGAAACATTAACTCCAGTCCTACATTGAAAATAACTATCCACTGTTGTGACTTCACTCTCACAATCCTTGCTTTGAACTGAAGTTGTGTATTTGTAACATAAGGGGGATCTGAAATAAATCTTTAGGAATGTCAACTATGGAATTTTTAGTTTCACTTAGTGTATGGGTCATATAACAGCTGTGCTCTGGACTTTGCGAGACATATTTTTATTGCAGCAGAAGTAACGTGAGCACATTTGGATTCGGTATATATTACAATAACTATCATTTGGCAGACAGAAATTAAATGTACTGTCCTTTTTTTCACGATGCCTGCAAAACAGCCCTATTGCTGAATGTTGGGAATGTCATTAAGCAATTAGAATAGCTGAAGTCTCTTTATGTAGTTGAAATGTCATCAGAAAAAGGAATAGGAAATAGGAAATTGCAATAGGAAAAGAGAGCAACCTGTGGGAAGCAGACGTGAAGGCAGAACATTTCACCTGGAACAAGAGTTTCTCTCATGTTCATCTAATTTCCATTACTGAACTTCATTTCTGCTTCAGAATCATAATTAAATTAAGGACTTTGAGGAACAAATTAAAGATACTCCTCCACTTACGACTGAAATTGAGTCTGGAATGATAGTTCTAAGTCATGATGATCATTCAGTGGGCCATCTTATGGCTACGCCCATTTTGATGATCTTTTTTTGGGTGGTCATAAAGCAAATGCTGTGGTCATTCATTGAGCAGATGGTTTGCTGTGGGAGGTTTTTCTGATGGAAACCAGAAGTAAATGCTGGTTTCTGAGGAAAATGTCATCAATCGTGGTCATGTGACCCAGCAATGATGCAAATGGCCATAAATGCAGGCTGGTTGCCAAGTGCCCAAAATGTGATCATGTGACGGGGCAGCGTACTGGCCATTGGAACTTCAAACCCAGGTTGTAAGTAGCTTTTCTGGCATTTCTTGAAACTTTGAATGGTCATTAAAGGACCAGTTGTAAGTCAAGAACTACTATAAAAGTTGTGTATGGGAACAGAGAATAAGGATGGTAAGCCAAGCTCTAGGATATTACAAGAGTGGCATGAGGAATGTGAAGAAAAATGAAAAGACAAGAAATGAATTTTGAGAGAGGAAGGAAAAAAGTAAAACAGAAGACAAAAACAACAAAAAGGAATTTCCAGACAGAAACTGGTCAACTCCTTCAAAATCATCAGCAAAACTGACCTTCCTAACCAGAACTCCAAAACCCATGCTATACACTTAGCAATACATTTGTATCACAGATCTTGTATCTCGGAAATATAATTATCAGTATTCAACTAGAGAGGACAACTTATGTATATGTTTGTTTCGCTTATGTACCTTTTTTTGGTGTAGTCTTGTTTAGCCTAGTTTTGTATTTTTTTTTCCTTTTTTTGAGTTTGCATTTTAATGTTTTGAATAAAATAAAAAATGATTTTAAAAAGATAGTATAAATCACTAATATGGAAGTCGTTCTTCTTCTGCAAAAGAGTAGATAAAGTGTAAAAATACAACATTCTTCCCTAAAATAATGGAAGCATTTTTTCCATCAAGAAGGAAATATTTTATTTATATGCTTATTAAAATAATCCTGATCTATTTTTTCTTTATAATTGCAAAACACTTTGCTTTATTTAGATATTTACAGAACAAGCAAATAGCACAAGCTCAATGCAAAACTTCAGCAAAAGAAAATATTGATTCTGAGTTTCCTTAGTTTAAAAAAAAAAAAAAGATAGGTAAGCTTTGCCTTCCAGCTATCTTATCTTCCTGCCAAACATCTTTTATGTTGAATCTAGTACAGAAGGAAGGTGTCAAAAGGAATGAAACTCTACTGAGTGTCTTGGGAATGTCAATACTTCTTTTTCTCTGCCCCAAGGACTTGTTTGCCCATATTTTGACAGTCCATGAAATCTCTGACACTGAGACCTGTCAAATATTAACAACTTTCATTCTGCCAAAATGACTCATCATTTAGATTTTATATAAAAGTAATGATGATAAAATTCAACCTTACCCTAACCTTTGATTTCTATCACTCACTCTTAAGAATTGTTAGAGAAACATTATGTTCTCTCCATATCTTTATCTATACAGAACAGTGTTGATTTACAAATAGTGTTTTTCTAGATGAAATGAAACTCTATTTGGCAACTCTGATTTGATTCTCACATAATGTAACTATGGTAAGATTGCAATAATAGCATTGACTTTAATGCAACATGTGATGTCATATCAGATATTATATCCACAATGGCTTCACTTTTGCTGACAAATATCTCCTTCTATGTAATCAGCCCCTTTCCCTCCCCTGCATTATGTTTTGCTTCCAGTCTAATAGAAGAAAAAAATAATAACTCCTGCCTGTAGATAAACAGCAGGCAGGAGAAGAAGGCTATTCAGCAGCAAATTTATGCAATGAATATGCAACTGTTTTCCATCCTCATGGGAAAAATTCAGTCTTGCTTAATATAAATGGACTCAGAGAGAAGCTGGATGTTTTCTACAGGTTGTTCATTTTTCAGAAGCTCTATATTACAATCTGCATTCAGCTACAACTATGAGTCATAGTGACACACATATTTGCTCCAGTGAAACAAATTTTAATTAATTGATTAAACAATTAATTTCTCTTCATATTATCAGATACACAGGTGTCCATACCTAGTCACACTGATGCTGAAATGATGAAAACTATGTATGATGTCATTAAAACTCTTCCTTTTTATACTTGTATATTTAATCACTTTTTCCTGCTTGCCAACTCATAGTCACATATTTATTTATTTATTTATTTATTTATTTATTTATTTATTAAATTTTTATACCGCCCCCTCTCCCGAAGGACTCGGGGCGGTGAACAGCCAAAATTAAAAACACACAATACAAATATTAAAATACATTAAAACAAAATTAAATTATCTTAGGCTTCTCCAATTTAAAACCCCGTTACCCATAAAATTCACCAATTAAAAAAAAATTTATTTATTTTTTTTAACCCAGCCCGGCTTGCTGAAATAAAAAAGTCTTCAGGGCCCGGCGGAAGGTCCGGAGGTCCGGGATTAGTCGTATCCCTGGGGGCAGCTCATTCCAGAGGGCGGGTGCCCCCACAGAGAAGGCTCTTCCCCGGGGGGTCGCCAGCCGACATTGCCTGACAGACGGCACCCTGAGGAGACCCTCTCTGTGGGAGCGTGTTGGCCGGTGGGAGGTTATCGGAGGCAGAAGTGGTCTTGTAAATAACTGGGTCCTAAGCCATGGAGCGCTTTGAAGATGAGAACCAACACCTTGAAGCGCACTCGGAAGACCACTGGAAGCCAATGCAGCTCGCGCAGGAGAGGTGTCACGTGGGAGCGCCATGCCGCCCCCATAAGTACCCGCGCGGCCGCATTCTGCACCAGTTGGAGCCTCCGAGTGCTCCTCAAGGGGAGCCCCATGTAGAGAGCATTACAGTAGTCAAGGCGGGAAGTAACGAGGGCATGAGTGACCGTGCATAGGGAGTCCCGATCCAGAAAGGGGCGCAACTGGCGTATCAGGCGAACCTGATAGAAAGCCCCCCTGGCCACGGCCGTCAAATGCTCTTCTAAGGACAGCCGTGCGTCCAGGAGGACACCCAAGTTACGCGCCCTCTCCGTGGGGGCCAATGTCTCGCCCCCAATAGTCAGCGATGGCACCAGCTGACTATATCGGGACGCCGGCAGCCACAGCCACTCAGTCTTGGAGGGATTGAGTCGGAGCCTGTTCCTCCCCATCCAGACCCGCACCGCCTCCAGGCACCGGGACATCACTTCAAGGGCATCGTTGGGGTGGTCTGGGGTGGAGATGTACAGCTGGGTGTCATCAGCGTACAGATGGCACTGCACCCCAAAACCACGGATGATCTCGCCCAGCGGCTTCACATAAATGTTGAACAGGAGAGGCGAGAGGACTGACCCTTGTGGCACCCCACAAACCAAGTGCCTTGAGGTCGACCTCTGCCCTCCAGCCAACACAGACTGCGACCTGTCGGAGAGATAGGAGGAGAACCACCGTAAAACAGTGCCTCCCACTCCCAACCCCTCCAACCGGCGCAGCATGATACCATGGTCGATGGTATCAAAAGCCGCTGAGAGGTCTAATAGGACCAGAACAGAGGAGCAACCTCTGTCCCGAGCCCTCCAGAGATCATCAACCAACGCGACCAATGCCGTTTCCGTGCTGTACCCGGGCCTGAAGCCGGACTGGAACGGATCTAGATAGACGGTTTCCTCCAGGTACTGCGGGAGCTGTCGCGCAACCACACTCTCAACAACCTTCGCCAGGAAGCGAAGGTTGGAAACTGGACGATAGTTTGCTAAAACAGCTGGGTCCAGAGAGGGCTTCTTGAGGAGGGGCCTCACCACCGCCTCTTTCAAGGCGGGAGGCAAGAACCCCTCACTCAAGGAAGCATTTATAATCCTCTGGAGCCAGCCTCGTGTAACCTCCCGGGTAGCCAGCACCAACCAGGAGGGACACGGGTCCAATAAACATGTGGTTGCGTTCAACCTCCCCAGCATCCTGTCCACGTCCTCGGGAGTCACAGGGTCAAACTCATCCCAGATAACCGTCTCAAGACAGACCTCGGACAACCCGCCTGTACCTACCCAGTCGGAGTCCAAGCCTTCCCGAATATGAGCGACTTTATCGTGCAGATAATGCGCAAAATCCTCAGCACGACCTTGCAAGGTCGCATTGATTGCATTACTATTGCCAATCAATAGTAATACCACATAATGTCATAGTTCAGTGCTCACTAATGAACTGATTATTTGCTTTATAAATATGAAATTAAGTTATTTTAGGATATATATTGTATTTTCATAGAATATAAAATATTGTAATGGACTGCTGATTTGCAGACAGAAATTTCACTTATTCCTGATATCTGCTTATTTCTCTACATAGAAAAATAGAATTTAATTAGTATGTTTCATGATGGTCGTGATCCAAAGAATAAAAAAGAAAAAAATGCAATGATATCTTACCTAAATTTATAGTTTCCCAAATGTTTTAAGTCCATTTATTATTTCTTAAATTTCTTTCTGCTATCTATTCATAATTTCTATTCCACCTTTTCTCTAAAAAGCTCAAAGCAACATATACTGGATTACCTGTCATGTGATCCTACATGTGAATTAAGTTTCAGTAAAAGAAAATTACTAAATTAATCATTGTGTGAGATTGTTGGTGAAATGGCGACTTGTACCTGGCCTTTTAATATTTCATATAGTGACATCTCAGCCAGTACCTGTTTTTATAACAGAGGTAGGTAGTAGAGTACCTTTCAAATTCTTTGGACTAGAGTTTCCAAAATCCTTGATGGATATTAACTGAAAATATGGTGATAGGAATCCTGGGTATCTCTATATTAAATTCCTGATTTTAGTTTTATAGATTTATATAAGCTTCAAATATTGTAAATAAGATGAAATACAGTACAATTCAATGCACAGTATGAAAACTGCTAAGCAAATTACATAATGCTTTAATTCTATTTTCTGGCTCAAGATTTGTATACAACTGGCTCAAAATAAGGTAAGAAAGCATGAATTTTCTTACTTGTCTGGTTATCCTAGCTATTTATCTAGTTTTAAACTGTTTATCCTTTATCTTGCCAATTGGCATCTATAATACCCAACTGCTCAACCCAGAATGGAAATGCTTTGATATGTTTGTTTTAGACTATTCTTTGATGGATTTTTAAGAGTAATGTCCCTATATTCAATCTATTCCACTGATGGAAGTTGTAATATTCAAGAAGATTTTTTTAAAAAAACCCAGAAAATTATGTATAAAAGTTATCTTTCTACAAATCCATCTTATCTGCTGATAAGAAATTCCTTAGTATAAAGTGCTTCAGATGAACACACTAAAGAAATACCGTGTTTCCCTGAAAATAAGACCCTGTCTTATATTTTTTTGAACCCTGAAATAAGCGCTTGACCTTATTGCCATTCGCTCAAAAGCCCGATTGGGCTTATTATCAGGGGATGTCTTATTTTGGGGAAAACAGGGTAGGAAGGGCTAATGTCATAGCAATTATTAAAAAAAAAAAAGAAACAATATGTACAACAGCCTACAAATTCATTTATAAAGAAGGCCAAACTATTTTGTAGTTCAGAAATTTTCCTGATCTTGACTGTAAAGTCAGGCACTATTATGCTTAAAGTTTTGATAAGATCAAGGACTTTTTCTTACCTGCATTGAAGTATATTTTGTATAAGAAGTAAGCATCTTCAAAAACATTAGTCACAAGGAGTCCATAGAAAAGGACCAACAAATGCTTTTAGAAGACTTATATTGGATCCTATAAAAACAACTTCTAATCTACACCTGCATAAACAAGCCTGAGGCTAAGATTTAGGGTGTGGAGTTGACTACATGTTTTCATTTTCTTATTTTGTAAAGAAAAAAATATGACAGATTCAACCCTATGACTAAAGATAGTAAGAAGGTGTGTACTAGGTTATCTTATTTCATGTTAGAATATTTTTTCTTCCATTTATAAAAGGATTATATTATTTTGTTTGAAGATAATGGAAAGACAGCTACAATAAATTATAGAACACAAATGTGTGGGATGAAAGATTATTCACTTCTCCTTTCCTCACTTGTAATTTTTAAATAGTTCTATTATTTCGTTTACTTATTTTCCGTATTATTTATTGAATTTGGCTGCTTCTCTATGTTGGGAATCGAAAGTGCTCTTAAAACAATAAAAATATTTCCGTATATAACTAAGAAAAGTTCTCACAACTAGCTTCAGGTATCCTACTAATCAACTTCTGAATTAACATGTTCGTCAAACTGTAATTTGCCCTTGGATTTCATAGTTCTTTGAATTTTGTAATATAATTATTGAAATGTAAGTATAGGTCAGTGATGGTGAACCTTTTCGGCACCGAGTAGTGTCAAAACCCGGAAGATGAGCTGCCCATGGTGCATATACACATCCAAAAAAGAACTTCCGGTGCAACCACGTGATATGTGATATCCAAAAATGAACTTCCACCAGTTAGTCTTCTGGGTTTCTGGGGCACATGTGCGCGTGATGATCAGCTAGCTGGCACACATGATCATGCAGGAAAATGGAAGACCAGCTCTTCCAGTTTCCGGCACTGCTGCACACACGAAGGCCAGCTACTTTATGATTATGTACTGTAGCCAGTAACTAAGCAATCATAAACAAAACACCTAGGTACTGTAATTGTAGTACTGTGTTGGCTGTATGATTAGTTAGTTTGCATCAGGCTAACTTTAAGAATAGGAAAAATCAATGCAATTTACAAATTAAGTTATTTATAAAATATATGTGGCCATTACTTTAAAACCTTCTTATGTGCTCATGGGAGTAAAATATGCTGGTCATTTTGCTTATAAGTTTGACTTTCCAACTCTATCATATTATAAGCAGTATAATTATATTTTGGCAACTTACATCTTGATTTGACATGTCCCAATAAGGCCTCTCTCCATAAGACATCACCTCCCACATGACTATTCCATAACTCCATACATCACTTGCTGATGTAAATTTCCGGTACTGTATGGCTTCTGGACCTGTCCATCTTACTGGAATTTTGCCACCCTATGGGAAAAGAAAGTTTCTGAAACAAGCTCATAGCAATAGCAATAGCAATAGCAATAGCACTTAGATTTATATACCACTTCACAGTCCTTCACAGCCCTCTCTAAACAGTTTATAGAGTCAGCATACTGCCCCCAACAATCTGGGTCTTCATTTCCCTAACCCTGGAAGGTTGGAAGGCTGAGTCAACCTTGAGCCGGTCAGGATTGAACTGCTGGCAATCAGCAGAATTAGCCTGCAGTACTGCACTGGGCTATCACGAGTCAGTGATGGCACATATCTACACCAGCATGACTGTTGGTAAGTACATAGTATTTCAAACATTTTAGGCACTATTACCATTGTCCCGTACTTAGATCAGAAGTAGATAAACTGAGGAACTATTGGCCCTAACCTCTTACTTTTTGTTCCTGATATCCACCCCACCACTCAAGTCTTAGATTTTCCATTGATTAAGGAGGAAGAGCATCAAAGCTTCCCAGTCTCAATTGAGGATCTGAACTCTTCATCCTATTCCATGTTATTGCTTCTCAAAACTTGCTTCGTTTTATAAATAAAAAAGAACAACAACAACAACAACAACAACAACAACAACTTTGGAGTTGTGTGCAGTAGAGAATGCAGATTTCCAAAAACCAAAATGAAAAGCAAAACAAAGCAGAAAACAAGCAATCCCTTTGGGACCTATATGGTGGTTTATGAAGAACACTGTTCTACTGCTTTTCCCCCTTCCAGTGTTTCAATTTATGCATTCCATAAACAAGGTTCTAAATAATGGCCTGTTGCTTTCCCTATTACAAGACTTCCCAAAGAGTATTGGTTTTTTTTCTAAAAAAAGCTATTTTAAACAATTGTGAGGGATTTGGGTAGAATCATATTCTACACAATTAGATTATCATATCATCATTATTGATAGTTGTAGTGTTATGATATGATAAATTTATAAACCAATTCTTTTGGTCTATTAACAAGATGACTTGTTAATAGTTCAAGTTTAAGATAATGGTGAAAGATAATTAAATGTAGTTCTCAATGGGAACTATTGGGAAATAAGAGATCTTTCAGTTAGAAAGCCACTGGTGTGTAGATAAGATGATAAAAGCATTTTCCAGAGGACAAAAATATCTGAATGAATAAACAGTTCCCAAGAAATGAAAAATAATCAGAAAGGAAGAAAGAACACAGAAAAAACATCGGATGAAGCCACATTTGAGGATCCTTTGTGAGTCCGTTTCTGTTTTACTTATAACATGATGTTGTAGTATGCAGTTTTTTATATGAATATTTGTTAAATAAGAAAATTTACAAAACCCAACTAAGCACAACTTCCCTTCCCAATAAATATCTGGCACATTCTCTTCCAAAGCCAACCCAACCTAATGCCTTACTGTATATGAAAATGAAAGTATACTGGATGGACTTTTTTCTTTTAAGTGCACAACTCACAGTTGTGGTGTAGACAGCTTCAGGATCATCTTCTATAACTCTGGATAGACCAAAGTCCGATACTTTGCAAACAAGATTGCTATTGACCAGAATATTGCGTGCTGCTAAGTCCCTGTGTACATATCCCATATCTGCCAAGTATCTCATTCCAGCAGCAATTCCTCTCAACATTCCAACCAGCTGAATTACTGTGAACTGCCCATCGTGTTTCTGAAATGAAGACAGAAACAGAGATGCTGCTTAAAGTACTTGAGAGGAGAGAAAGTAAACATGTTCAATCTCTACCTTTAAGAAACTAAATGCAGGATGGCATTCAGACAGGCGTACGTAACTTTCTTTGGCTTGAGAGCTGATCTTAGGTGGTATGAATGGATGAATGATAAAATGAAAGAAAGAGAAAAAGGTGTGTTAAATAAAAGGAAAAAGTAGCTTAAGTGACACCAGGTATATATTTTGTATATATGTATAAACACTGCACATCCGATATTAATGAAAATGTTATTTTATATACGTGTATAAACTCAATTTTTTAAAAAAAGAAGTGATGTTGGAATCCATTTCAGGGGTGTTTTCAGGATTGAAATGTGTGCTTTTATGTCCTGAAAGTATGTGCACAAATTCTTGTATATATTTATGTGTATGTGCACGTGTATATCTGGATGAATATTCATTCATTCATTCATTCATTCATTCATTCATTCATTCATTCATTCATTCATTCATTCATTATCGTAGTGCTGTTCCAATGTTTTAAAAAATGCAAAACCACTAGAATTCACAAATATGATTCCATACATTGCAAGCACCATTTTTTGAAATGAAGCGGATCTGATGTTTATTTAAATCATTTAATTAATTTTTAAATCATTAATTAAATTATTAATTTAAGTTATTTAAATATGAAATTAATAGTTTAAAATAATGAAGAAATAGGATTCTAAAACAATGAAGAAATGTGTAATTTTATAGCACAGTGGAAATTTTTGGCACCAGGGACTGATTTCACGGAAGACAATTTTTTCACATAGTGGGGGTAGTGGGTGGATTTGATTTTGCTTGCTTGCCTGATGCTCACCTCCAGCTGTGTGGCCCGGTTCCTAACAGCCCATGGACCAGTATCGGGGACCCCTGCTATAGCATGTTTGAAGCTGTATATTATGACCTTTAATATTTGGGGGGAAAATACAAATTTATACTAAAAGTTATACATGCATATGCTCATTTGTATAATCCTGCATAGTTAATAATAAAAATAATAAATCAGGAGAGTATAAAAATAGCTAGATGAATCTGTTAAAAGAACAAAACACGTATGGCAGAAAATTCCATCCTTTTAAATTCTTTTATCCTAAATGAGAAACTTTTAAATTTGCACAAATTATCAAAAACCATATGTGCCTTCAATTTTCCACATTGCAGCTAAAACAAAAACAATCTCATATCTGTAAATCAAACATATTTATTCACAAAAGGATACCTGAGCAAAATTGCTTTCTCAAGTTTTATTTCATGGTGTTGGCTATTTTAATCATAAGAACAAGCTGATCCCAGACACAATAAATCAAGCCTATTAACACAAATAGAACATTCATACATGCACGCATATAAACACAAATCAGAAGCACAGATTATTGATAGAAAACCAATTGCCGAAAAGATTGGCAGTGAAATCAACACTGTACTTTAAAAGCCTTGAAATATATTTTGCTATTAATCTTATTCATATTCATTAATATGAATGAATGCTCTTAAGGGCCGCGTTAAAGAGTTTTATATGTTGCCTGCCACAAACAAGAAACTCATGTAAAATAATGCTAATGTAGGGATCTTAAAAAAGTGCTTCCTTGATTTTTGAATTATTTTTGCATTAATTTAAAGACTGTTTTTTCTTCAATGGAGAAAAACCATAACTGTGTTCCCACAACATGGCTCCAGGTCTTACTCTGTGATGCTAATCAAAACCACTGTATCTATGCCATGTTGGATCACTTAGATGGCCAAAAATGTTGTTTGATCCTGTCTGGTCTTCTAATTTCTAATCTGATTTTACCAAGACCATTCAGAGATCTCTTAAAATTTAGTGTGTTCTCGTTTTACATTGAAAATGTTTTATTATGTTAAATTGTTAGCATATATATATTATTTTTGAAGTGCTATATATGTTTCCCTCAGGCACTCACCCTGAGAAATGCATCCAGTGCTCCATTCTCCATGTATTCTATTACAATCATTACTGGTTTTCCTAAAAGGAAGAAATAGAAAAAGGGAGGCATATTTGGTTTAAAGAAATTATATCTGAACAGAATGTCCCCATTTTGATAAAACATGTTGTTTCTTTGAAAGATGAATAATGAGGCATGACTGCTCCTAATGTTTCCAAAATAGTTCCTGTGATCTACTAAGTCCTTAAATGTCTCCGTACAGAAAATGATCATGACTCAAAAAATTAAACCATACAAATCAAAATGTCAGTGTGTTCTTCTGTCTCCTGCTGTGTGAACTGAACTCTGGAAAAACGACACTTCATTTAATAAGAAAAGACATTGAGAATTTTATTTAATGTTAAATGTGACTAGGAAAAAAAATGTTACAAAGTGTTGCCATCTCTTCTTCTTGCAAAAATATTTTAAGTTTTTTTCCCTCAAGCTGTAGGATACATTTAATATTGCTTTAGTTAAACCACACATCAAAAGAGAACAAAAAAAGTCCTTTACTTTATGTAGTACAATGATCTGATTTGAACCACGTACTATGAAAACTTTATAACAATGAGGTAGAATTTGGAAAGTTGTTCAAAAATCAGAACTGATTGCAACTTACCTCTGGTAACAACTCCTTCCAAGTGAACCACATTAGGGTGGTCAAACTGTCCCATGATGCTTGCCTCACAAAGAAAATCCCTTCTTTGTTTTTCAGTATAGCCCACTTTTAAGGTTTTAATGGCCACTGCAACATCTCTTTTGCCTGGAAGCTTTAGACGACCGCTGCATACTTCGCCAAACTCTCCTGAATATAAAGAAACATTTATTTGCAACAGAATCATTTTAGTTCACACCAATAAGAAACAAGGCGCAATGTCTGCATTTATTGGAAAATGAAAATCAAATCAGTAAGAGAACAAAAGCTAATCCAAGCAAAGTTCAACACCTTAAAAAAAATTAAATATTCCTTCAGTCACGCTCTCCTTCTCCAGAGATTCTGGGCAGCAAGCAAAAAGTCATAAAGGAACAACAATTGCAATAGAAAACAAGAAATTAAGAAAAACTCTCCAACCTTTAAAAATTATCAATCTTAAAATCTTCTTTTAAAGCATGAATTCAATTAAATTTTGTTCCCCCTTAGTTGCAGGGGCAACTTTGGTGCAGGACCTGTTGAGATTCCTGGGACACAGTCTTGCCCTATTAATCCAAGAATAGTTTGAACCTGTTGCGCCTGAGGAAATGGACATGTATGATTCAGCCTTGACTATGAGTTTGGCTAAACTGCTCCTTAGGTTGCCCCTCTTGGCTAACCAAGGCTGCTGGGATAGTGATGTGTGTATTGTGTAAATGGGTTTTAGTAGTGGTGAAGTTTTCCTTGAGAAAAGGGACTTTCCTTCAGCTCTTAAGGAGACATTGGTTCATCTTGTCCTGAAGAAGCCATTGCTTTATACCATCATACTCGATAATTTTCATCCAGTGTTCAACTTTCCTTTTTTAGGGAAGGTTATTGAGACTGTGTTTGTGTAGCTGTTTTAATGGACTCTTGATGAACTAGATTATCTGGATCCCTTTCAGTCAAAATTCAAGTAACCTCAAGTAAAGTGTATGTAGCAGTCCAAAGTAGTAACAATTTAAATATTGGCTTCCTCTTCTAAAAATAGCTCAACCCTCTACACTAGTCAAAGCCTGGGTGTCCATATACTGTTCCAGCAGGTGCCATAGGTCCAGGAGGATATCCAAATTATAAAGCTGTTTCATCAGGGAGACTGCAACTCCATCTAGAATTAGCATAGAGGCTAAGACAAAATCAGCAACAACTTGGTCTTGCTACGATTTAATTTCAGTCTTTCCTCAAATCCAAATAAGCAAGTATTTTGAAACATCATCCTTAATTAGAAAAGCCCACCAAAAGAAAGGCATACAAAAATATTTAGTTCCGTAAGATCAGGCTCTCAGTGTTCAATAGTTCAGTTTAGTCTTCAGCAATCCAAAAATTACTAAAAACATATGCCATAAACAGAAGAAGAGATTGCCTATTAAACATAGGCACTGCTCTCTACCATAAACTTGTCAGCAGAAAATTACAGTGCAGTCATCAAAATGAAACATGGACATCAACCACCGAAAGACTAAGAGCTTTTATTCCATGGACAATTGCACTGGAATAACAGTGGAAAGTGCAGAAATTTCAATGCCATTTGTCATAGAGAAGTTCTCTACTTTTATATTTTATGAGTGACGTGGGTAGCCATTCTTCATTATCAGTCTAGGGTATCTGGAACATTTCCCTCTTCATATTCTTTGGTAAATTATGACTCCTGAATTAAGATATAAAGAAGCTCAGTTTAAATACTTATGTTACAGTGTCTGGCACTTTTTAATTTGCAACCCCGGACAAAAAGGAGATATTTATTTGTGTGTCAGTCCTTTGAGGTAGGCCAGGTCAGGAAACAGATTCCACAAATCTGACTGAAATTATACTTTACAGATATACTGTAGGTAGGTTACAGTAACAGAATCCTGAATGTCTGGTGGAGTTTTCTCTTCTTTACTTCCTTTCTCTTTTATCCCAGTCAATTAGAGGGAGTCACTTTGAGCTTCTTTCTCAAGATTTCTGTTTCCTGAGCTTAACGCATGTTTACTCAACCAGAGTCTCTGTCTAGTGTCTCCAAATCTCTGTAACTCTCTACAGTATATGTGCATTTGGTGATTCTGAAAAGCTGGCCTGTTTATATGCCAAGGGTGGAAAAAATCAATTCTTCTCAGGAATCCAGTTTTCCCAGCAGTAGTCATTCAATAGAGAACCATCTACAGTTTGCGTAGAGGATCTAATTCCTATGGTCAATTACCTATTTTTTGAAATGAAAATACTTATGGCTAAGTATGTATAAGTATAGTGGTGACACAGAGTAGAAATTCTTATTCAAATGCTATTTATTGAGGTTTTGTGACATTCAACTGAAAAAAAATCATACATTAAAATAGATTCTGATTCAGAATATATACTGGAATATAATTTTAATTGAAGGCCATATGATTCCTGTGACTGCATTCATACAATCATTGATTTAGGAATAAATTAAAAATATAAATAATGGAAGTGACTGGAAATTACTTCTATGTAAATATTCATAAGATTTGTTTGTCTTTCAGATTTTTTTTTAACAAAAGCATTTCCTCCTTTAAAAATGATGTATACATTATAGTGCTTGTCACACTCCTGTAATGGTGATCTTTAAAAAAAAGGTCTTTAAAGATATAACATAAAACAACAGGAAATCAAAGAATGTTTCCTCCAGGAGTCTTAGGTATTTGACATCTTTCTTGCCCATGGATACTTAATTTCACTACATGAACTAGTGTAATGAAAGTGTCACATCTCTTATTAATGCAAACAAATGGAAACAGGTTTTCAGAGCACGGAACACCATTGCCTAAGTATGTGGAAAAAGGAAGGAAAGCAATGTAATGACAGCACAATTACAATCACTCATAAGAGCCAAGACAAGAACTTCTTGTAGCAATGAAATGTTAGGAATGGCACCAAAAATATTCCCTGAAGAAAAGTTGGCTCTATAAGCCAATTCCTAGTTGGACAAATCTGATCTAACTTCATGGAAATATCCTTTATATGCACATAGATTCCATTTGTAATTTAATGAAAGCATTTGGTGAAGTGTATAAGGATTCTGCATTTTAACTCAAATGTATTTTTTTTCTTTTAACAATGTGTAACCAAAACAAATTATTTGAATTATAATATGCAATGGTATTTATTTTTTTCCTAAATAAAAACAAATATTTGGGACCACCAGACTGTTTACATATTTGGTTTACATATATGAGCAATCCATTGCCTTTAATTACCCTGATGTAAGCCAAAAGCTACGTAAGTAAATATAATTATTTGCTTGTCATCATGAAATATGAGCTTTGATTTGCCTAGACACAAGAATCGTATATGAAGCCAGTCACCTTACCTGCACCAATCACACGCTCTATTTTAATACAGGAAGCATCTAACTCCTTGGCGAATTGATGGACTGCTCTATTGGGATCCTCGTAGGTTTCAGGGTCAATGTAGGTTTTGGTGCCTGGAAATTTAACTGTAATGATGTAAGAAAGCATGACTGTGATGAAGCAAACCATTTATGTTGCATCCAACCCCGAGATTTAATTATGTAAAATATTCCCTAGAACTGGGAAGCTTTTGTTAAACCAAGTCTGCTTCCACATGAGGGAATCCTAGCTGAAACAATCAAACATTGTAAAGACATTCTGATTTTTCTTCCTTAACAGATTTTCTAATTATATTTTCAGAACACACACACACACACACACACACACACACACACACACACACAATAAATGCAATATAAATACATTTTATAAATGGAATTTCTTTGTCATCTGGATCTCTCGTAGGTACACAAGGAGGAAGCAGCGTGATTGCATTAGAAAACATTTGGTATATAAGGTAATCAAGTTATTTTTTCAGAAAAACCCAGATTTGCTTTTGTTTATGGCGAGCAAACAATTTTACAGGGTGGTCAAATAGAAGACAGATTAATAAATAAGACCTCGGTTTCTCCCCCCCACCCGCTTTCCCAGTGTAGGCAACTATGCCAGGCATCGTTCAAACCGTACTTATATTTTTTCTGAGTTAGGAACTGGGCACACAAATTATATTTGGTCCTAACAAGCACTATAGTTATTCCTTGACTTATAACTGGTCAATTAAGGACTGTTCAAACTTATGACAGATCTCTACAGAGCTACTTACGACATGTACTTGAAGTTATGACAGCTGTTCCTCCCCCACCCCGTCATGTTATCTCATTTGGTGCACTTGGCAACTTGCTCATCCTAATGCCATTTGCAGCCTGCCATGGTCACATGAACATTATTTGTGACATTTTTCATTATTTTCTGGTGTTTACTTCCAGTTTCTGGCAAAAATTGCAGCCCATTGGGGATGCCTTGGCTTATGACCACAACGACTTTTGACTGTAATTCCAGGCTTATTTACAATCATAAATTGAGGACTACCTGAAATTTCTACTTTTCAATGATACTATAGTCCAAACAAAGCTAATCACATTTTATTATATAAAAGTTATACCATATCAGTCAGTATATACACATTCTGGAATATGTGTATGTATTTCTGAGTTCAAAAAAATGTCATTATTAAGAATTGGGCCTTTGTTCTGACAATTGGTTTAAAACTGTTCCCCAAGAGTGAATATGTTATAAGCATTATCAAAAGTTTTTTAATTTGTTATCCCCTAAAACTGCATATATTCCATCTGGCCGAAAGGGAAATGAACTCTTGTTTTCCAGAAAACACCTTTTGTTGAAATACAAAGACTACCTCTTCAAGAGGGGGTGGGGTGGGGGCAAGGAATGAGAAAAAAAATTAATAATGATTTGCTTTGGTAAAAATAAATAACTGAGGGGGAAATGACAATAACACTGAAGAATCCTAAGGAGAAATGTTTAGACATTGGTTTCAACAATTTCCAAAATGCTACTAATGAAATGATCATGCCCAACAGATCTACATATACAGTATGTTCTCAGCAACAGATCCCTTTAGTGTGTAGTGAGATTTATTCCCTGGTAAATGAATAACTGTAGCATCTGAATTATTACAGGTATCAATTGTCATACCTGTTTTATATAACTACATGAAAATGCAATGCTAGCAATAGCAATAGAGCAATAGCACTTAGACTTATATACCACTTTACAATGCTTTACAGCCCTCTCTAAGTGGTTTACAGAGTCAGCATATTGCCCCCAGCAATTTGGGTCCTCATTTTACCCACCTCGGAAGGATGGAAGGCTGAGTCAACCTTGACTCAGCAATACAGATATTATCAAATATTCTGCAAATGTTAATTTTCAGCATAGCATTTTTGACTAAGTCAAACAATAATATGATTAGTAGTAATGATAATGGCTCAGTTTCTGGAGTTGATAGATAGTCATTCTTATTTACATTCTAAAGGAAAAAGGAACAGCAGTTTAAATATCTATATTATGCTTTCAGGAAAGCAGATGGAGAATGAACCTTCTCCTTGCACTTATAGTAAGGGCCTGAATTGGAGGTAACCTTGTGAATTTCAAATGGGTATTTGATGGTACTTTATTCAAGCTGTCATAAAACACTTTGACATGCCAAAGCTCTCTTGGCATATCAACATGAAGTAATGTTGTTCAAATTCAAAGGCACTGCTAAAAGAAAACAGAAAGAGTAAACAAAATGTAAATTGAGAGTTGCTTAACTGAACTTTTTCATTATGTTTCTATATCCTTTAAAATGTAATATTTGAGATTATTAAAGGTAAAAAAAATTCAGTAAAAACTGAGAGAGAAGGTTGGTTATTTTGTCCAATACTGTGCTCTGAGCTAGTTAAGGTGTTGCTTTTATAGTTTACCATTAAAAATTAAGTCTAATTTCTTCAATATGTGAGCAGATTGTCTGGATTGTGCAGGAGCAAATAGATGAAAAATTGAAATGACTACAAGTAATTCTTGATTACAAGATAACAATTGAGTGGAATCTCAATTACTGAGTGAAATGATTGTTAAGCAAGACACCCATGTGACTGCTTCATTCAATGACCCCAAACCTGGCATTTACGGTTGTGGTCATTAGGCAAACTCCTGGATTGTTAAATTGATGAAGCAAAAAGAGCTGCCTACTAAGAAATTTCATTTCCACAGAACTGAAATCCTCTCGGCAGCCTTTTCTCTCTCAAATGCTCCACCAAAAAAAATTCTATTTCCCTATGAGCAGGGAAGGAAAAACTTTGGTGGACCGGAATCTTTAGGATTTCAGATCCATTCCTGAAGCCCCACTAAGAGGTTCTATTCCCATCACTGAACAGAGGGAAAATCCTTCATGGAGCTGAAGGAATGGATCTGAAATCTAAAGATTTCAGTTCTATCCCTGGAGCTGTACAAAGAATTTATCTTTCTCTCTGTGCATGGAGGGGAACTCCTGTCTGGTGGTTCAGGAAGGGAGCTGAAATCTTCAGGATTCCCTTCCCTTCCTAAATCCCCACAAAGGATTTCAGCACCCCTCTGTCCCCTGTACTTGCAACATTTCTTGCTGGCTTCCCAACTTACTTTCTGGGGAAGCCTGCAGAGAAGATTGCAAATGTAATCACATGACTGTGGGGCACTTAGCTCCTGTTCATGAATGCAAACAGTTTGCCACTGGTTCGAAATGCAGACATAGCACTGCAGGTTGGGGTCAGGGTGGCAGTATGACATTATACAACAGATGCAAGTACTTTATGAGCCATAAAACATCCTTTTGAAGCTGTTGTAACTTTTAGAAATTGGTCGTAAGTTGAAAATCACCTGTAGTGAATACAGCATGCTATTTAATTTTTCCTTTGAAACAATGACCATATCAAATTAAAAACTATGCTTTCTGTCTAAAGACTCTGAAAAAAATATAATTAGATGAGAAAAGAAGAAAAAAGTAAGAATTTATGGTAGGTAATCTGCTTTTAACTTCCCTTAATATTGGATAACTGAGCTTCTAGAAAGGAATACAAACAAGGAATAAAATGTTATTTTCAAAATTAGTTTCTGACAATTAAGACTAAGCTGTTAACCTATTTATAATTTCCCCCAAACGTATCATTTTAAAAATTAGTGCATGCTGAGGAAAAACATTTTTTGGCTAGCACTTTCCCTTATAAACACATATACTATACATGAAAGCCCCCTTCTCCCCTCCTCCTATCCACAAAAAATTAACTGTACTTTCTTCTCAGATATTACTTGGAAGTGCATTTTTTTAAAAGAACTATTTTAAATATGTGAAGATTTTCACTGCAGCTAAAATGAGACACTATTATTAATCCTCTCACACTCTTAGTATCGTTCCATTTCACCAGTGGGATATCTGCCGTTGCATTATTTTTAAAGCAAATGAGAACGTGGTAATTCTAATCCTCTTTACTGTTTTTGGTTTCCTCAGTAAGGCTTGATTTAGACAGGATGTTTTCAACCTGAGCTCTGTGAAGAGTGAAACCCACTGTTTTCCTTCTCTGAGGGAAGGCTTCCATTAAAGATCAAGAAGGAGAATTTCAGTAATTTCCCCTTTTTCCCTTGCAGCTGCTGGCTTCTCAAAAATCTACCTCCCATGCACAGTCATCAAAGGATAGCCTTCCTTCAGTGGAGGGAAACCAATAAAATGCCATACATTGATTTTAATGCTGCCATATGAGCTGAACAAATACAGGCTGCTCCGATTTCCTGAAAAAAGGAAAAGGGAAATATAAACTCTGACTTAACATGGATCTGAATCTTCAGTTACCAAAAACCAAATCCTTTAAAAAAAAAAAAAAGTAATTTGGAATGTGTGAGGATCTGTACAAAACACCTCTTTCTTAATTTTTATAAGAAGCAAAATGGGCTTATGTGAACACACATGTGGAAACAATTGGGAACCATTTCTGAAGCAGTTGCTTAAGCCAAGAAAAGATGCAGCTGCTTTTACAGTGTGAAAATAGTTGTTTCTTATGTGCTCCTGTGCATTATGAAATCCTCCTTTGAAGAAACTGCACACTCTATCCAGTGCTGAGCACCAAGGAATTGCTAGAGTAAAATTTCTGTGGTTGGCACTTTTAAATTAATCCTTTGTCTATAAGGATACTGAACGGTGTCTTTTTACACATTTCAGTAGCTTTCTTTAATATAGGTATATTTTCCATTCATCTTTTGATTGTTCAACAGATTTGCAAAATAAGGGAGCAGACAATGTAAATAGATATCTTCACTATACATTCATCAAATGAGAAATGGGCAAGTCTGCATCAAATCATGAAACTGCAAGATAAGGACAGTAGGCTGAGGAGGAATTTTTATTCATTGTATGGACATGAATACCAGATATTTCTATTAAGGTGTGATTAACATTGTCAATAATTATTAAATTTAGGGGGGGGGAGTAACTAAATCCAGGTGGCTTGGCAGAGTGAACATATAATTTGGACCACAGTTCTTGGATATATTTAATATTATTTCACCTTATTCTGAAATTCCAGGATTTTACTAAAAAATTCCATTGATTTAAATAATTATCATCCTGCACATATCTGCATTCACAGATGTTCTCTTGTTGATCTCCTAAGTGTGATGAGTGAATCTGTAATTTCCACTTTTGCTCAGATACTTATTTTTCCAACTGTATTCTTCTGCATCACTTCATATGTAGAAAAATATTTTCATAAACTACTGAATGAACTATTATACATATTTCTCTTGGTATGCATATTTTCTATGTACTTTCTTAGCATTCATATTTGGTAAGCAATTTGTCCTAAAATACAATTTTGTCCTATATATTTCTACTCCGTCTTTCTGCTTATATAAGCATTTGCTGCCGCTCACAATAAAATAGAGTGCAAAATATAAAACACAGCAGAAATATTGATACAATGAAAATCGAACTCCAAATTTAAATAAATATTAATTTAATTTGATACTATCAAATATTTGCTTCGCTTCTGGGTAGCAAATTGACAAAATTTAGAAAACTTTGTAATCTGATGGATACATATTCAGATAGTCATTATTCCTATGGAAATGTTGAGGATTACAGAATTAATGAAATAAATATAATACACATATTATTAGTACACAAGATTACATTCACATCGACAATTACTAATATTGTCTTTAAACAATTCAAATATTCAATTCATATCTATATGTACTAAAGTTAGTTGATACAATTCACGGATAAGTTAAAACTTGATTGGGCTATTTTCAACATAAAACACTTTCGCATTTCATGCTGGCTTTTTACTGAAAACTAAATTTGAAAGAAACATTATTATTATTATTTCCATCATATATGTTCATCATTATTAGTTTTTCAATTTGGGTACAACTGACGAAATATATAAATGTCATAATCAAAAAATTTGCTGGGCCAACAATTATTAATTACATCAATCATCTTTGCTCCAGAAGAATGATTAAGAAACTATTGCATGTTCATCCAAAGTTTGTGAACTGGAAAGAAGCATATAGATAGTTCTCGCTTACTGACTGCCTTGATTAGCAAACGGTCGTAGTTACAATGGTGGAAAAAAAAAAGCATCTTTGTGATCAATCCTTGGATTTATGAAAATCACAACATCCCACAGTCACTGATTGCCATTCAGGCATTTTGCAACTGGTATGAATTCATGACCATCACAGTGTCCTGCAGTTGCACATGATTACCATTTGTGTGCTTTGCAACTGGCTTGCAATAAGCAGAATAAATAAACGAAGGCAAAGTAAAATTGTAAGTAGTAGTCACATATGTTGCTTAACAAGCATGATGTTTTACTTGACAATTAAAGGGGGAACTGAGGTCATAAAGCCCTTGGCAGTCATATGATTTTTTGCTTAGCAATTGGGGTGCTTAGCGATGGAAATGCAGATTCCAATTACGGTTGCTAAGAGAGGACTACCTGTATATCAAAACCCAGTAATAAAACTTATGATGTTATCTTGGAACAAGTACTTTTTTTAAACTTTACATTTGTGGTTTACACAAATTTAAAATGTTTGCTCTCAGCAAAAATGTTCTTTTAACACTGTCACTGTTCTATTAGTGCCAGGACCAATCTACTGTAATTGGCCTGGAATCTCCTGGATGAAATAACAGCAAAGCACTTACAATGAAAGTAAAGTTCTTCATCTCCTTCTTGGTCAGCTTTGCTATATCCACAGTGTCTAGGGGAAGAAAACAATTTTTAATTAAAACTGTGTCACCCTTTAATGTGTTAGAAATAATAATACGAATGTAATAGGAAATATAATTCTAGGTTTTTTACATGCTTACTTTAAAGTATGTGCACTGTTACAGCTGATAGTTTATGAATCGATAAGTATTCAGTGATCACCAATGAATGATTGATATCCTGCAGTATATTACTGTTTTTGCTCAAAGAACTCTCGTAAGAGACAAATGATGGGATTCATTAAAATGGAGTGCAGATTATTATACGTAGTGTTTTAGGTCCTTTGTCATACACGATTAGAAAAAGTAGTGACTCTTCCTGGAATTTGTCTTTTAAGATAGCCAAAATTGTTTTAAATACATATATCGACATACATTTTGGTAACACATTCATAAATAAAACTAGTCATATGGATATGAATTGAATCAGATACTTCTGGCAAAATGACATCGTGATCTAAACTTTTTGTTCCTTTCAGTCCCCAGAAAGCTGCTTACCCACTGGCAATCTGTACAGGTATATCTACATAAACCAGCTGTTTACCAATGATTAATGTGCATTTGAGTTTTTTTCCAATTCCTGTCTATTTTAAGCATCTTAATATTTTAAAGTAATACCTTCGCCCAATGATGAAGCCAAAAACCATGAAGACCAGGATGATTGTGCCTGCCACAGCTACCACAGCTATTATGATTACAGGATTCTGTTCACTGGAAACAGCAGTGGCTGTATTAGAGAAAGGCAAGGATGAAAATTAAAATTAAGAATTATCTATCTATCTATCTATCTATCTATCTATCTATCTATCTATCTATCTATCTATCTATCCATCCATCCATCCATCCATCCATCCATCCATCCATCCATCTATCTCGTCAGTTCTTAGAACTTTCATTTTTTAAAAATCTATTGCATAGAATGTGTATTCAGTATTTGTGAGCAAGAAACAAGTGCTGCTTCTTCAATCAGAGAAAGGTACGGTACTTTGCCTGACAGGCACAAACATTCAACATTCTCATTACTTTAGCTTTATGTCAGGAAATGGGATCTGTTGCATTTCTGCCAGCCAACACAATTTCTTAAATAAATCTGCAAGTTTTGGTTGAAAAATATAGCAATTCTGGAATATAATTTAAAAAAGTAAATCTGCAGAAGTTTATAGACTAAACATGCCAATCTATGTTGCCTTTTAGAAACAGTGGTACCACCTGGTTCGAAACCTTAGTCATAGGTCTGGGTTCCACAGTTCCTGGAAACCCAAAATTAAGCACCATTCAATAAAAATAAAATTAAAGATATTCTGGTTCCTTCAAGCTTGGTGTGTGCATTCTTTCTCTATCTATTCCCACCACTGTTGTGTTCCCCTCAATTTAGCATGCAGTAACAGATATTGAAAACATTTTGTTACTTTTTCTTTTAATAGTTAAAACAAAATTGCTGTGTGTAAAACGAAGTTTCAGTTGCATCATTAGGTTTATTTTTCAGTGGATCTCTACACAGTCCTGCTACATGGGACTTCCTAAAAGGTCTCTAGAGAATGAATGGATATGAATGTTCTTTTGTTCTGCAGCTCCAACTCTTAGGGGAAAAATGGATTTTGGAAAGATGCTGGAAGAGCAGCTGTCAGGTGAGAAACAGAAATCCCCCAATAATGGAAAAACCAGGCCCTCTCAAAGGTTAAGGCATGTGGGAGTGATAATGGAATAAAGTAACAAAAGGACTAATTTTTTTCACCTTCTTTTTAGTTAAAACTTTTGGCCATGCATTTTGTTTTTTTGGAAAGAATTTTCTGCTTTCTGTCTTTTTTTTTTTTCCATCAACAAAGAATGAAGTCCTTTGTTTCTTAGCATATTTCTTCCTATCCTCCTCACAGCAGATTCACCATCTCCAGAAGATCAGATAATGATGAATAATCATTATCAGGTGAATAATCTCTGATACTCAAATATCTTCCTCTCATATACAGTCCCCAATAGATTTGCTGTAAATCTTTGCCTCATTTCATAAATTCTCCTCCCCATAGCCTCTACCCTCAATTTCTTAACCTGGAAAGACTACTGTTTCTCACATGCTGGAAATGGCTGTCAAACACATTTTCCCACTTTCAAATTTATTTGTTTCCATTTCTATACTGCCCTTCTCCAAATAGGACTCAGGGCTGTGCTTCATTGCAAAACCAAACTAAGTCCAAACTCTTCCAAGAGTAAGAGGGCAGGATAAGACAGGCATGGGGAGAGGGGAAAGAGATTAAAGAGGGAGAGGAACATGAGGCCTATATCAAAGTATAGGTTGTCTTCGACTAACAACCATTCGTTTAGTGACTGAAGTTACAATGGCACTGAAAAAGATAGCTTATGATCCGATTTTACACACTTATGACTGTTGCAGTGTCCCCATGATCATGTGATCAAAATTCAGACGCTGGGCAACTGGCATGTAATTGTGACGGTTGCAGTGTCCTGGGGTCATGTGATCACTTTTTGAGACCTTCTGACAAGCAAAGACAATGGGGAAGGCAGATTCTCTTAACAACCGTGTTAACTAACTTAACAACTGCAGTGATTCACTTAACAACTGTGGCAAGAAAGATTGTAAAAAGGGAACAAAACTCACTTAACGACTGCCTTGCTTAGCAACAGAAATTTTGGGCTCAGTTGTGGTGGTAAATGGAGGACTATTTGTAATAAGAACAAGGCTATAATAACTGCGGCTGTAAGTGAATTTGGAATAGAATGCACTAATATGGAAGATTTGTATCAGGTCTCAGAAGTCATCTTGTTCAGTGGACTTTACATCTAGACTCAGTGTAAAGTCCCAAAACAGACTTAGTTCTGGGTGGTATATAGATAAGTATCTTGTTTTTGTTGTGAATATTGCACAATAGTTAAAGAATAATGTGTAGCAGATGTTTGCAATTACTCTTGTATATAATGTCTATCTCTATATATAGTTATCTACAAATGATAACTTTTGCTATTCCCTACTTCCATTCTTGCTAGCATCCACAGTGAATTAAATAAATTAAACGGTATTTTTGAAATATAAATATTTAAAGAGAAATACTGAAGATAGAAAGTGTGTAGGCCTTTCATAATCCTCAGAAGAGCAGCTTAAAAACCAAAAACACAGAAAAATATTGCTATTCTGTTCGGTTTTTATTCCCTTTGGAAAATGGGACACAATGGAGTTATATAAATAAGATCTGAGAATAATTTCTAAATATATCCAGTGTCGATGGAAAAGATGTTATGCTAAGAGCCAGCAATAAAGATTCTACCTAGAAACTATTATTGATATCAGAAGAATTAATCATGTGATCTGAATGTGAACAAAAAATACCATCCATTCATTTGGAATGTTAAAATAAAAAGCCTCAAGACACTGAATCATTTTGTGTTGTATGTTGCTTTATGATTTTTTTTTAAAGTCTTAAATTTCTATTGAAGAATTCATAGCAAAAAGCAACAGCCCTAAGATATTTTTTTTTTCCTAAGACAGATAATTGCACTGACTTAAGTCTTGCTTGTAAACCTCAAGGTAAATTAGAGGAAATCTTGAGACCTTAATTGAGAAGTGAGAAATGAGACTATAATTGAGAAAGGCAGAAATGTTTCCATTCCACCAATTTGCTATACGTTTTGGGTTTCCTTGGTGATATTAATTGCCAAAAAGTGTAAGTAAGTGTTACCTGTGGCTTCTTCTAGTGTAGCAACATCTAATCTAGGGCTATAATTTCCATAGCCAGCAGCAGTAAAAGCACGAATCTGGAAAACATATACAGTTCCTGGTTTCAGATTATTAACCGAAGCAGAAGTGGCTCTGGTTTTCACTGTTGAATAAGTTCTCTCCCTTTGGTCCTGCAAACATAAATACACAATTGAGTGGTATTTAACTTTCAGATTTTCATTTTGCTTTGTATCAATAATTGACAGCTGGCTCCTGGCACCCTATTTCAATTTATTAGAAGAGATTTTTTTTTTTCTCCTCCTGCATAAGAATTTAGCAGAGACTCTGCTGCGGCATAACACAATGTCATTTCACTGAGGAGATTTTAAAATAACACAAAATGTAAATGAGAAGCACATGGTGCTGTTCATAAAAGTGAAGAGAGAAAATCATTGCCTGTTTGACTGCGGACTTTCGCTTGTTCATCAATCAGTTTCAAATATTGTGAAGTATCAGTTCAGGAATCAGCACGTTCCTCCCTACTCTTAGGAAATAAGATGTTCTTTTTCAGCTACCTAGAAAAATCATAACAATTATTTATTTCAGCTCTGCAGACTCTACAAAGCTCATTCTACCTGACTTCATTTATGGGTGGAAGAACACCTCTGATAGCAAGAGCTTAACATTAACTGAAGCAAAAGCATGTTCATTTTATTTTTAATAGGACAGACAATGACCCAGAAAGGTCTATGTGCATTTAAATGTATCTCTATCTGTTTTCTTCTATTAAAAATGTTTTTTGGTGGTAGATGCATTCTTATTATTTCCCATACAATACATGAGGATGGGGATAAGTAAAATTTTCTTACAGGGTAACAACCTTATGCAAGGCTTATACACAATGGATTCCACAGAAGTTTTTTTTCAGTGAATTTGTACCTAAATTATTAAATTAATTTTTAGTAATTTACTAAATTATTAAAGTTAGATCATATTTTTTAAAATAAAAATTGGCAGTAAATCAGTCATTGATAGTAAATCTATGATAGTTCGTTTATGTATATCACACTAAACCAGTGGTGAAATCTGAACCGGTTTGCTACCGGTTCGCTAGCCGTGCATGTGTGCGCAGTGTGCACACCAAAAGGAGGCTTGGGAAGGTAAGTAGAACAGAGGGTGGGATCAGCTGTGCCGCGTGAGTTAGCTTCACTAGAATTTCCTGCTTTCTAGCGAAGCTAAACCACGCGGCACAGCTGATCGTCAGAAATACCGGTTCAATTGAACCGGTAGCTTTTTTTTACTACCGGTTCACCTGAACCAGTAGTTTTTATCACTACCGATTCACCCAAACCTGAGCGAACCAGTTGCATTTCACGTCTGCACTAAACCTAAGAAAGGTAGGTCTTAATGATATACTATATGTGCAGTTATCTTTAGTTTAAATTATCAATCATGTTAAAATGTAGGATTTTATATTCATTGGGGGCATCTACACCAACATTTTTGTTACAGTTCTGTAGTATAGAGTATAGTACTATAGTACAGTATTGAGGGAATCTACTGTACATCAAAAAGAAATGTTACAGTTCTGTAATATAAAATTATCTGAAGAAAATGCATGAACATTTCATGACAGTCAAATTAAAATGGTATTTTCTATTTAAATATCAACTAGTAAATATCAATTTACTTTTACAAAAAAATATTAAACTACAAATAGTTACAAATTTTTTTATTGGTTCATTTTTATTATTTAATATTAAAAGACAGAAATTCATCTAAAGCACAATAACTCTCATTTTAGCATATTATATTCTGGGGCTGAGTTCACACAAAATGCTAAGTAGTGTGTTAATTCATATTCACCCAGCCTAGAAAGTAAGATAGATGCCTTGGTCAAGAGGACACAGAATCAGGAGTTCTAGAAGTCAAATACAGTATTATATGAGTTATGTGAAAATAGACTCTAAACAGGAAGCTGTTACCAACATATAAACTGTATTTGGATAAAAGGTCATGATCAATCCTAATTTGCTTTTAAGAACTTGGGGCTTTAAAGCTATATGGCACTTATAAGCAGTGTTACAATATATTCCTCCCCCCCTTCTCAAACCTACTTTGTATCTTCTGGCTCTCTACCCAAAACTGAGGTGCTCCTGTGGGCTAAATGGTTTGGTATCTATTTCAAGTCAGATTCTGTTGGGACAGGGTGTTCCAACAGTGTTATCTCAGTCAATCCTTTTAGTGTTATAGTAAAGTCATCTAATAGGTATGCTATTAGTGGGGCTCACTCTGTTGTTTTAAGAAATGTTTGTGTTAAGCTGATTTTCACATTCTCTATCACCGGCCATGTTAGTTTCATAACCTTAGAATTACATAGGTCAGGATTATCTAATTGGTGGAACTGCTTATATTAGTCATCCAATCCAGTTTTAAGTTATAAGCAAATTCTCTTCACATTCTTCATCCCAAAAAATGTGGACTACTTTTATCCTTAGGATTGAATCTCATCCAATGTTATTCCTGTTTGATAAGATGCCACTGAAAGCCATAATTGCCTGATTCACGGAGAATGTTACACACAGTAGCCATCATGCAGTGTTTCAGAATTGAAAGTTAAAGAAAAAAAAATGAATTTTACTCTCTCCAAATTATTTATAAAATGAGAAATGGAATGAGATAGAAACAAAGAAAGGGGAAAATAGTAATTAAATGAAGCAGTTGCTAAGTAAAATTACAAATATGCTTATGATCTTACTTCATCTTTTCTTTGCTTTACAGACCTGGAAAGGTTGTAACTGCAAGGATTGGCTACAAAACTACATTGCAACTGTATTGGGTGTCTATATACATAAAATGTAAAGTAATACAATACTTAAGTTACACCCTAAAGCTTTACACTATATATTTGGACCCTTCCGCTCTGAATTTCAAGAAGCTTTTGAATTAATTATACTCCTTTGCAAATGGACTTCAACACTTCTGAGGCCCAATAAGAGTAGGAAGATGTCCAGTTAACTATTTATTTTGTTTTAAAATTGTTATTGATATACTGTAAAGACTACAGTTTTATGTTTCCTTCATAATGCCCAAATTTGTGAGATTGTGACAATATTTTATTATTAAATTAATAAATTGTAAGGAATTAGCTAAATGTAAGAAGTTAGCTAATATTATCAAATACAATTTTCCATGGTAAATCTACCAAGATTTAAACAGATATCCAAGGATGGAGAAAATAAGTGTAGGCAGTCTATTACTTGTGATTGGTCGCTTAGCAACCATTCAAGTTCTGACATGGCCATGTGATTGCATTTGGGGTACTTGTCAACTGATTTGAATTTACAGACGTTTGAGCATCCTGCAGTCATGTGACTGCAATTTAAGATATATTTTTTTTGCTAGCAAATGCTTTTACATCAGGTCTCTGGCAAAAAACCCCACCACCCATTGCAGAGAATGGGTTTGCTTAACAATCATGGATTTGCCCTGTGTTTTACTTAATGACCACTGTAAAAAGTGTCATAAAATCAGGTCGGTCATTTGGTGACCTCCTTAATGATCAGTACAATTTAGGACTATAATTCTGGGCTCAATTCCAGTTGTAAGACAAGGACCATCTATATATATAAAGAACAATTCCTGCAATTTCTCTTGCAGATACCTTTCTTCTGGTATTATATTTCCAATGGTTTCTTTTCAGGTTAATTATCTGAAATTATAATAATTCCACCCTGAAGACTTTTATAAAGTAATCCAGTGTTCTAAAGTCGGAAGGTTATAAATATGGTTAATAATTAAGTATTTTGGAGTGTCAATTATCCTAATTTTAACCAATTAATATTATAATAATTTGTATATTACTATATCAAAACATATGCATTTTAAATGCTGTAATAATTTATTAATAATTTTTAGTAGTAAATGCATTTCAAAATATTTTCTTCATTCCCAATTACAGTAAAGGGTACAAACAGGTAGTCCTCAGTTAATAACCACTGTTCAGTGATTGGTTGAAATTACAACAGCACTAAACAACTTGTGTTTATGACCAGACCTCAAAGTTCCATCTGTCCCAGCATTTCTGCGGTCACAATCTGGTGCTTGGCAACAAACTTGCCCTTCCAATGGTTGAGCTTCCTGTGATCACCTGCTTTAGATTTCTGACTTTCCTTGCTCGCTTCCCACAAGTCAAAGTCAATGGGAAAAGGGAAATTTGCAAGTTACTCAGGTAAGTCTCCCCCTCCCTGCGCAGTGTCCCCAGCCCCTCTGTATTCCTGCCACCCAACTTCCTACACCCCTTTGCCAAGCCTCACTGGGATTACACTGCCATTTGTACATTTTCCCTGAGCTTTGCTGCTTGTGACAAGCCATTCTAGGCACTCACACATCCTTGTATGCCCTCCTTGAGCCTCACTGTGTTGGCACTACAGTTCCCATGCCACTTTCATACCCTTCTCAAGCTTCACTGTGCTTGCACTGTACCTCCTCAGTCACTTAGGCACACTCTCTGACCTGGCAGCAATGACTCTAAATCCTGTTACAATTGCGCTGCATCTCTCCATCCTTTTTGCAACTTCGTTGTCAGCAGCAACCATCCATCCAAACCCTGCTGCACTTCCCTGTCTACCTGTGCATGGCCTCCCACTCACCAGCAGTCACTTATCTGCTTGTCAGCTTGTTTGCAAAGCCACCTAGAACTTATAACTTTTTTCTGACTTCTCCAATGAGTTTGGTTGTTGGAAGCCAGCAAGACGTTGTGAGGAGGCGTTTATGTACAAACCTACAATGTTTGTTTAACAACTGCACCAGAGACTGTATGGATTACCATTGCTAAGCAATGTGGCCATGTGACATCACACTTTATGACTGCATTGTTTAGCGATGGAAATACCGGTTCCAGTTGCCTTTGTAACTTGAGGACTACCTGTAGTGCATCCTAACTAATTGCTTTGTGGCATTATCAACTAAGGTTGCCCTCGATAATTCATCAATCGAAGCTTTTGTTCATTAAAATGGTGGCTTAATTTTACTACCTTCTCCTTGTGCATTAGAGAAGATAGAATCAAATGGGTAAGATTATCTTCAGTAGTAATACAGAATGGCAACCAAAATTAAGGCTGCAGGCTGGCTATGCAAAATGTTAGTCCGCTACAGAAAGTTATTGCAATGACACGAACAGAAGAATGGCCCACATTCAAAGTAATGCTTACTTTCTCATAATACTTGATTTCATATTCTGTGATGACTCCATTGGGATGCTCAGGTTCCTGCCAGGAAAGCTCCACACTCCTTTGCAGCACTTTTTCTTTCATTACACCACTAACTTGCGAGGGAGCTGTTTGAAGAAAATACTTCAATAAACAACAGGCAAATGTGCTGGATCTCTCCAATCAAATGTCACTACTGATCAATCCCATGCCGTGCTACTATCATTAAAGTAAGAGAAAGCATCTTCCTTAGTTCAACATTTAAAAGGCAGTGAATATTCAAGCAAGGCCTTATTATTGTGCATAAACCAGAACAGAAACACAAATTAAAATATAAATCACAAAAGGCAGCACTGTTCAAATTGGTCTCAACTAGCAAGGGATGGTATCAGAATGACAAAAATTAAGTAAGTAAGTAATTCTAATTAACCAGATAAACATGATTCTAGAATATTTTTGATGGTAAACCAATAGTCAAATATTCTATATATATTTCAATGTCACTTATAAGAAAAATACAGGCACAAGGATACAAATATGGAGTCCTATTTCAAATCCTCACCATGGATTCTAGTTCAAGCTCATGAGGTTCTTGCACTTATAAATGTGTCCGAAAGCAAAATGCGTGCAATGCTGAATAATAGAAAGCTGCTATAGCTGCAAAGGCATTACCATTTTTCTTTGGGGAATCATGTTTCTCTGAGAAATTGTTTTAAAACGAGTAAGTCTACTGAGCTGTCAATAAAGAGTAACAGATATTTAACTTTGGACTATGAAATTCACCACTCTACTGCACTCTCAGCACTTCTCTGTGGCGATAGCGGTTTTAACAGAAAAGATTCTGAATTGTCAGGAAGAAAATGTAAGATTTCATTCCCTAAATATCAATATAGAATTTTTATGTTTCACTTTTCTTAGAGCTGAGTATTATCCCTGCCTGGTTATGGAAGACACAACGGTAACAGAACCATTATAGCAAACTCTTCAAGGATGTTTATCCCAATATATACGTATTTATGCATCCTGTCCTAAAATACATATTTTTCCTAAACAAACCTCCTTTATAGTGTAGTATTGGATATTTCTTTCTTAACATATAGTATGCATTTCTTTCTACATTTGCTCCTAACATACACATGTTTAGGCATACTTTCCAGAGTTGCAAATGCATCACATAATTTAAAATATTAGAAATTCCAGCACTCTGATTGAGTATTTACCTACGGGCTAAGAATTGCATTAGGATTTAGGAAGCATGCAAGAGGCTGCACTTTGAAAAGTAGCAAGACTCTGATAAAAAAGAAACTGAATTTATTTTACATGCATTTTATGTACAGTTATTTAACTAGGGAGGGATTCTTTTTCCAAAAAGGCAACTACAACACTAAGGAAAGCATACTACCCTGTTTCCCCCAAAATAAGACATCCCCTGATAATAAGCCCAATCGGGCTTTTGAGCGCATGGCAATAAGGCCAAGGGCTTATTTCAGGGTTCAAAAAAATATAAGACAGGGTCTTATTTTCGGGGAAACATGGCATAGGTGGGTTTCAGCATGTTCTGACCAGTTCTGGAGAACCAGTAGTGGAAATTTTGAGTAGTTCAGAGAGCCAGTAGTAAAAATTCTGACTGGCCCCGCCCCCCATCTATTCTCTGCCTCCCAAATCCCCGCTGATTGAGAGGAAATGGGGATTTTGCAGTAACCTTTTTCCTGGATTGGGGAGGGAATGGAGATTTTACAATATCCCTCCCCTGCCATGCCCACCAAGCCACACACAGAACCGGTAGTAAAAAAATTTGAAATCCACCACTGAAACACGGTATTAGATGAGCCAGCTGTCTGTTGCAGTGACCATAAGACAGCAAGAGAGATATCAAGAGAGGAAGAAATGGGAAGGAAAGAAAGAGAGAGGAAGAGGGCAGGTGCAGGTGCACTCGCAGTAGCAAAATTAGGGAAGGGAGGCCTGAAGTGAAGCATCTTGAAAGCCAAAGTACATCCCACAAATATACTTGGAAATGCAAATTTTAATGTTGTAAGCTGCCAGAGTTTTCCCAAGGTGAGATGGGGGGAGGGCAAATTTAATAAACAAACAGATCAGTTACAGTGTATTAAACAAAACTGTTATCAAAATTAAGGAAGCGGATATAAATCAAGTCATCCCATCTGAAAAAAGGTTGTGATGATACGAAAAATGAAGCCAGTTACTGTTGTTTTTAAGGCACCAGGCTAGAAACCAGGAGGATATGCGTTCAATCTCCCTGTAGGCACAAACTGCAACCTGCGGATCTAAAGCCACATGCAAATGTCCATATATGTGTCACAAGTTGAAAACTGGAAGAAAGTAATAACCATATTAACTGTAGTTAAAACCAAAACATTATGTTTTGATGGTTACTTAGCTAATTAATTTTAGATAAAAAAGCAAGGAACTTTTTTGCACAGTGCAAGGAAGAGCAATGGCCCAAACTGGATGATTTCAAACAGTTGTTCACATTCAACAATAATTGCACGAGCATATGTTGCAGTAAGCATGAAGGTGTCATGACTATCACATACCAGCAATTATTAGACGAAGAATGGAAACAGGACGAGACACAAATAGATATCACACTGGGTGGCCAGGCCTATCATCACGGTAGAGTAGAATGAATCAGATCCTTCACTCCTCATTCAATCAAATCATGAAGGAGCCATGGCCCATGGCTATCCAACCCACTTCACTGACATAAGGAATAAAATCACAGGACAAATAGACGAAGGAGTGCACGATTATATGAGGATGTACTTTTGGGCAGAAGGGTGTAATCCAGGCTTGCACAACATACAAGCCATGGCCACTAAGCACTAACTGAGGCCTACTAAGCAGAGTTGTGTGACCTGCTGGCATTTTTAAAAAAGCAATAGATTTGCCACAGCTACTGCAAAAGTCATGCTGCTGGAAGCCTCCAAACCTCATTGCTATCACCAGCTCCACTACACTATCTCTCTACTAGTAATGAGACAGCTGACTGGTGCTTTGGGATCCGCAATAATTTCCATTTAGTGATGTGGCCCTTTCTCCTTTACTGGGACTGCGGGACTGCCATACTTGAAAGTAGGCTACTGCTACTACTAAACTTTCTTTGGTTATCAAAGCTGACAAGTGGATATTGGGAGCATTCAGTATGAAGCTTCTAACAGGTAACTTTCATACTCTGGAACAACTTCTGTGACAGTCCAATGTTGGACATTGTATGCCTTATCTCTCTGAATTATAACTCTGAAAAAGCGCTATATGCATCTATCATTTTTAGTACTGAGTTCTAAACCATTAAGAGAATTTCTCCTTGAATGTTCCCCTCAAAAACAAATAAATATGGAATAATATAATCCGTCTGGCAAAATGAGCTGTAACTTGAGTGTAACTGCTAAATTTCATGAGAAAATGTTGCAACACTTCTATAGATTAGAGTAGTATAATTATTCTGGTTGATATTTGCCAGATAAAAATTCTCAATTTGTACCCACAAGTATGAATACGGGGATAGACAAGAAAACTATCCTATCCTACCAATATAAAGAAAAGAAGAAACCAGTATACAGTTTGCCATGTTCACATAATACTAAATTTGAACTGAAATCATAATCAATATGTCCCATGAAATCTAATGAAATTACAGCCCTCTTATAGAACATTCTCTCCTTGTTCCTGCCACAAATGAGATGAGCTGCATCTCTGTTAATACTTCAGAAGTACCTCAAAACTGGCCTATGTCATCAGGCTTGGGGGGGTGGGGAAGGGGAATCTGAAGGGAACCAGTAAAATCTTGAGGTGGTTCCATCACTACAGTAAACATTTTCTTTTACAACTTGCTTTTTTATTTTTACATTTTAATGAATAACTGTTGTTATATATTTAGCATGTTAAGTAATCGTTGTATGTCATACGTGGTCACTTTTTGCAAGATGGATGGCCATATAAATTTGATATATAAGTAATAATAATCATTTAGTTGAAAAAAACAGACCCTTCTTTTAAGAAAATAGGCTTAACTTTGTATATACATTTGCCAACGTTATCCTAAATTTCAGAGATCCTTCCAGAGCCATTTATGAAAATACTCTTTATTCTATGTGATTATAAAGGAATTTTAGACACACTGGAATGTTATCTGTTCCTGTTTGTTAATCTGCTACTAAAGAGAAAGAGATTGCAATTGAACCGGCTACTATGGATTGCAGTAATTATATTTATGGTCACTTCCAACTATTTTATTCTGTTATTTAACTAGAAAAAAACCTTTTAAACTTTCCATAACTGCCTTATCATTCTAAATATTTAAAAAAATGAACCAGCAGCAAAATACTATTATGCTTTCTCTCACGTTTATATTCTCTAAGCAAATTTACTTTAAAAAATGGGTATAAATACAAATACACAATGGTTATACACTCACACATACTGATGTATTCACACAAAATTCCACTCCCAGCCAAGGCTGTTCACTGGATAAATATTTGTTAGACTTTACAAATGTGGAATAATAACTTTTACTTTGACAGAAATGCAAAATTATAAAATGCATGAGTTTTCTTTGAGATTTAAAAGAGAGGAAAAGGAGGAGAAGAGAATGGGAAAGAGAAGGAATACATTTACGTTTACATTATTTAAGATAAACTGTAACACACTAAACAATCTATTTCCCTTCCTTCCTTCCTTCCTTCCTGCTTGCCTGCCTGCCTTTTCCTTCTCTTCCCTTCCAGAATTCTTTTATCACCAAATATACGTTATATTATATATTATTTGTGTGTCCAAATCATACATACAATAAACCCAATGATTTACTTTAGATACATATGTTAAATTGTAATAAAAATATATAGATCCTAAGAACAGTGTAAATATTAAAAAATACGACACCTTTAAATATTATCCCTTTCATTTACGTGTAACATTTAGGTTATAGTGTTTAAATCATTTACAAACAATTCATGACAGAAATGGAGAAAAAGTTCTAAAATCAAACAATTTAATTTTACCAGATAGAAATGTATACTTTTCAATGATTAATAACATCCATTATTGTTAACTTATTATATGATAGAGAGACTATGCTAAAAGACTGATACATTCATTAGTGGTCTGAGTTAGTTCATTATGCTTATGAACTACAATGTGATAATCCTGACACTGCTTCAGCATCCTATAAATTATACAAATATAAGCAACCTCCATGAAATGCAGGTGCAGATTGTAGCTTTCAATCATTAATTTTTGCAGATACAAAACTCTTAAAGTATCTACTGTTCCTTGGAGTTACTTGATGACAATGGTTGCCTCAATTCATTTCTAAATCAGGGTTAACATTGTAAGGTATGTTTTTTTTAAATGCACTTATTTATTAATCTCATCTGATTAATTAGCATATTTTTGCATAAAATGTATTAAATTGTCCATACAAATATCACTCAATGTTGGATTTTTAAAATAATCCTATTTATCTCATTGTCCTGATCATGTTCACTTTTTATTTAAAACTCTTCATGTAGAAACAAGAATAAATTGCACATACTATGTCACTATGAGCCAGTTGGGAGGCCATAAAATTTTTAATTAAAAAATAAATTATTATAAATTTATGGAGAAAATATTACAAATAAACCTATATGCAAACTTGAACCCATATTTCAAGTTTTGTCCATTCTGAAAGGTACTTTCATATATCTGTTTTATGTATTATTCTGTTTTGTTTAATATTTGATTGAAATATTACTTCCAACTCTGTCGCTTCCTTTTTCCCAACTTTCAACATAGGTATCAGTCAACAGTAAAGCAACCTTAAAATTGATAGATGATACTATTGACTGTAATGTCATTCATAGCTCCTGCACTGGAATAATAAATAAATTCAGACATGCAAGGCACAAAATGTATAATTTCTTATGTGCAAGAAATGGGAAAAAAATAAAGCAGAAAAAACCCTTTTAGTGCAGTGTTTGAATCCAATTTAAATCTCATACATGAGATTCCACAAAATTTAAAATCTAATGTGTAGGAGCCAAAGTTTCTAAATATAACTTCTCATATAGAGATATTTTCCCCCAGAGAGTTTATTCATTTGCTTTCTTTCTTTTTTCTTTTACCATCCATCATCAATGACAAGTGTCAATTATGACCACAAGATTTATGGGAGGGAAAGTTAAAGCACATTTTACATATCATTTCCTGTGGAAGCAGACAAGTGTAATGACAGAGAAGGCTTTCTGTAATTGAATTTGTTGTTCCTATCTCCTCAGTCACAAAAAGATGTCATCTTCAAGGATTTTAGTCATGGAATATGGGCCAGTATTTTATATTACTACTGGCAATACCATCCTGATTTAAATATATTTATCTTCATGATAAATCATAATAGCAAAAAATAAGATGCTTGAAGAATAAAAACAGTGTTTACAGGTTCATGTGGTAATGACTGTATTTATTACAGAACAATATCTGGAAACAGCTTTGATATATTTCAGCCTTTCTAAAAATATATATTTTTGTTTTACTTCTGGGATGCTTGACCTAAAATGAACTAGAACTGAGAAAAAGGGAAAAAAAATCACAAGACAAATATGCAGTCAAATATTGTGCAAATCATATAAATAGTCTATCTAGGTACCAAGAGAAAACTATCATTAGAGAGTTGTTGAAACTGAAATTGCTAGGTTCAAGGTTATAATTTTGTAGCAGGAACTATAACATCATTAAAATATCTGTTTCCAAATACTTGTGAAATTTAATCAATGTTTTGTAAACATACCTGTCACAAATCTTATAGGCTAGAAGCATATGCCTAAATATGCTGAGAAATAGCTTCTAAATCAGGGAAACTATATCTCAGATTTATTTTAAAAATTGAGGCTTACATATTCATTATGTTGATGAATAAAATTTTTGTGTGAAATGATAGATTAGATGGATGGATGGATTGACAGATAGATAGATGATAGATAGATAGATAGATAGATAGATAGATAGATAGATAGATAGATGATAATGCATCTTATAATGCAAACATAATATGTAATAAGTTAATTAAGTACAGACTGTACATCTTTCACAGCATTTAATTTGCTAACTTTGTGGAGAAAAGGCAAATCACCACACATATAGCCAAGTAATAAAATAAGCACAACTAGAAATTAGAAGTATTTAGAGCTAAGTGGATAAAGGTTTGAACTGAGAAGGCATTATAGAGACAGCATTTTCTTTCTTAACTCAACTACATATATTCTTGAGGCCTCAGAGCCACCATGTGAACTCAGGAAAAGGAAGTTTCTATAAGTAATTACAGCTTGATTTGTCCAGTCTGGATCCAAAGCATCTTTGCCCACTTTGAATCCAAATACTGCATTCCTTTATTGGTTATATCTACTTTATTGGTTATATCTACTTTCATTTCAATTTAACATAGCACAGGACAAAGATCCAATACTTCAGAACAAGTTCAGGGGCATTTTGTGCTAGCATTCTTTCTTGTATTTCCAGGGCTCCCCTAAAAATTCTAAAATGTTTTATTTTAGGGCAGTTAGAGGTTTCTAAGAAGCAAAAAGAACTGAATTTCTGCACTGTTTAAGCTATTCCACCCCTTAAAGAATCCCTTCCAAAATGGGTCTCATTCTGCTCATTTTTGAATAGAAGCACTTAGTGTGCCATGCAAAGCCTGTTAAGATCTCAAGTGATGAAAATTATGGAACAAACCCTAACCCTGACAATTAGCCTACCTCCCTCTCCCTCTTCTACTTAGCATAATGCAGAAGCTTGCCTTGCCTTGGTGTGAGGAGATAACAAAAAAATTTTCAACTTAAAGTTGAACAAATAAACTAAAATAAATTTTAAATCAAGGGCTTAATCTTGTTATCTCTTTTGTAGTACAGTATTATCAAAATGAATTTGACAGGTTAATCTCATGCAACCACTCTATAAAGGAAGGAACAAAAATGGTTTAAACAAGAAATACAACCATCAGGATAATTAAACTGAAATTATCTTTCAGGGAAAAAATATATTTAAATTCTCATGTATGGAGCAATGTAATTTTGAATGCCAAATGTTTATGAAACAGAATATAATGGCCATGATCACCATTGTCTATTTATCCTAGATGCAGATGTTCAATAATGGTATGGTGACAGAATTGAATACAAGTTAGTATTTTCGTTGGATGGAACAGCTACATTTCCCCCCTACTTTTTCCTTTCCTCCATTAAAGGAATGGATTTTTTCATACTAGCTTAAAAGAAAACATTTAGGAATAAGATTGCAGGTATCATTAATTCCAATCACTCTCCTTCTTATACTTTAAATCAAGTTCAACTGACCCTAATGAAACTTACCCCAAAATAAGCATGCATGTGTTCGAACATTAACTATCTGGTGGTTCACTGAATAATGATCAAAAAGATTTAACCTACTTGAAAACTGCTCAGGCAGCTGTGCAGATTAATACAGCAGTAAGTGCATAAATCTTATTGCATAAGTGCTTGCATAAAAACTTAAATTGCAGGCATTATTAAGAAATAACACAGACTTACAGTTCAGTTTTTTTCCCCTTTAATTGTGCAAGGAACAAAAAACTATATCTCTTTTTGCTTTTTCTTTGTTTAGTTGCATAAGGTACATAGATGGTGAAGCAAAGATGGTAGTTTCCAGACTAGAGAGAACTGCTATGTCAACATAAATGAAACACCTCCCACAGCTTTTAAGTGATTCAGAAATGTAGGAGGAAAATGTTTGAAATTTAAATCCTGGAACATAGGCCTATATAAGAAAATTCTATGTACTGCACTGTGCAAATCTTCTGTTTGTATATGGCTTCACTGTTGTCTGAAATAGAGGCTAATATAGCTGAATCATGTCTAAGAATCTTCTGCCAATAAAGCCCACATTTGGCAAAAGAATCGTTTAAGTGTCTATAGAGTTTCATGGCTGAGTTGTTGATTCTGATTTGCCGTGTGACATCAGAAAATTGTACTGATTTCAGTAGCATATTGAAACAGAATTGACCCATAAGATGCCGCTTCCATTTCCATATCTATATCCTTCTAGTTTTACTTTTCACTAATGCATGGCTTAGGAAACATTTCCACATCATAAAAAATTTAATTATAGCAATCATAAAACAGTCATTATTACTACAGGTACAAACCAGTTTTCAAAATCTATCAATGTATCATCCTAAAAAGTTGGTCTACTTTATAATTTGAAATTTTGTCTACAACTTTTATAGATTGCCTAGAACATGTAATTAATAACCAACTGAAAATATTTTTTGAATTATTATCCATGTTCATATATATTTTGAGACACATTTTTATATGCACAATAATCCAACCAGTCAATAAACATAAATAATTTATTATTTTGACATTCTCTGTGCGTAAAATGGAGTTTGCCATTGAGAAAACAAAATTAAATATTTATAATCCAATAAGGAATAGGCAGAAAGGAAAAAGAATGCAACTGTACTAGTTCAGAAAGCATTTCTAATTCCTTAATGACTAAGTTCACACAACATATTAAGTCATAACTGTATTAAATCCTGGCTTATGACATAAATAGCAACTGGACTAGAAACAGAAAACTGTGCAAGCTTGCAAAACTAGAACTCTACATATAGTTGCCAGTTTTTTCATTATGCTTGACAGATATTTCTAATCTTGTTAATGATTTGAACTAATGTTTATGCTCATGCTTTAACTACAAGGTGAATTCATTTTCCTTACCAGGAAATGTAGAGAGAGAACAAGTAACATGAAAATTGACCAACTCTATTGAAGAGGACAAACAAATACCTCACAGACATCGCACAAATAGACTTTCCCAGATCCAGAGTTCTCAAACTCTGTATGATACTTTGGGTGATAATGAAAAATTTAGAATACATGATCATGTTGTTGTTGTTGTTTTCCCTTAAAACAAAACAAAACTGATCAGCCTGAGCAGAAGCAGTGTCAAAAGTTAATTTGAGATTTGCTCCCCAATGGATAGCTACAGTACTACAAATCTATATTGTGGCATATAGATTAAAACTGCATCATTAAAGTTTGAATAGTTAGTTCTTGTTCAATGCTAATCTTAATAGAATTATTAGCTTTATTCATGGGCTACCACACAAATTCATTTATCATTTTAGTAATGATACTAAAGAGAGTATCCAATATGTATCAGCAACAATATATATAGAAAATAAGATTGCAATATCAAGCTACACAATAAGTGTTTTAATTGCTATCATCAAAGCAATTATACAAAGATAATACCTACAATTTTTCAGTTCCATTAAGTTCTATTTCATAGAATATCCCACTGTTGAAAAGTATTTAAAATGCCACTTCAAATTGGCATTGACATACTGTATATGGATGTTTGAAATTTAAAAAAAATGTGATGGCCCATACTTTGCTGAACTGAATGACAAACTTTTCCTTGGGCATTCCATATGCTACTATATATTGAAGAACTCTTATATACAGTACAATATAAATTATTATAATGTTTCCATATAGTTGAATTTATTTGAATTTGAACAAAGAAAAACACAGTAAATAATATCAGATTTTCTGCAATAACTGCAAATGACATGTTGCTTAGTTTGGGATATGATATAGGGATGGCATATTGTGTTTGCTACATACACTGTTTAGGTTAGGAATGACAAATCTGCAGTTAATGCTCCATTCCTTTGATCTGCCAAAAAAAAAGTCTATATACTTCTAAAACTCTCGTCATGACCTTTAATTGGGCAAAATGGTGCATTATAGGGCAACAATATTTGAACCAAGGTACTTCAAGTGGGCTAATTTACAGAATGAGTCCAAAATCCAGGACCCATGACTCGTGAAAGAATGAAATTTGGGAAACTTTGTGACTGATTTCAGTACTACTGGATGCTGCTGCACATTCTACATTCAGTGACAGTTTTACAATCCCTCCCTCCCTCCCCCAACCAGAGCAAGGACTCATCATGTGACTCTTACAGAAGCAACAACTTTAAGGTGCATGAAGAAAGGCCTTGATCTTTTTATTGCTTTATGTGCCCTTTCTCTGGCACACAAACATGCACATGTATTTTTAACCTATCTTTGTTTAGGAGCTTCAGGAACATGTATAATGTTGCATCCTCCTATATTTCTTCACAATCCTCTGAGGAAGGCTGGGCTGAGTCACCAAGTGAGCTGCTGTGGCTGCAGATGGAGTAGAAACTGGATCTATCTGGTGTCAATACCACTATTATAGTCTTTGCCCATCCTGTTTCATTATTTAAGTGCTTGATACTCTGAAATTGAGTGTAGACTGGTCTTTCCTTCAGTCATCTGAGATCAGATAGACTAGTCCCATTCTAGCCCTCAGGTCACATGACCTTATTTTATTATATCTGAAAGCTTCCTACAACTTAGTGGAGAAGCCAGCAGATTCCAAACTCTTCTAAAGTGAGAATGGCAATATACAACATTGGATGTGACAATAAAAAATGGCATACCCAAATTTCATTTGGATATGCCATGCAGAAAGGAGGAAGAAAGATGAAATGGAGAATGAAACTTCTCCAGAATCACAAGGAAAGGTAGGGATGAGGAGGCAAGAAAAGATGATGGAGGAAAGGGAAGATCAACTCGAGAATATGTGGCAATCACTAATTACTTTGAGAGTTCTTCAAGACTGCACTATCCAGCTGCAATAATAAGACTTCAACACAGAGCAAGGCAAATTGTATTACTTGCATAATACTGATCTTGGTGCCATGGCCAAACTCTGCCCTCACTGTCATTAATTTTTATGCTGCCAATTTGTAATGTATGAAAAGAAAGGTTGGGATAGTCAGTTTGAAACCTCTACTGAATGAACTCCTCAATCTATATAGCAATGATGAACCTACTACAAATGAGTTCAAGAAGAACATCACACAATATAACTGCTTCTTCCATATGAAATCCTTGAGTACCAAAGAAGTCTTTCCAACAAGGAACAGATGGAATGTTTCTGTGATTGTTCGAGGGCAAACCCATCATCACATTGAACATTTAACATCACATTGAACAGATTTCAACCAGTATGCCAAATACATTCAAATTTACCTCATGGATCCTCAAGAAGCAGGAATTGAGAATGGGTATACTTCACAATTGTCAGGTACAAGGAACAAGAACAAAGTAATGAGTTTTGTATTGTTCAGAGAAGCATGTGTATTGCTTCTTGCCTATTTACAAGATTTTCACTAGACTAACTACATTCTGAGAACAACCAGATAAGCACACCAGGAATTTGGGGGGGAGAGGAATTATACCTCCCTCCCTCCCTTCCTCCTCATCAGAGATTCTAGGTTTGCCAGTCTCTTAACTCCTCTACTTCAGCTGCAAATTCTACCACAATAATGGAGGAATTCAACATCAGATTATTAAATGTGAGATTGTTAAACTATTGGAGAAACTACTAAAACAAAGAATCCATACATTGAATCTCTTCAATTTTGAAAAAAACAAATTTGAGACATGCTAGAAGCTTCCATTATTACTGATCCTGTAGTTACTGATCCATTTAAACATGAGAAAAGATGCCATACATTTCTTGTCCAGTTTTCTAGTTTTTGTTAAAAGTGAAAGCAAGAAAGTACACTAAGCCCTCCAATAAGCCTGACCCAACTGCTAATCTTAATTTTTCTCAAACACAAGTAAATGGATGGCTGGGTAGATAGATCCCATGTAGTCTGTTCTGGTGACCTTATCATGTTCCCTGTTCTTTACATTTGTCAAAAGCTATGTATTTAAAAACCATTGCAATGCTGTGGCTCAGAAGATGGCCTACTCAAGTCATCCTATGAATATGTATCTACAACATATCAGCTGTTTATTATATATTATACTATGTAGTACATACTCAGTACTGTTAATTTCTGAATTAATTTATATAAGCTTTGTGGTAGTCAATTATGAATAAAAATGGCTTTGGTTTGAATCCCATAGTTATTAATCTAAGATCTACTACAGTATAGTTTAGTACTAAGAAATTAACAATAGTCAGTTTCCAAGATGAGATAGTACTCCCCAATCCAATATTTATTTCTTTTGTAAATTTTTTATAAAGAATTTACAAAGAATTTATAAAGAAATTCTTTATAAAGAATTTACAATTCTTTATAAAACTCCATACTGACAGTTTTGGGACAGGTTGTGCTCACCCATGTGTTTAACCAGCTTATTCTGTTTTTAATTAGCTACATACAGTACCTTAAAAAGGAAAAGAAATTTAATCAGTAATTTCCTACTTTTGTGTGAAGAAGTTAAAAGACTTGCAAGTTCTTCCTTTAAAACATTCTGATTAGCCTTAAACAATGCAAAACTAAGAAACAATTCTTAGCAATAGGCCACTCCTATACTCTGCCAGTAGATCACATTAAAGGCATTAATGCTAACTTAACAACTGATTCTGTCAGCTTTCACAGGAATAACTGAGGTGTGGACTGAATACTAGAAGCAAACATGGCCACAACATAAGAATTCCTTTAGTCTGCTGACTATCAAAAACCTGACATCTAAGTAAAGAATACATGGGATTAATTTAGAATACTTCCGAGTGTTTAAGGTTCTTAGTACCAATTTGTTAATGAATAATACAATTAAAAAAACCCTTTTTTAAATCCACCTATTGCTTTCTATCCCTAATGTGCATCTTATTCTTTGTCATGATGCACTGGAAGATGGGTTTTAAAAAATTGGAGAAAAAAATGGTAACCAGAAAAAGTGAAGCCATGCAGCTGTCACTATAGATTTAGGAAGAAATAAAATAAAGCAAAAAATAAGAGGCAATTTACATTTATTCCATTGAACTTCAGTGTACAAATTCCTGAAAAGTAGGGACATGACCCTTACATTCACAATCTAAGACACATAATATCCAAATGTAGACATTTCAGACCAACTTTGTAATAGAATACATTGACTGGAATATCTGTGTGAAGAAACATCTGGTAAATCAAGTTCTGGATAGAATATAATTTGGTTCTGGAGAAACATCAATTTATATAACTATCACCATTGTCACATAATCACTCTAATTGTTGAACTTTTTGAGTCATAACATTACAGAAGTTACGCCTCAGAGTTTCTACATATGACGGCAATGTGGTACCATATATGAAAGACAAGATTCATTTTTCATTCTAAAATTATATTTTGAATTTTATTATAATGATCTGTAGTTATGGTTTGCAGACTTAAGTAATTATGTTGTGTATTATTTGTTAGATTAATATATTGGCATTCCCATTCCCCATGTCAGGGCATTCCCATTTTAGTATTTTCCCTAAAAACTTGTAGAAACAATTGGTTGTTTATATTATATCTACACATATAACTAAATACACACAAACATGCATACAAATCATACTGTATAATACTAAGGTGCTAAATGCCATAGTTTATCCAATATATTTCATTATGAAAGGTGTTTGATCTGTATGAATATCTTAGATTTTAATTTTATCACTTTAATTTGATAAATCTTACCCTAATTCTGTGTGTGCAAAGATTCGTTCAGATTTATTTACATTTTTAAAAAATCCTTGGAAGACATAATCCATTTTTATTTGCTTTTCTGTTAGGAACATTGATATTACATGTTCAAATATAATAAAGAAATAATATAACAACTATGTAATAGATACTCCACATTAAAAAAAAAACATTTACTTCATATGAGATTTTTTTCCTTTTTATGAAACAAGCTTGCTTTCCCACATTATGAACATATACTTCAATATAGCATGTACTGAATATCATAAAGAATTTAATTCATAAAGATATATAATTCATAATTCATTCTTTCTGGTAACAATATAATCAATATTATTGCAATATAATTTAATTTTAATCTACACTAAATTATATATTTAATATTAACTTTTCAATAGTGTAAGAATATAATTACTATAATTATCTTACAAGAATTATAAGAATTAACATAATTCTTATCCATAAAGAATATGTTCAAGAGTAAAAAAAAATCAAACCAAATAGAAGTCCTTTATTTTTATTTTTTTCAAGTAATGCAGTTTTAAAAGCTGCAATCTATTTAACAATACTTTTGCACCATAACCTTGTAAATCTTACATATAGCAAAACAGAGCAAACCACTCTTCTAATGAATCCATTAATCACAAAGCTGAAAGGGGCCTCAAAAGGGTTACAATTCCTTAGGAAGGAAAGAGCTCATCACTGCCAAAGTCTCACTTGTTATCCGTGCTGTGGCAGCAATTCTATTTTCGATTAAAGTTGCACCATTCTTTCTAATCCAACCACTAAATCTCCTTTCCTCTTTTCAGAGTCTTAGTAAATGGGGATATAACATGATGATGGAGCATTCTAGGATAAACAATCAATCCTTTTAATGTCATCCCTGAAAAATGTCTGATCTAAATCCAGTTGCACTGTAGTAGAAGTCTTTCTTGAAAGCTGATGAAGAATCTGTTCAGAACTTACCTTTCTTTTAAAAGAAATGAATGATGCTGAACAACTCAAACTGCCTTTTCTCCATTCCTGCTATTTGTATAGGATCATTGGTTCATTTTTTTGACTGCATCATTACTCATCTACATTAGTCTTAGTACACGACTTAGAAAAGCACACGAAAAAAAGATTCTTATTTGGGGAAAAAGCTTCTTGCAATTCAAAAAAAGAAACATAACATAGTGGCAACTCTGTTATCTTCCAATGACATTAAAAACCTGGCTGTGCCAATGAAATCATACTCGTTACAGTTTAGCCAGACTTTGACTTGATTTCAATTTTGTGTATGTGTGTGGGCGTAGTAATTAAGAGGTATGTTACAATGCTCATCACATCATTTATTCATTTATTCATTCATTCATTCACTCACTCACTCACTCACTCACTCACTCACTCACTCATTCATTCATTCATTCATTCATTCATTCATTCATTCATTCATTCGAATCTTTGATTTTTAAGGATGCTTAGTCACCATGCAACTACGGCCTGTTTATAGGATTAAAATCACACAAAACCCTCCATATTAAAATAATATATTTGTTACTGATTTGTTTTTTAAACAGGTTATACAATTCTTGACTTTAATCTTTTATGGTATGGTGGAAATAGGCAATGAAAAATTTAGAAAGTTGTTGTATGCTTATTAACAAAAACTATAGTAATGGATAAAATTAAGATTATATGTGTAATTTATTGTTAACAAAGATACAGAGTAGTACAGAAAGCAAAATAAATACAAAAAATATATTGGTATTTCAATATATTGTTCTATTTCAAAGCTGCTGTAATCACATTCATTCTGTTCAATTACATCAAATTTCTGCTCTACTATAATAATGAGCCTCTTTCTTTTGGTGCTCATAGTGTTTCTTAATCTGAAGGAATCTTCCTTTTGGCCATTTAACACAAGAGGAGGCTGAAGCAGTAGCATCTAAAACTCCAATGATAAACCAGTAAGCTCAACTATGCAAGCATGAGCCCCGCATTAATTGAATTTTAGCTCATATTAAGTGCAACTTGGTATGATTATAGAATTCAGTAAATCATATATCACATTATTCAAACTCATTTGATTGTGACTTAGCTGTAATCAATGATACAGCTTTCTGCTTTCCCCAAGTTTTCAAATTGATTCTGGTTGACTGTTCTCTCTTTTCCCCCTGACTCTATTACTCTCAGTTTCAATATTTCATTATCATAGCAGAATATATTAGAGCTGAATTCATGTTTGAAAACCATAGAAATTATACATACTTGAAATGTTACATTTTAGTACCTGCTGTGTGAATTTACTGAATATTATCTAGCCTTGTTTAAAAAATTAATTCAAAAGAAATACATAAACTAACTGCATAAATAAATAAATGTTTAATCAATAAATTGCATCAGGGTCTTGTGTATATGCTTTATTTCAAAATAGATTTGACATTTTTTAGCAGGCTTTACTCAGACATCCTCTTGAGACATTTATGAATAGTAGGAATAAGGAATATAGGAATCACCTTGTATTGTTATCTAAAAATGAACGCATCAAATAAAACCATTATCTGAATACTTGTTATTGAATGTTTGTGTTGTAAAAACTATGTTCTTTTCTTCAGCATATTTTACATATAATTAAATATATTCCTAAAGGCCAAAAGAAAGGAAATACAATTATTTGAACTAATTATTTGGTTGGAATTAGGAGAAATAGTTCATTTTTGATGAAATCGATTAAATTAAAACAAGAAAAAGTTGAATTTTTTTGATACACTACATCATTTAACAAGAAACCCACTTAGAAACTAAAGAACAGAACCAAATCCAGGATGGAAATGGGGAAATTAATGTAGATTGAAATTAAAAGATAGGTTTGGAGACCTACAATATTTATTTAATACAAAAACTGAGATTGTTCTTCTTCCCCATATAAATTTATTCACATTATCCTTTCACCATATCAGCAGCTTAATTTAGAAACAATGTCACTTATTCTTTTTGGTTTTAAACAATTGGGGGGGGGAATTAAACTCCTATCTATTTGTTGAATATAACTGAGGGATGTACCACTCAATCCTTATCTATATTTTATCTATGCCAGGATTAAATTAATAAAGCACAATCTATTAAAAATTTAAACTTAACTGATTTTAATTAGAAATGTTTCATAACTTGCTTAATTTTTCATTTGAAAAGCTTTGAAATGTGAGATCCTGCCTAAAGTATGCCCATGATATTTCAACAGCATGCATTTGTATTCATCATTTATTTTTGAGCAGCCTTTTTATTTAATCCTTTAGCTTCATTTGGGAATTGTTCAAAGATCTGGTGTCCTTATTTGTCACACTTATTCCCTTCTTTAAAAACTTAGAACTCCAGTGATATATTTTCATAGCCATCATATTTTTCATTTAAAATATTCTATTTCATCCTGTTTTGGGTTTGAGTTTTCATTAGCCCTACTCTTGTCTAACAAAACCTCAGTGTCAGCCTATTATTTAGGCCAGATATCCTGTGCAGCTGAGATAGTGAAATGTGTTCCTATCCAATATTGGCTCATTCTGTTTAAATACCTTGTTCTTTTGCCAATATTCAATCATGAATGGAATGCTTTCCATTTTGTTCAATTGTTTTAACCAATAACCCTCCAACCCAATAATAGCTAATACCGTGTGCCCTGAGGATGCAAAAGGAATAATAAAGGCATAAAATTAATTATCACAGACATTTCCCATATGTATTAATATAATGAGAGAAGATTCAGAAAAGACTCAAATGCTTAATTTATATGTTTTATGCAAGTATTCAGAGTATAGAAAATATATTTAATCTAAAAATAACTGTCATAAGTTGCTTTTGTGTAGAAAAAAATGCAATAGATTTTAGGACCTGGTTATTTACAGGACCGCCTGCTACCACCAATAGCCTCCCACCGGCCAATACGCTCCCATAGAGAGGGGCTCCTCCGGGTGTCGTCGGCCAAACAATGTCGACTGGTGGCCCCTAAGGGGAGAGCCTTCTCTGTGGGGGCACCTACGATCTGGAACGAGTTCCCCCCGGAGATACGGAGGATCCCGGATCTGCGCACCTTCCGTCACGCGCTTAAGACTTTTTTATTTCATCAATAAAATGGCCTGGCCTAAATCTTCTCCCCTTTTTAAATGTAAATTTTAATTTGTTTTTAAATTATGGGGTATTTTAAATTTGTCTCAGCCAAATTATTTAATTCATTTTTATTCTATTTTAAATTTTTTTATTTATGTGTTTTATTTTGTGGCTGTTCACCGCCCTGAATCCTTCGGGAGTAGGGCGGTATAGAAATCCAATAAAATAAAATAAATAAATAAAAATAGATAGATATTCAGGCATATTCAACATTCATTTGGGAATGCCAATACCCCTATAAATGTCACAATTCACAAATTTTGTATCATTTTCTTCAACACATACATTACTGTCATTTTGAAATCCAAAAATGGACTGAAAACAGAAACAGGAATTGAAGTAGCCTTGTCATAAATAACTACAGACACATGGCAGAATTCTTGTAATGAAGCTACAGAGAAATGCCTTTGTTACAAAGAGAACTATCTACCTGCTGCTTGAGTACATCTTAAAATATGTACAGCACTTAATTCATAAGTGAGACTGCAGCTGCAATAAACTTATTCCTCAAGCGGTACACTCTCTGAAGTGAAGAGGTCTTCTTGCGTTTCACTCTCTATATATTGTTCCATCTTTTTTTTTTTAATTTCTCAAATTTAGAGACTGCCTATTTGAATCACAGAAATCATTGTGTACTATTAGCTTTTTCAATATATATGAATAAGAGCCATGACACAGTGGTTAGAATGTAGTACTGCAGGCTAACTCACTGCTCACTCCAGGAGTTCAATTCTGAATGGCTCAAGATTGACTCAGCCTTCCACCATTCCGAGGTCAGTAAAATGAGGACCCAGATTTTTGGGGGCAATATGCTGACTTTGTAAACTACTTAGAGAGGGCTGTAAAGCACTATGAAGTGGTATATAAATCTAAGTGCTCTTGTGCTCTGCATACACACACACACACACACACACACACACACACACACACACACTGTATATGCAACTATATGAGTGAAGGTTAGGGTGCTCTAATATATGCATAGGCCACTGTACGCACATGCATGATGTCATGCATGTGCAATCTTCCTTAAAATTGGGCCAGTGAAACTTATTAATGGTACTACTGTATAAAAATACTGGGGCAAAATGGGATTCACTCCAATCCTAAAGCTGGAACAGAAAACCAGAGAACATATAAAAATAAGGAAAAGAAGAATTATGCAGAAAAGAATTTAGTTCTGTTCATTCTAAGCCTCCAATGTACACAATTATACATCTGTAAACTACTTTGTCCTTCAGTAGCTTTTCTCCATATACTATATGAATTCATATTGAGACAAGTTGACTTACAGGTTCTTATGGACACTTCTGACATAAAGCAAAAAAATTTAGAATTAGAATTTAGAATTCTTTTATTGGCCAACTGTGATTGGACATACAAGGAATTCGTCTTTGGTGCACAAACTCTCAGTGTACATAAAAATACATTTATCAAGAATCATAAGATACAACACCTAGTGATAGCCATAGGATACTAAATAAGCAATCAAATCATACTAGGAATCTATAAAACAATATAAGTCATAAAGATACAAGAATCAAGGTTATAGTCATAAGTAGAAGGAGATAGGTAATAGGAAGGATGAGAAGAATAATAGTAATACAATCTTAGTAAATAGTTTGACAGTGTTGTGGGAATTAGTTGTTTAGCAGAGTGATGACATGCGGGATAATTTTATTTATTTATTTCATTTTGTTTCATTTATTTGCCGTCCATTCGCCAGAAGGGCACTCTGAGTAGCTCCTCTAATATTCTCCATGTACAGACGCTATATACACAAAGTTCCAGTGCAATTTTTATACAAGAATATTGTCTTGGTTGAAGGAATGCCAATTGTGGAGAAAGCTGAGATATGAACAGGAGCAAAAAAAAAAAAGTGTGATACAATTTCTGATTTAAAATTATAGAATAATAAATATACTAATTTTTAAGGTATCATGGGATTTGTTTGCAATTCTTTCTCTTGTAAGAACCTGTTGAGGATGAAGGACCAAGACTTTTGTGGTTCCTGTAATTCCACAGATAACTCAGCAACTGACAGAATAAACAAATCTGTGTTAGCATCCAGTCTGCAGAAATCATTTCGCTAGATCTCTTCCAGATGTTTTTCTGTATGTTGCCAATCTATTTGTATTGGACAAGCCAATCTCTTGATTGCCTTGGGTACTTTCAACAATTATTGTGTCCTTGGAAATATGGCTGTGTCTGCATGTTTCTGTCTACTGTCCTTTACTGAAACTTATTGGGTAGGAAATTTCTGAGCATGTTCTTTTGATTAGTGTATTTCCTTCCTATTTTTCTATAGAAGGTTTGTAGCTAATAATATGTATCTTAAAGGAAGCTATCTAGAGGCATATCCCTATCATTTAAAGTACATTGTTCCTTTACATATGTACAATTGTCATATCAGTTGTAGGACAATGACATAATTCCCACATTATAATCATTATATCATCACACTACCCTATGATTAATATCTAGCACAAGATCATGATACTGCTATATTATAGGCTAACCTTGCCTTTCCATTATGTTCCTTTTTGTGTCTTTTTCTCATCCTGTTCTGGACAAATATGTGTTCTTGGGAACTTTTTATCAGCACAGTGTCAGGCATTACCATACTCACGATGGGCCTATTATTTATTTTGAAATACATATAAATGTGGCCGCGCGGGTAATCACGGGAGCCGCCTGGTGCTCCCACATAACACCGCTCCTGCGTGAGCTGCACTGGCTCCCAGTAGTCTTCCGGGTGCGCTTCAAGGTGTTGGTTACCACCTTTAAAGCGCTCCATGGCATAGGACCTAGTTATCTTCAAGACCGCCTGCTGCTACCGACGGCCTCCCATCGACCTGTGTGCTCCCACAGAGAGGGCCTCTTCGGGGTACCATCAGCCAAACAATGCAGGCTGGTGACCCCCACAGGGAGGGCCTTCTCTGTGGGGGCACCTACCCTCTGGAATCAGCTGCCCCCATATATAAGGAGAATCCAAGACCTCGGTGCCTTCTGCCGTGCCCTTAAAACTTTCTTTTTTCAGCAAGCTGGGCTGGCTTAACATATTTTTTAACACATTTTTAATTTTTTAATTGGTTTGTTATCTTAAATTGGGGCCAAATTAATATATATCTTTTTAATTGTCTTTTAATGTTTGTATTGTATGTTTTTATTTGGCTGTACACCGCCCTGAGTCCCTCGAGAGAAGGTGCGGTATATAAATTTGAAATAAAATAAAAAATAAAATAAAATAAATAAAGAGCCTTGATAGTACAGTGGTCTACGCACCCTGTTATTAACACAGCTGCCTGCAATTTACTGCTGGTTCGAATCTCTCCAAGGCTCAAGGTTGACTCACCTTCCATCCTTTCTAAGGTAGGTGAAATGAGGACCCAGTTTGTGGGGGCAATAAGCTGACTTTGTATAAATATATAAAAGTATGAAGGCTATTGCTTAATGCATTGTAAGCCGCCCTGAGTCTCCGGAGAAGGGCGGCATATAAATCAAATTTAAAAAAAAAAAAATTGGGGGAGGGGATATGGCTACAGGTTTTACAATAGTTTACCTAATATTCTATTTTCTATATTCTATTTTTGCAAATTCAAAGTAGAAGTTTAAGAAAATAACAGGCTGAAACATTTTTTTTAAATTTCTTCATTGTTTCTTTCATTTCTTTAATTTCCAAAACTCTAATTAATGGAAGAAGTTTTTGAAATGAGATCTAGAAGAATTAAGAACACATTTTAGTCTTAATGGGATCAACCTATTTCCAATCTTACTAGCATAACTTTAGAAGGATAGAATAACTACCCTTGTAATATTTTAAATGAATAGTTGCACATAATAAATATTCAGGAAGGGAATCAGTATTGTATGATAATTGCTGAGGGGAAAAATGACAATTTTTTCAGATGAAAGATCAATATTAACATTCATGAGTGCATCACAATGAAGACAAAGATTTAATCTCTTGTGAAAACAATGGAATAATTGATTGAACCAATCAGATACAATACTATTAAATAACTAAAAACAGTGCATGTTGCTATGGGTATATTTCTTCAATAGCACATATTAATTCCTTGCGGATATGTGAACACAACATAGGATGATATAGACTGATAGATAGTTAATAGGCCCACAAAATATGTCTAAGCCAGCAAGGAAGAAGTTGAAATGGCTAAAATACTTACGGAAATCACAAAGACTGATATTGAACTACTATTAGGGGTGATAAGTAGAAATGCTAGAAGTCTCCAATCCACAAATAGCAATTTAGTGCTTCATTTTAAAAGGCAAATAGGAATAAGTGAAATGTTATGGAACCATATGAAACAACATAGAATTATCATGATAAATATAAAAAAGAGAGAAAGGGACAGGATAAACTGTGGAAATAGTTCTTGGTTATATTAGAGAGGACACAGTATCAAACCCTGAAAGAAGAAGAGTCAACACAACTTCTTTAAAAACAATTTAAATTCTGTAAATCCCCAGAACAACTCAGTGTCATCTTAAAATGGAGAATGAAAACCTGAGTAATTGATAGATGGGAAATAATTGTGAACTTAATGATAACTGTTATCAAGATTGTAATAGATGCTGTGATTCTTGCTGATTTGAATGTAAGGAGAACACTGCATTGATGATGACGATAATTACATGCACAAAGTCTCTATCATCCCTTAGCAACTATAAAGGTACATTTTGATTCACCTAACCTGGTGAATCAGCAATTTCAGTGGTGCACCTTCTGTCACTGTTACTGAGTACATCCACCTTGCTCTTCCCTTCCACCTTTCTCAGCATTAGTTCCTTTTCCAATGACATCACTGCATTATGAAGTCTAATTTGTATGTAAACAAAATTTTGCCAAGGAAATGCAAGACAACATAGAAACGCAAGACATAGAAAGAAAACTTGCAAAAAACTTACCATGTTGGGAGAATTATTATTCAGCTGCTTTATTAACTTGGGTAAAAGAATGGATTACCTTATCTAACAATCGGCTCCTTAGGATAGAAGGTTTTGATATACAACAGGGTTGGCATAAAGCACTTTGGCATGAGAACACCCCACAGAGTAAATGGTTTACCCGACACTATTTAAGAAAGATTTTAATCCAAAATTGGGAAAAAGTCAATAAAAAGTACTATATCAAAATGCCCTGTTGGTTAGCACCTTTAGAAGCAGTGACATATCCCAATTTATATAATGTGGTTAAAAAATTAACATATAAAGACTTACTGAACACACAAGGGAGATTAAAGTCTAAACAGGAATTAATCGCCCAAGGAGTGCAAATGGATTGGTGGAGTTATCTGCAGATCCAGTCTAAATATCAAAAAGATAGGGATGGAAGTGGGATTGATGGAGAACTACAAGAATTAGATAAAATTTTGATGGGTCAAGAAAAGGGTATGATCTCAAAATCTTATAAATTGCTTATGAAATTAGAGATAGGTGAAGAAATAGTCAAAGATTCTATGATCGCTTGGGGGAAGAATTTCGGGTACCCAATACACCTAGATAAATGGCAAGAGATCTGGTGGGATAATATGAAATCAGTAGTATCCACGGCCTATAAAGAAAATATCTATAAAATGATATATAGGTGGCACCTCCCTCCCAATAGACTAGCTAAAATGTTCCCAGGGCTGTCGGCGGATTGTTGGAAATGTGGTGGAGAACGTGGCACTTACTATCATCAATGGTGGTCATGTCCGAAGGCAGTGATATTTTGGGGGAAAATTAAAAAATGGCTCAATGAGATATTAGTGTTAAAAATTGACTGGCGACCAGAGACATGCCTGCTCGGCTCCAAACTGGAAAATATAAAAAAGGACTTATGGTATTTGGCATTACATATCATTACAGCGGCGAGACTGACATACGCACAATTTTGGAAGAACCAAAATATCCCAACAGAGGAGGCTATTATAAAAAAAAAATTGGAATGTGCGGAAGCAGATACGCTAACTAAAAAATTACAGGACAAACACAAGTAGGTTTATGGGACAAATTTTATAAATGGTTAGAAAAGAGGAATCTATAACCCACTTTAGTTGAGGACTGGTATTTGAAGAGATATTTATACTATATAAGATAAGTGTGGTCGGACAGACCTAAGTGATGCATTAAGAGATATAAGATGTTCTGCCTTCTCCGGAATATAATTTAGAGTTATAGTACCGAATACTTGTGTACTATGGTACTATATGGAAGTACATATATTTATTGTTGTATTGTGATATTTGTCATTTTATGTTGTCCTTTTTTCTTTTTAAATGAAATGTAAATAAAGATTATTTTAAAAAAAAAGAAAGAAAAACTTGCATAAAATGGGCATATTTTTAAATAATTTTTGAATGATAAAAGAATCAGATGCATTCAGAATATTGAGGAGGATAAGAGTATGTGGGTCAGCACTAGTGGACTAAACATGGCTCTGCTTTTGAGGAGCCACCAACTGCAACAAAAGAGGAGTCAGTGAATGGATCAAGGAGAGGAAATGATCAGCTACAATTTTGGTCTGTACATAATCTCCTTGCAAAGAAGGGAGTAAAACAGCTCTAAAAGAGCAGGAGAGGAAGGAGGAAATAACTTCCTAAGCCATGGTTCAGCACCTTCAAGAAAACACTGCATTTATCTACTTCCTCTCTTAACTACTTTAGAAAGTTACTTGTTATTGATTTTCTAGATGCTAAGACCCTTCTAAAGAGCAAGTTTTATTTCGCCAGGACAATCTCCTTCTGCCATGGATGAAAGAAGTTCTATGTAAGTTTAAGGATTAAAACAATAACTTTTAAGTTTTGGAAAACCACAAAGGGGGGGTTAGAATGTTGATGTTCTGACCCAGCCTTAGCAAGTAATAATAAGCCATTTACTCGTGAGTAAAAAAATCCCTTTTCAAACAGGATAGGAACAGTCTTTTATTCACGTGGATAAACAAAAAAACCCAAATGTAATTAGTCCCAACAGACCTGGTTTTGGCCAAGAAACCTGAATTGCATGCTGTATCCTAAAAACGAATGGTTCTCTCTGACAACCGGCCACTCCCAAAACCCTCCTATTTATTTCCCAGCCAGGGAGGGGCTGGCTAGTGTCCACGTCTGCTTTTCCTTGAGAACTGGTTTATTGTTTTCCTTTGCTCTCCTCTCCTTTCCTCTCTGCACATATGCACATCTGGGATGGGCCCCACCTGTTCCTCCCCCTCACTCAGCTCAGGCCCCAAAGACAGCTGCCTCTCCACCTGGGGGAAGACGGAAGGCCCCAGCTCTGCCTCTGTCTCTGATGCTGTTTCCTTATCAGAGGCTTCCAAAGGCTCCAAAGGCTGGCCCAGGGTCTCCCTCAATGTCCTCCTCATCTGATTCTGCTGCTAGCTCTGCTGGCAGCCAACGGGCTACAACAGTTGTTGTGGAAACCTAAAGGGCTAGATGGACTTGAAAGAGCATTTCCTGTGGGGTGTTTTAAAACTTTATAAAATATATATTAAGATTTTGAAATTAATTATAAGAAATCTTCCAATGGGAAAGTTTTATTGATTGGAAAATAAAGAGATGATAAGAGAGGACTTTGAAAATGGACTAAAGGGAACCAGAAAGAGCTAGGGATTACAAAAACCACAATAGAACAAGTTCAGGTTTAGAAAGTGGTCTGCGGACAAGAAAAAGAGCTACAATTGCTAGCACAGTTAATAAATAAAAAAAGTTATGACAATAAAAATACTGCCTAGATTTTTTTTTTTTAATGATCAGTTGGATCAGAAGATATTTAAAGAGATACTGAGGATAAAAATATTTTAGAAAAGCCCACATTTGGACCAAATTGGTATTTATGTAGTTTAGATAAAGAAAATAATGTTGACAAGTAATAAAATAAAAAAGCTAAACATGTCACACTAATCTTCTAACAATATACAAAGATGAACTACTGTTTCAAAACACTGCAAATGGACAGTACAAATTATGTATTGGAAGACACTTGGGAAAGGAATGGGTAGGGAAGAGAAATAATATGGCAGTTAATTAATATTACTTTTGCCTAACATATTATTTTTTAAAATGGTTATTGGACTATAGTAGGTCAAACACTATTAAAGAAGAATTAACACACAATCTAATTTATTGTTACTTGGAATGTCTGTAAAAATGTAGAGGGGGTTTTGGCCATGTGCATTTCATTTGCATTTTCAAAAGTATTTTTAAACAAAGATTTATAGTAAAGACTCAGATCAATATTATGTGATAAATACAGGACAATCTACATATTTTATAGAGTTAAAATGGAGACTGGGGATAAATATAAAAAAAGAGATTAGGAATAAATTAATAATCCTCAGAGCAGAGTGTTGGCTAAACGATGGAAGGGGAGGTTCATTTTTGGAAATAAGTTGTTCCAGCTGCATATTTTGCATGGTAACATACTAGGAAGAATATTGTCTTATAACGATGCTGGTCAATGGACCAGAGTCATACCAATTTGGTTGCCAGATCTCACAAAAAGCTGGCACTGATGACCCAAAATTGGAATATTGTTTCTCTGCCTCGCTAATATGCACTGACTATAGCATGCCCAATTTTACTGACACCAGCCCCTTCTGTCAAGCAATGCTTTCTTTCCCAAGAAGAAAAACCTATGTAAGAACCAGAGGCCTGATTCTGTTGATTGGTCTATGGCTTCCACAAGCAGGATTTGTCCCTAGTGGGGAAAGTTGTAATGGTGGACAATGGATACCTTTAACCCTTGATTAAGCAAGGGTGAATGAGCATCCCCAGGTGGTCCTTAATACTTGTGCATCCACTTAGTGCATCCATCACTGCATCTACAATGCCTAAGCAACATCAGCAGGAAAGTTAGCATTCCAATTGTAACATGCAAGATAACCCTTTTTTAATGGGCTAACTGGGAGAGGGAAGAATGTATGCTATTTCCCAAAATCTGGTAAATTATCATGATAATGAAAATGACACAAATTACAGAATTTAAGTAATAACATAAAGGGATGTAAATTGCAATGTGTAAAGATGTCATTTTGCAAATGATGTCATTTGTCTTAATGACATCATTATACAAATGACTTAAATTGCAACAAAATGTAGTCCATTGCATATGAAGTCGGTGATCCGTGAAGATTTCACTACATTTTCTTTTCTGTGTATTTTTTGTTCTGAATGTAGGATCAATGTTCTTTTTTACATAAATTGTGACTATGGGTCCCCAACAGGCAGTGGGATCACAACAGAACAATAAAAACAATTTTAAAAAATTCTGCAGAAAATTTAGAAATTTATCATGCCTATAGTTTTCATTTCCATTTCAAAAGTACAAAAAAAAAATCAATGGTTGTTATGTAATGAAAATCTCACATATGGAATTATGACAGTAGAATCTTTAAACACCGGAGGTTTGCATTCCACACTAGACATATGATGGAACCAATCTCTTCTCACTTTTCATTCCAACTAGCAATAAAGGAAATGAATGTGAAACTGTATGTATTAGTTCATTTTCTAGGAGTAGACAAATTTGCCAAGTTTTCATTTTTCCCCTTACAGTAATTTTAATGTATATTTTGCATTTCTTTTTAATCCTCATAATTAAACCAACATACTTTTTTCTTAATAAATGCATTTTTGCACCCACTTTTCACTAATAAAAACACTGTTATAAACAACTTTGTCTAACATAAATAATTTCAGAATTATAAATATGCAAGATTTAGAATAACTTGTATACTGGCACTAATGAAACCCTCGCAGAATGTCATCCCGCATTCTACTACTAACCACTGATGTATTTATGATTTCAACACAACCCATGCAACTACATATGGTTGCAATTTTAAAATACATTCTTGAAATAGTGCACAATACATTTTACTGTGAGTGCAGGAAGAAATTTATATAGTACAATTATTAAAGATAGTCTTCAAATGTAAATGCCAAAGCAAGTAATAACAAATCAACAACAATTAAGTGTCCATCAAAGTTTGAGCTTTTAATTCCAATTTCATAGAAACCTTTAACATTCTTTTTAAAGTTTTGTGCCTTCTTTCATAAAGAAATATAATTTGTACTTTCCTCAGCTGTAATAACAGCACAAATCTGTATCGTAATTTAAGTGGGAGATCAACATATCCAGTGTTGAATGAAGACCAGTTATGCCCAATTCTTCAGGATGGCAAAAACAGCACAGAACTAGGATAGGTGATTAGAAAGAGTTGCAGCAGCCACCATCAACTCTCTGGTGTAACAGCAGATTGAAGACATAATAATAGATGGCACATGATCAAAGCTTTCTCTATATACTATTGAAATAGAATCATAGACTTGGAAAAGATCTCAGAAGTTATCAAGCTCAACACAGAATCTGCTAAAGCAATTCACAGATTACTCTGTTTGAAGTTCTCCACTGAAGAAATACATACTGTTTCATGAACCATCTTGTTCCACTGGTTGACAGCTCTTGCCACCAAGAAATTCTTACTTATATTTAATCTTTGGTTTCAATCAACTGCTTATGCCCCTGACTTCTGATGCAATGGCCTACTTCCTCTTTATGATAACCATATCTGAATACTGTTATACCATCTTCCTTTAGTCTTTTCTTCTATAAATTAAACATTCCGCATGCATTTGAATGTACCTCGTAGGACAGGGTTTCCAATTTCTTTACCATCTAGCCCACATTTTACCATTTTATTTATGAAGATATCTTGAGAAACTTTGTTAAATGCTTTGCTAAGATCAAGGTATGGTATTCCTGGATCATACTAACCAGTATCTGTTGAAAAGAGAGATAAGTCAGTTTTTATTGCTACCGCCTGATGGCTGTTAATTACTGCATTCTGAGCCAAGTACTCAAAATATCCTATTTAGTAATCTCTTCAAGGATCTTGCCAATATAGATGTCAGGCTGATAGATTAGCAATTTTCTGGATCTTCCTCCTCCTTCCCTTTTTGAAAATAAGGAGATTTTTTTTCCCCAATTCATCTGGTATTGAGACTTGAATTTATGAAAATTACCCAAATGGTAACAATGTCATTAGGGGCATACAACACAGAGCACCAACATCTCTGTCTTATCCTGATAGTTACTACAACCATTTCTAATAATATCCACGCCTGAAGTGAAAATCTATTAGCATTCTTATGCCAAGTATAATTAAATGTATTTCTCCTCCAGAAATCATATATCCATAAAAGTGTAAATAAAGGTAACTGATAAATATTATCATTTTAACTCTCATTTTAAATGCTTTCATATTATTTAAATACGAAACAAGACTGCCCTCAGTGTCCTTCACTCTTTACATATATACTGATCCTACAAAAGAATAATTTCTTCCAATGCCACCTACCATAAAAAGTTTGACACTGTTTCATACCTTCTACTGATCTGATATCCTCTTTATTAGCTATTTATGAGACATTACATCAGAAATTATTCCCATTAATATTACTGTATAGGAACAGCAAAGTCTCCAATTTCAATCTTATGGTTAAGACAGATGAACTATTATTATGCAAATTTGATAGACTCCTTCAGGGACTTTATCAAGATTTATAAGACTGGAGAGGACTGAACCTAATAAAGGTTAGGCACTTGGATCATTATTTTCCCAAGTTCTAATTTTCAATCCAGCCCATATAGTTCTGTTAATTCATTGCTAGAATATTTGATATCTTTATCTGAAATAACATACGTTGGAACTATTTTCTTAAACCGCTCTGAAAAAAGCCTGTTAAATGTTTCAAATATGAAGTTTGCCATTAGAGGGAAAAAATTCTTAATGACCAATGTATACATGAAATATTTTTCTATCTATCTATCTATCTATCTATCTATCTATCTATCTATCTATCTATCTATCTATCTATCTTATCTACATTAATCAATGTGTCAGCACTCCCAGCTAACCAGACAGGAAACACAACTAGATGGCCTAATTCTACTTTATTACAATATTACATTCACATAATCTTGTAAGTAGAAGTACAAATCTTCCACTTACACTTTTAATTGCCTGATCAATTAGGGTATGTCCTTCCTAAGTGTCTTTCTCTAACCATTACACCACTGGTGGGTTGTCCCCGATTTGGACCGCTTCACAAGAACCAGTAGTAAAACCAGTGAGAGGCCCCACCACCCCAGATGTCATCATCAGCGATCTGCACATGTGCAGAAGCTTCTGCACATGCGCAGAAGCAAGGCGCGCACGCGATCCCGTTGTGAACCGGTAGTAAAGGTAAGTAGAACCCACTTTTATCTGATCATTTCCTAAGGCTCTTCCCTTCTTCTCGCAAAGTCATTCTCACATATCACTACATGTAATTTTTTAAATATACAAATGTGAATTTTTGTATAGATATTTGTATTTGGATGAACACTTTTTGCTTCCTGTTTTAATTTGTACTTTAGAAAAAAAATTAGAATCTTAACTGCAAGAATCTTTTAATGGTCTGAATAGAAAACAAGTATATAACTCAAAACATGAAGTCGGAGGAGTCTTTAAAAAGTATTTTTTATATATATTGTGTGACAAAGGTCCCTATGTTGAAATATTTAAGGCTAATCATGATGGAGTGATGTGCTATCTGATAACATGAAGTTTTACTTTGGATTCTCATCCAACCAAGTGTTTATTTTGGTTAAAAATCACATCTCAAAGGCTTTCAGAATTAGGTGATTTCAGAATTGGGCTTTCAAAAGTGCTCTATCACCTGCTCTGAGAAGTGCAAGCAACTATAATAAACCCAGTAAAAGACCTGTCAAAGGAATGCCATTTATTAATAGTGAACTTTAGGAAGAAAAATGTGACTTCCATCCTGCTCCAAACTAAATGAAAACTAATCTTCTTTTAAGAAAAAAGAACATCACAAAGCTTTCAAAGAATAGAATACAGTAAGGATTAATCAAGGCTAATCCACAATATTATAAGAATGTGATCCGCTCCAAACTCATCAATGTCATCAGTTTGAACACAGCTTTAAAACTCAGGTATCCTTTCACAAGATTCACATTTGACAGGGCATTTTCCCTCCTTTCCTTCTGGAATTAAAGTGAATAAAGCAGCTTTATTTTAATAGCTATATAAGAAAAGTTTAAATGGATGAATAAGGGGGGGGGAGAGAAATAGTTTTCCCTATACCAGTTTTAAAACATTTTCTGCATAAAACGTAAAACTTAATTTTCACTGTTATTCTAACTGCTTTAGAAATGAAAAAAGAGAAATTATAAAAGTTCATTTTACTTCAAATGTGGAAATAGAGAATATTTTTATCACATAAAGAACTACAAGAATTGCCAAGCATGAAAATTGTTGTGAAACAACCCTGATCTCTACTAAATCAATATCCATAAGAAGACAATTACTTGCTTCCTATATGTACCCACAGAAAAAGGGTGCTGTTAATTTTCTATATTAAGGTTTAGCACCACTGAAATCTGTCAAAAAAGATATTCAGAATACAAAATGCTTCATTTCAAATACTGTAACTGTTCAGACACATATATTTCCTGGCTAGCTCTGTCTTCTGAATATTTTCAGAAGTGCAAAAAGAAATTTCACTTGCCAGGAAGGAGGAAGAGGAGGAGAACTTATTACTTAATCCATCTGACAGAAGAGTTTAGTGGTATATATTATCCTTAAATAATATTCTTAGATATGTTTCTGAACAGTATGAAAGAAGATAAATCTATAAATCCAAATACTCTAAAGTATAAGGCCTGATTATTTCATAAGGATCTAAATTCTTTACCTGTTCATTCTTTTAAAAATACACTTTAAATTCCATCATTAACATTTTAGAATTTAAATCAAGTTTTGGTACCTGCTTTAAAAAGTATTAATAATTAAAATAGGAATAAAAACACACTGCACTTATAGTTCCCAGATATGCACTTGAGAATTAATTAGGTAGCATTTTACACAAATACCAGGAAAAGTATATTTTGGATTAGTTGATTAATTAAAGATTGACTTCCTGAAGGATGAATTACCAATGGATTTTTATGGTTGGCATCAAGTTTTGGTAGATATGGCAGAAACAAATACAGTATTTAAATATTGATTTCATGTCAGAAATACAGTGACTACATTTGTGATTTGGATAATTTCAGAAAACAAATATAATTAGAAGCACTGTCAAAAAAACACCTTTTCGAGTCCATTAGAGCCTAATTATTTCTCAAAGAGCAGCTTTTACTTATTTTAATATAATTTGTTTTATTCAAGGTAGCCGCTGTAAGATCTATGGATGACATAGTAGTTAGAGATCTTAATAAATAAACAAGGAATTCATTTTATGCATGGATGCTAAAACTGCAACTGAAACCATAAAGCATGTTTCCCAAGTCCACCTGAGTACTTTGCTAACTGGAGAGGGTAAATCATTTGTCTGATGGCCTGCTATGATTCACCAAAAAGTAGTGGAGGAACTCTTATCCTTGGCTGCCAGAACTAATTGCTACCAGGATGCATACCATCCCTCTTCACAGATTTCACAAGGACCATATATTATTTCTTCAATTGCACTAATTTAGCAAGGGACAAATCGGGAGAGCCTTTTGATATAAACCAAAATATGCCAATAATCCATGCACAGCTGTAATACAATCCTGATAAAACCAACTTTTGCACCTGATATTAATATGGTGCCAAGTCAAATTTGTCCAATCTATTCTTGTAGACTTTGGACAAGAGACACATAATAGGTAAAGATCAAATTATTCAACCTTACAGCTACCATTTCTTTTTGAATTTCCATCAAACTAAGGAACTGTAACTCTTTAGCATATTTGCTTTTAATTCCACTCACTGGATTCAGAAGCATTTTGAATTTTGCATAACAAAAATGTGATTAGTTTAATAGGGTTAATGGAAGAGGATCACTACTATCATTTCATTGAAGTTCTCAAATAAATCCCAGAAAATATTTTCGTAGTCTACTGACATTTAGAGTCATTATCAGGTTGGCAGCCCAAAATCCTTTAATGTGTTCAGGCAACATCTTGCAAAATTATTGACTGTATCTTTAGCAAGGACCACGGAGAGAGGTAATCCTCACTGACCTCTTCAGGATAGTCTTAGTAAAGGGCACATAGAGTTTGGTTACTGGACCCACTTGTGCATTAAAACTGAGATCTTAGAAATGAAAGTCCATAGATCTCTCATTATTATTTTCAAATTGGTCCCAGAAATGTATAATCTGCTTGAGTATTTAGTATTTATTAAATTTTTATACTTCCCCCTCTCCCGAAGGACTCGGGGCGGTGAACAGCCAGAATTAAAAACACACAATACAAATATTAAAATACATTAAAACAAAATTAAACTATCTTTGGCTTCTCCAATTTAAAACCCCTTACCCATAAAATTTACCCAATTAAAAATTTAACCCAGCCCGGCTTGCTGAAATAAAAAAGTCTTCAGGGCCCGGCGGAAGGTATGGAGGTCCGGGATTAGTCGTATCCCTGGGGGTAGCTCATTCCAGAGGGCGGGTGCTCCCACAGAGAAGGCTCTTCCCCGGGGGGTCGCCAGCCGACATTGCCTGACAGACGGCACCCTGAGGAGGCCCTCTCTGTGGGAGCGTGTTGGCCGGTGGGAGGTTATTGGAGGCAGAAGGTAATCTCGTAAGTAACCGGGATGGGGCTGAATAGATATTGACCAAAACCTTTGTAATCTGGTTCATTTGTCATTTAAGAGGAAGGGGAAAAGGGAGAAGGGACATAATGTTTACCTATAATGTGTAGAAATTTAGGTGGCAAAACCTTCTTTGGCTGTAATTTTCCTTTTACTTGGAACAGACTTGTGCAGTGAGAATTGAATCATCAATATCAATTTGGTTAAGTTTCTTGTATGAATTTAATATTGAATGTTTGGATAAACATTTGACAAAGGAAGAATGTGAGCATTTGGTCAGATCTTGCAATGTTCCACAGAAAGAAGACGAGGGAAAATGGATGCAACGATTGTAAGTTAGCAGAAAAAGAGTGAACATTCACCGACAAGAATGAAGCAAACTGAACAGGCAGTTCAGGAGTTGAGCCGAAAGGGGAAAATCTGGGCCTGATAACTGGTTCAGTTTGCTTTTGAAATTTTAGCAAGTAGTTGGTCCTTGAAAAAGTCTGGATAAAAAAGATAGCATTGTGTGTTAGAAGGCTTGAAACTTTCAATGATTGCATAATCTTCAGAGAATCGACTGTAGTTACATCAACAGAATTATCGTTAAGAAAGAAGTAAAATAGAAGGGTTCCCGATGAAGGTAGAAGTCAATTTCCTTTGGAAGGGTGCTCCAGGAATCACAGGAAACCTGGCTGCACCAGTAGTAGGGATTGAGGACTTATTCCTCCAGTTAGGAACCACCATCACCTGAGTTCCAGCTGGCTCCTCGGCTATTGGAAGGGGGTTCATAACCTCTTATAACATTTTTTTTGTTAAATCATTTTAATAGATAAAGCTAAAACTATTAAAAATGGTCTGCAAATGTTTTTTTAAACAAAAAAATGAGGCACAGATGGATCAGAGATGCAAACCATGATGGATCTGGAGAAAAGGAACTGACATCTATTTGTGCCATGATTTGGGGGAAGACAGATTCCATACACATGATGATTCTTCACTAGAAAATATTTAGGATATCGTTTTCATATTTTAAAACATTGGTCTATCAAAACTGGTAAATCAAGTTGGTTTGTTTCCCAACATTTAGAGTGTGTTGAAAATATGAATGTAATATTATAGGAGGCATGGGGAAAATATTTTTCCTCATGCCTCCTATAAAGGCATGGGGGGGGGGGGGGAAGAAACAAGGTATATTTAATTACCACACTGATTATCTGTTATGTCTTTGTGACTGTCCATTTGTCACCCCGCTGATTTCTATGACCCAATAGTGAACTGCAAGCCTGCGTTTAAATGTGCCAGTTCAGCAAATCACTGCCTGTACTTAATCTATTCCCTATGAAGAAAGAAAACACTTCATGTTAAGCAAATACTTCTGTGCTTTCTGAATAGAAGTGATTTTCTAAAATGACACCAAAATTAATGTTCTATCTATATTCAAATACTTATTACATCAAATTCCAACCATCCTAGTATATTTTATGGTCTACATAATCAGAGGAATGATATGTTATTGACTCTAATGAACTATTCAAACCATTAAAGGCTTGTTAAGATGCAGAGTTGCAGAAGCCAGAAAATCTGACTTGAAACCAATTCATTTTAGGCAATATAAGATAAAATGCAGGGAAACCTGGTAATGCTGAAAAATGGTCTGTAGACTTAAATAGCCAATATGATTGTAAAAACAACATGCACCAATAAGGTGAGTGAATATAGACTTCACTAGATTTTAGAAAATACACATCTGATCTGCCACCAGAGTGAAGAGATCTTCCACTCTGTATTCATGGTTATCATATAACTTCAGTAATATAGTCTGCTACATATTTTTCCCTGATTTGTAAAACCTGAAAAGTAAATTGTCATAATGGACCATGGGCAATTCATACTTTGTAGCTGCCTACACAGAGATTAGAATACATTACATATTTTTCACCACTTATAATCACACAGACTGCTAGGGTGATGTATAATTGCAACATGAATTGATGCACAGCAAAATACAAGATGAAAAAAATTTAATAGGTTGCAAGAGTTGTAAGCAATCAATTTTAAAAAGTTAGTTAAAAACATAAAAGAAAATTAATACTGAAAATACGTATATACTGTTATTCTTTGCTCACATACCCTGTTTTCCCCAAAATAAGACATTCTCTGATAACAAGCCCAATCGGGCTTTTGAGCACATGGCAATAAGGCCAAGCGCTTATTTGTGGATTCAAAAAAATATAAGACAGGGGCTTATTTTTGGGGAAACACGGTACTTAAAAGTTAATACTGTCACGTTTAAAATAATCATGTGTATTTATTTGTGTAGACAACTTTAACATACACTCACACACAAACAAACAAACAAACAGTATTTTTGGTTTCAAAGGATAAACACATCTCATAAATAAATAATCAATTGATAACAATATTAACATTATGGCTGTCAACTTACTAACAATAAATATAGATTATAATAATGAGGTAATAGATGAATTAGCTAAATTCATTACTTATTTTATTTTTTTCCTAAACTATTTAGAAAACTGCAAAGTACTTTCAAAACTGTTAATTAAAAATGTCATACTTATTTTTAAAGGATTAGGGACAGAATTAGATTTCTCCAGCATCTCTAGCAATATTTGGAAGGATACTGATTCCTCATGTCTGATTTATGTAATTATTGTCTTTTAAAAACCAGTTTAAGAACAATGGTTAATTACTTTCTAAGGAAGTTATGGTCTATATTAAAATGGAAAGCTTCATATCTAATGTGAATTGTTTAATCTGTGTCATTATTTATGTACACAATATATTTGAATCCACAACTTTTCAATTGACTTCATACCTCCCCATGAAGCTAGAAACTTTAATGAAATATTTTCTACAGGAATTTTGTTCATCACCCAAAATGAACATCCAAAAATAATCAGAGCTTTTGCTTTAACTTCTTTTCCTTTCTATATTACTGTGCCACAAAGATATCTACAGTACTTTGTGGAGCAACTGCATCAGAGGTGGTATTCAGCAGGTTCTGACCAGTTCTGAAGAACCGGTAGTGGAAATTTTGAGTAGTTCAGAGAATGGTAAATACCACCTCTGACTGGCCCCACCCCCATCTATTCTCTGCCTCCCAAGTCCCAGCTGATCGGGAGGAAATGGGGATTTTGCAGTAACCTTTCCTTGGAGTGAGGAGGGAATGGAGATTTTACAGTATCCTTCCCCTGCCATGCCCACCAAGCCACACCCATCAAGCCATGCCACGGAACCGGTAGTAAATTTTTTTGAATCTCACCACTGAACTGCATACCACCTGGACAACAACTTTTTGGCCTTTTGAGTCTGCCATGGAAGATTATTGTATTCTTTTCATTAATGCACTGCAATTTTAACAGAATTCAAAACAGAACTGCGACACAACTATGATATTTTGTAAAACTTTTAATTATTTGCTTTTCAAATATAGAAAGCAAAATAGTACTTTAAAAATGTCTGCTTCAGGAAATCAGTGGCAAATTGGTCATAATTGCAGATAATTGCAAACAATATTGTAAAAGGAAATATATTTAAGCTGTAAGCATAAAATTGAACTTTCAGACATTTATATCTAAATTTGCAAACTGTGTGGCTTGCATTAGATAAAATTGACAGCAATAGAGGGATTTCTTTTTCAAAATTATCCCACAGACAAAGAAAGTGTACAATCATGTCTCTCTGGAATATAGAAAACATAATAAAAACCTTCTGATAGTTTATTCTAAATTCCAGCTGGAAACAAGTGGAATATCAGAATAAAAAATATTCTTTTGTTATTCTGATATGGGAAAATTGTTGCTTTGATTACAGTAATAGGGTTTTTTTACAATATACTCTTTGCTTTTTTCATGCCCTTTGCTACAGAAAAACGACAACAAATGGAACAGAAAAAAAGACCAATTATTATTTTAAATTATCTGAGAAAGAAAATTATGGTATTAAGTGCCACTTTTCAAAACAACAACAGGTTTCCAATTGCTTGCTTAAAAGCAAAGCATATACATACGATATAAAACCAGCAATAACAACAACCACAAATAATAGAGTTGGAAGTCTTCTAGTCCAATCCGCTGCTCAAGCAGGAAAACTTATAACATTTCAGACAAATGATTGTCCATTTTTGTCTTAAAAACCTCCATTGTTGGAGCACACAACTTCTGAAGGCACATCGTTCCACTGGTTAAGTGTTCTAACTGTCAGGAAATTTCTGCTTAGTTGTAGGTTGTTCTCTGCTTGATTAGTTTCCATCCATTGCTTCTTGTCCTGCCTTCAGGTGCTTCAGACAACAGATTGACCTTCTTTGTGGCAGCCTCTCAAATATTGGAACACTGTCATTCTTTTCACTAGACTAGACATACCCAATTCCATACTAAGTTATTCATATGATTTAGCCTCCATCTTTGTTGCTCTAATCATCTTTGTTTACTCTAATAAATAAAAACTAATATAGAATAAATATGTAGAAATCCTTTTCTAAAAAATATTTTGTTATATACAAGAAGAAATTCAATGCCATCTGAAATCATCCATATTTTCCAAATATTAAGAGGCTGGAGTGGTCTTTCACCCTGTTAAACTATTCTTTTGTTTCTTCTCCCTTTAAAAAATATTATTTTGTCTGGGAACATGACACTAGTTTGTCTATGATTTTATATTAGACCTGGATCATTCTACCAATTTGTATGTTTACTTCTAAATAATATTCATATTGGTGGGTTTGAACTACCTTAAATTCTGGTCATTTGTAGATTTATTCAAGTGCCCCATTGTTACATCAACCAGTACATGTTCTCATCAACAAGACAGTAAGAAACATGCATGTAAATACTGAGGCCATGATGAATTGCTTTGAGTACCTTAGTAAGAATTAAATCATGACCAGAAGCTTCAAAGGCCTAAATGAGAAATCAGTAATGTGACCTCTTAGATGGATCATTGATAGGCAGATCCTCTAACACAGGGTTGTCAAACTTGATTTCATGCAGCCCCATCAGGGTTGTGTTTGATCTCAGGGGACAGGGGTAGGCATAGTCAGCCCACTCGTGTCACTCATGTCACAGTGACACGAGTCACAGTCACTCATGTCAGGGACGCCTGTGGTGGCCCAAGCACTCTGCCAGCAAAAACAGGCTCCAGAGCTCCATATTCGGCTGTGATGGCTTCCTGCAACCCTCTGCCAGAGAAAATGGAGCTCGGGAGGGCCACACGTGGCCCTTCCAAGTTCTGTTTTTTTTCTGACAGAGGCACTGCAGGCCAGTCCTTTGCTGTTTCCAGGGTGGCTCTGTGGCCAGATCTAAGCACCTCACGGGCTGGCTCTGGCTCCTGGGCCTTGAGTTTGATATCCCTACTCTAACATCATGCCAAAGAAACTGCTGATATATACAGTAGCTTCTTCAGTGCTGTAAAAATACCTTTCCATGACTTCTGATGGGATGCTGCTATCCAAATGTGCCAAGGTAATGCTCAGCTGATCCATGATTATGCATCAGAATTGGGCTAAGTTATTAGTTTGGTTTGGATAAAAATATCAGTAGGTGTCTTATTTTACAACACCCTTTCTTATGCTTAAGTAATTGTTTCTATTAACAATTCTACTTAGGAAGATCCTGTGTGTGCCCTGGGTTCATATTGGCTTTATAAGCATTGAATTTTGGGAAGTACTTTTTAAAAATACTTTCAGAGTCAAGCCACAGTTTGGATGACTTTGGGGATCATTTGAAAATAGCAGTGATTTCATGAATTAGCTATTTTTTAAAAAATCCTATACAATTGTTATGGTTCTCCAAGATAGAAGATAGCTTGTGCTGAGAGCAAGGAAAAACATGGATCGGAATCATTCAAAGTTGAGTTGGGTATACATATATACTGGCTGAAAAAGCCACTGACAACAATTTTTTTCTTGCTGGTAGAATCTGAGTTTGGTATACAATCTTGGCATGGGACTGTGGGATTAAGCAGACAAATCAGGGAACAACAATTTGTCTGAAATAGTATAGGGTTTCCTGCTTGAGCATGGGGTTGGACTAGAAGACTTTCAAAGTCTCTTCCAACTCTGCTATTCTGTTAACTTTCAAACTGGAAAATGACATCAAAGCAGTTTATTTTCCATTTCTCTTGGCCAGTCAACAAGATAGCAAGCTGAATGCCTATACAGTCCACTGATATGCAATCTAAGGCAGAACTTTTATAAGAAAGGAATCCTTTTTACCCATATCTAAAGATGGAAAGTAATGCAGCAAAAGTCGAGAGCTCTGGCCAAGATCAAGGATCCAATGATCAAGCAACAAATCCAAGGGACAAGAGACATGAGTTGAAATCTAGAGGCCATAAAGAATCCAGAATAATAATGATATCAAGAAAAGTAAAGATGGAAAGTTACCAATGGTAAGAGGAAGATGAGAAATTATGATGACAGAAACAAAAATTACAAATGCAAAAGGAGTAGGACTGTTTACAGTGAAGTTATTTTATAAAACCTTTACATTGTGAGAAAGAGACAACCATAAGTCATGAAGCATGTCTATAGGATGAATTTACTGTCATAATTGTAGCATTTGCTAAGAGATGATAAGACACAGTATTTGAACAATTCCAGTCTCAGGAATAATAGTCTCAGGAATAATGTATGAGACTGCTGAAAACAAAGGAGAATTAAGGGAATTGGTAGGAGCCCCTTCCTTTACAAAATGTGTAGCACAGAATTTGAGACAAATAATTGTATATCCATTTCATATAAACAATTATTTTGATACAGCATTATGGCTAATTATATAGTTTAACTTGCCAAATCTTTATTACTATATTAATATAATAGAGTTGATCCTTTTAAGAAATGTCACTTCCTAATTTCAGAGTGCAAAGCATGTTTAGACTTCCGAGGACAACCAGCACAAATGTTGAATACTTCAAAAAAAAAAAAAAAAAGTCTGGCAATGTGGTCACTTCACTATATTGCAAAATTTAAAGGGAAGGGAAAGAGATAATGTGGATATTAAATCTATTTACTCCAAAGTTTTAGTATGACTGCGTAATAGTATATGCATGCATATTTTACTTTCTCCATACTAAATATCTGGAGCATCATTGGAACACTCCAGGCATTGACAAAACACACACAAAACCAGGGTGGATAAAAATCAATGATTTTTTTTAAAAAAATCAAAAAATCAGATTTTTTTGATTTCATTTTCATTTCATTTCATTTTATTAAATTTGTATACCGCCCTACTCCCGAAGGACTCAGGGCGGTGAACAGCCATAAAATAAAACATATAAATACAAAATTTAAAATAGAGATAAAACAAATTAAATAAATTTGGCTGATCCATATTTAAAACCCCAATAATTTAAAACCAAATTTAAAATTCCCATTTAAAAGAGGAGAAATTTAGGTCAGGCCGGCTTGCTGGAATAGGAACGTCTTAAGCGTGCGACGGAAGGTACGCAGATCCGGAATCCTCCGTATCTCGGGGGGGAGCTCGTTCCAGATAGTGGGTGCCCCCACAGAGAAGGCTCTCCCCCTGGGGGCCGCCAGTCGACATTGTTTGGCCGACGGCACCCGGAGGAGCCCCTCTCTATGGGAGCGTACTGGTCGGTGGGAGGCTATTGGTGGTAGCAGGCGGTCCCGTAAATAACCAGGTCCTAAGCCATGGAGCGCTCTAAAGGTGATAACCAGAACCTTGAAGCGCACTCGGAAGACCACCGGGAGCCAGTGCAGCTCGCGCAGGAGAGGCGTTACATGGGAGTGCCATGTCGCTCCCATCACCACCCGCGCGGCCGCACTCTGCGCCAGTTGGAGCCTCCGAGTGCTCCTCAAGGGGAGCCCCATGTAGAGAGCGTTACAATAGTCCAGACGAGAGGTGACGAGGGCATGAGTGACCGTGCGTAACGAGTCCCGATCCAGAAAGGGACGCAACTGGCGGATCAGGCGGACCTGATGAAAAATCCTCCTGGTCACGGCCGTCAAATTAATTTAAATTGGATATTTTTTATTTTTATCAAATTTATTTTAATAAAAAACTTTTGAGGTAAAAATCTATCGTAAGGTAGTTTTCTATTTAAGATACATAAATAATTTAGTTTATTCAGCATGAAATGGAGCTTAGTTATGTAACATGAGGCTGTATATTCTGCAACACTAGGACTATCGGTGAGTCAACAGTGGGTCAAAGGAGTAGCAGAGATGACAGTTGCTCTTTAAAAATTATGATTTAAATTGAGTTGATTTAAATCAAGCCTTTTTACTAGTGATTTAAATCATGATTTAAATTGTGATTTAAATCAACTCAATTTAAATCAAATCCACCCTGCACAAAACCATCAATATTTTCAAAGGAATAAAATATACTAGTGAAGAAGAAAACAGTAACACCTTCATGGATATCCTCATCAGCAGAGGCAGTGATGGCAAATTAGAAACACAAGTCTATTATACAACTACCCACAATAACCAAGTGCTCCACTACCAAAATAACAACCCAACCTTCCACAAGAGAAGCTGTATAAGTAGACTATTTAGATGAGCACAAACACACTGCAGCAAACCTGAACATCAGAAAAAGGAAAGAGATCATCTGTGCATCTTATAATGAAATGGATATCCACACAACTTTATCAAAAAGTGCCTGGCCATTCAACCCAATATAGCACAACCAACACAAGTTGTGAAAAGTATAACACTGTTGTACATCAGAGACATCACAGAAACCACCACACAGTATTTGAACAATTCCAGTCTCAGGAATAATGTATGAGACTGCTGAAAACAAAGGAGAATTAAGGGAATTGGTAGGAGCCCTTCCTTTACAAAATGTGTAGCACAGAATTTGAGACAAATAATTATATATCCATTTCATATAAACAATTATTTTGATACAGCATTATGGCTAATTATATAGTTTAACTTGCCAAATCTTTATTACTATGTTAATATAATAAGAGTTGATCCTTTTCAGAAATGTCACTTCCTAATTTCAGAGTGCAAAGCATGTTTAGACTTCCAAGGACAACCAGCACAAATGTTGAATACTTCAAAAAAAAAAAAAAGTCTGGCAATGTGGCCTACTTTTTGCCTAGAAAGAACTCACTTCACTATATTGCAAAATTTAAAGGGAAGGGAAAGAGATAATATGGATATTAAATCTATTTAATCCAAAATTTTAGTATGACTGCGTAATAGTATATGCATGCATATTTTACTTTCTCCATACTAAATATCTGGAGCATCATTGGAACACTCCAGGCATTGACAAAACACACACAAAACCAGGGTGGATAAAAATCAATGATTTTTTTTAAAAAATAAAAAAAAATCAGATTTTTTTTATTTAAATTGGATTTTTTTTATTTTTATCGAATTTATTTTAATAAAAAAATTTTGGGGTAAAAATCTATTGTAAGATAGTTTTCTATTTAAGATACATAAATAATTTAGTTTATTCAGCATGAAATGGAGCTTAGTTATGTAGCATGAGGCTGTATATTCTGCAACACTAGGACTATCGGTGAGTCAACAGTGGGTCAAAGGAGTAGCAGAGATGACAGCTGCTCTTTAAAAATCACAATTTAAATCAACTCGATTTAAATCAAATCCACCCTGCACAAAACCATCAATATTTTCAAAGGAATAAAATATACTAGTGAAGAAGAAAATAGTAACACCTTCATGGATATCCTCATCAGCAGAGGCAGTGATGGCAAATTAGAAACACAAGTCTATTATACAACTACCCACAATAACCAAGTGCTCCACTACCAAAATAACAACCCAACCTTCCACAAGAGAAGTTGTATAAGTAGACTATTTAGATGAGCCCAAACACACTGCAGCAAACCTGAACATCAGAAAAAGGAAAGTGATCATCTGTGCATCTTATAATGAAATGGATATCCACACAACTTTATCAAAAAGTGCCTGGCCATTCAACCCAATATAGCACAACCAACACAAGCTGTGAAAAGTATAATACTGTTGTACATCAGAAACATCACAGAAACCACCAAGAGACGATTACAACCAGATGGCATCACTGTTAGAACATAAACCAACTAAAACTCTCCAAAACATCATAAGTAAACCAAAAGACAGTGTAAGAACTGCAACAGCCACTATGGAAGACAGCTATGAACACCAATTAGGGATCAGAAGACATGATGAAAACTACTTTATTTCATAACACATGGACAGACTTAATCATTGAGTCAACTGAGATACTGTGAGCATCCTAGAGCAAGTGTGGACAAATGTGGCTCTTTTACAACCTGTGGACTTCAACTCCCAGAATTCCTGAGACAGCCAAGCTGGCGTAGGAATTCTGGGAGTTGAAGCCCACAGGTTGTAAAAGAGCCACATTTGCCCACCCCTGTCCTAGATTAAGACAAATTAAAAAAAACACACTAGAGAATTCCTGGAAGCCTGGCACCTAGACAAGTCAGCCTTCAATAGGCACATAGAGATAAACAATACTGACATACCATTCAAAAGAGACAATCAAAAGCCAAAAGGAAACAAAAAGACTAAAACACCTCCTCATCAGTAATCAACACCCAGCTGAGCAGATATTAACATCAAGATCCATGTTAAAACAACAATCAACAAGCAAACAATCAAGGAACTACCAATTCTAACAAACAAATAAATAACAGTCTAATCGAGGAATCACTAAGACTACTCCCATCAATACTGACAGAGCAACCCACTAGTACAGTGTTTTCAACCTGTTGGGTCGCGACCCCTTTGGGGGTCGAACTACCCTTTCACAGGGGTTGCTTAAGACCATAGGAAAACACATATTTTCAATGGTTTTAGGAATAGTTTTATGGTTGGGGGTCACCACAACATGAGGAACTGTATTAAAGGGTCGCGGCATTAGGAAGGTTGAGAACCACTGCACTAGTATATAAAATGAGAGCTAATCTCATTTCCTATTAGCAATGAAGATGTTACCTAGTTTGGTAATGAAATGTCTGCAAGAAAAAAAACAAGCTCAGAAAACATCAAGGACCTCACATTTCACCCCTAAGATACAACACTGTCTTCTATCAGTAGTCTAAATATCTGACCACCAATCATAATTATAATAAATGTAAGTATAAATTGAAAATTATAAATATAATAAAGTAAAACATGTTTTTTTTTTCAGTTGTAGTTTTAATGTATAAAAGAGAATAAAAAGAATGGAAGAACAATAACATGGACCTTTAGGAGGGGTATCCTAAAAACATGTGAATTGCAGTGGAAATAAATAACAGACAAAAGTAATGATTAAAAGGAGGTGAAATAGAAAGTGCGTATATCTTATTACCCAACTCTCCTATAACTCTATGTTTGCTCAAACATTTTATTGCCAGACTTTAACACAATGTTTTTCAAAACTGACCAAGTTTAAAATAACACTGCTTTAGAGAAATCAAGCAATTTGTATTTATGAACAGACTGAACTAACATAAACAGATGTGTAAACAGACTGCATAATTTTCTAAAATAATATAAATGAAAAGAATTATGAAATGGAGCAACTAATTAATTTGTTTTCCATGCTCTTGCATTTTCTACAATGGTAAGCAAAAATGTTTACAAAATAGTTACATTATAGTAAAACAATATTTTCCTTTTTGCCTTTATTTAGACATAGTGAGATAGTTGTATCATATATTAATATTTGTATCACATTTTGAACAGAGAAAAAAACCCAAATGTGAAATAAGGAATATATAAATAACTTAAAGATGCAAATAAAGTTATTATTTCTTTTTTCCTGTAGAATATCTGAATATATAACTGATTTTTTTTATAACTGATTTTGATTATGAATTACTTTTTATTGCCTTTAATTTAACTAAATTAATTTAACTTATTGGATTTTGAGCCTGCAGAAGTATGGATGGCTTACAATATTTAATATATATAATTTAAGAAACATGACTGAACAAACAAAAAGGCATCAGTGATATTCAAAAAATATTTGAAGGGGGGGTCTACAAGCAACTATATTATTATTACTTTTATTAATTCAACCATAGAAACTGGAGAGAAAGGCATCAAAATAAACTTTTGTTACTTTCTGTATATCTGTGTGAAGTAAACCATCATGTGCTATTCAAATACTGTATGCACATCAATGGTGGGTTGCCCCCGGCTCGGTCCGGTTCTTGCGAACCAGTAGTAAAACCAGGAGGAGGCTCCGCCCACCCACCCGGCTGTCGTCATAGACGATCTGTGCATGCGAACCAGTAGTAAAGGTAAGTAGAACCCACCCCTGATGCAGACTGCATATATTTTTTAATATTTAAAAAAATATTTTTAATATTTTTTTATTCAGAAAGCCTTCAATCAAATCTGTCAAATATCTAAAATCTGTTTTAATGCGACTAGTCTTTCAAACAGCACGGACTTTTAAACTATAACAAAGTTATGTCAAACTGGGCATACATCATAACTACTGAACCAAAAAGACACACATTTTTAAGTACTTCTCCATAACATAGCCAAGAACTGAAAACAGAAGAATACTGTAAATAGGGATTTAGTTGTGCAGTAGAAGGAAGCAAAAAATACCCTTGGCAATCTTGCTGATCCATGGCTCAGCAGATTCAACTCAAGCTAAAAGTAGTAATTGGTTAACAGCTGGACTATAAAATTGTAGCACACACAAAACTGAAGCAGACTACTGTAGCAGTTTGAAGAGAGAGAGTGATAGGGAGAGGGAGGGAGGGATATATATACACATACATACATACATACATACATACATACATACATACATACATACATCTTGATAGTCTTTTTAAAAGGAAAGTCAGCATTTTTAAAAAACACCATTATAATTGATACCTAAATATATATTTCCTCAAGTCTAATCAAAGAAATTGTATTATATTTTAGACAAACTAAGTTCTTAAACTTTCAGAACAGATGGAAAACTACTAGTTTGTATATTAAAAAGAATTAGGAAGCTTTAATTTAATACATAGTAAGTTACCAGAAAACTGTTTTTCTAAAGTTTGAGGCAGAAAGCTACTAAAATTTAATTCATGGTTTCAAACTATTCCACAGAAATTAAAGTATTTCGCACTGTAATAATCATGTATTAATGACTTCTATTGTATTAATGTGGTGTCATACACTTCGTTTATGAACAGATACCTGATTAATTTAAACAAAGATTAAAATATTTTTAAAATGATGTATATCACAATTATTATATACATTTCAGCAATAATTAATTATACTGTACTTTTTATACTAATCACATGTGATTGCAGATAAATATGCTAATTTCTAATACACTTGGTATCTTAGAATTATCTGCCCTTCCATAAACACATACACAAACATACCCAACTGCATTTTTTTTTCTGAATGTGCTGTTAATTTATCAGATATTTTTGTTCAAAGAGAATAGATAATTATTGCTTATTACTTAAGTTTTTTGGTTGCCAAATATTCCTACTTAGTACTTGCATTAGTAATCACTCTACTGGTACAATGTATTTGTACCAATATTACTATCATTCAAAAAATTCATAATATATGATGTGAAGTTATTAAAACTATTAACAATGCTTCATAGTGTTATATACTGTGAATTATTATTGTACTATGTAAGATACAATAAAGCAAGTTTTTATTCATGATGTAAGATAAAATTGATATAAATGTTTTATGTAACAGTTCACATGTCTTAAATCATTATGGTTAATGCAGTGGAAAAAAATTATAGTGGCTGTTTTATAGAGAATTGTGAAATTGCACTTATAACAAAGTAATAATTGAATTGTGCATTTAGCAATGTAAACATCTTTGGTTTTTATTTCTAGCCACAAAATGATATTAACATTATAATCATACAAAAAAAACAACAACATTAGCTGTTAAGTAGGAGAATATTATAAATGGTTGACATACCATCTAAACAAAATATGACAAGATAAGCTGAATGCTGTAATAATGTACTTAATTTAATGGAACAATATTTGTTTCCTAATTATACAAAGTAATAAATATGAATACAATGATGTAGGTAATGAACCTGAAACAGCCAAGCATTGTTATTCTTCAGGAAAGTGTTCAAAGAATTTCAGAGTTCAAACTGGTTTTTAAAAATTCAATATGTATATATTATCATTAAGTGTGGAAGTATTTTGTTCATAAGTTTCCAATCAGCACCATACAGTAAATATTATGGAAATATTTTGAAATGGTAAGTCTGGAAACTCCTCCTTTGCAACTTATCTTTTTCCTTATAATCGACTAGCAGAAGCAAAGCATCACATTTGTTAGCAGACATTACTAATATTGTTCAGATGTGGTTTATTCCCCAAGTTAGCTGAATTTCTACTTTTATCTAGCTCTCTCCATCCAGCAAGCCTATAACAACATATGGTATGCTGTGAAGTTTTGGTAATACATGCTGCTGCTTTCTACATCATTATGTTTAGGACTGTTATAGTAACATATGTTTCATTGAATTGCTGAGCAAACCACAAACATTTTTTTAACCCCACCTCTATTCAGATATATATTAGTCTTGATTCTTCCTAGCATCTGTTAGTGACATTGCAGTGGTCTTTGATAGTGTCTCCAACTGTACCAAAATGCTCACAGAATTGAAATAAAATTTTGCAATTTCTTTAATGAGAATTTTATACGCTGACATATAATAAAAAAAAGACATCTATGAAGCTATAAAGATGTGATGTTTCCAATCTGCATCATTTCAATGCAGCAACAACTGATGTTCTCTTCAGAATTCCAGCATTATTGAACAAGAACTCTGAAGCTCTAGTTAAGATCATACATCTCTACGTTAGGGCTAAAAAGTTTGTCACATCTTAGCCTTACATCACATGCAGAAGAAAAGCACGAAATACTGGTGGGTCATCGTATCGAGGTTGGTGAGCATAGGGCACATCACTTTCCTATTCTCTTATCAGTCAGTCTGGCTTCCTAATGAAACTAGCTAATGACCAGTGTCCAGTGGTGGGCTGCTGCCGGTTGTAATAAAATGAAATTTTATTACGCATTCTGAAATGTGTATGAAAATGTGAATGCGTGCATTGAAAAACCGGTGATTATATAGGACTTGATAGCGCCAAGGTGCTGATCGGAACTACCCGTTTGCCTGAACCAGCAGCAGCCCACCACTGCCAGTGTCCCATAGCACAATCCAAGATTCTGTGTGACTAGCAGTAAATATTCAGTTTCACTCTAAATGTAATATCCCTGAGACAGATTCTGTGCTATATCATAAACCATTGGTGCTTATATGTGTAATAAAAGGAAATACATTGTACTATTAGAAAGTGAGGGGAAAAGTTTCATTAGCTACAGAAATAGTCTTGGATTCCGTAGTGAAGTTTACCTTGCTTCTATTGCATGTGTGTATGTGTATATACACATACATACATATACATGCATACATACACATACACACAAGCTGCACTGAATATAGGAATGAAAATGCTGACTACTATTAGGAATATAGTTCATAAAGTTTATAAAGCTGACTGCTCTTTAGATACCTTTCTTTTTCTTGGTTTTTTAAAATTATTCTTACTTTTTTATCCTTTTGCAATCTCTTTTTTTATGTTTCTGATGTTTTTAAAATCTTTGTAAAATCTTCCTTTAATAAAAAATATTCATAAAAAATAACTGACTGCTCTAAAGCAAACACCCAAAACCTTAAAGTTGCACTATAATTTCGCAGAACAACCCACACTGCTCACAAACTGTTAAATTAAATAATTGATGGTTGGCTCACATTAAAGTGAGCCACTGCATCTTAATAAGGCTGCACAAATATGAAACACATGCTTAAGTATTGGATACTTTTGAGATTCTTTTAGGTAGGAGTCTTGAAATATCTTTGTAAGAAATTTAGTGATCATACTTTGCCTTTTCAAAACATACACATACATTAAATTATGAGATAAACAAAATATGACTAATCATATGTAAAATGCAAAGCCAGCCAACAAGAATCACTTATCACCCATATGCCTGAGGAAACAACCAGTTCTTCAATGACTTTTGAAGCAAATTTTCTTTGAGGAAAGACTAAAGGGTTTTGTGATGTTTAACTAAAAAGAAAGCTTAAGAGAGAAGTATGATAGAAAGTCATGAAACTATTACTGTTGTTAAAAAATAAACTGAATCCATAGACCAAAAAAAAAAAAAAAAGCTGCAAAATTGAATTGCTGCAACAATTTACTGAACAGATTGGCAGGAACATCCTGGGGGTGTTGATCCTAACACCCTACAAACAACAGTCCAGGCTTTGGTTGATTCCACAGCTGAATACTGGACCAGAATGTATCTTAACAGAGTCCATGTCCAAATGATAGATGTCAAACTCTGCCAGACAATGTGTATGTCAACCCTAACCCTAACCTTTCCACGTCACCAGTGGCATGAAGTTTATCCCCATGCCTGAACTTCCCAGGGAACCCCCCTCATCCATGTCATTAAATGAATGGATGCAGTCACTAAAAGAACCCTGGGAGAACACCAAATGGGTTCTGCGAGAAGCGGCAAAAAGCCACAAAGCTCAAGCCAATAAACGCCGCTCCCCCTAGCCACTGCTCCGGGTGGGTAGCAAGGTTTACTTGCCCACAAAGTACTTCAAGTTAAGGCTGCCCTGTAAGAAGCTGGGTCCTAAGTTTATAGGGCCCTTCCCAGTAGTGAAAGTATTCTCGAACCCTGATATTGTATCATTTCTGGCACACTGCATTCACTCTTGTGCACTTGTTGCCAGTACTTAGCAATATCACCCCACCCCACATTAGATGATAACAAGCACTCGTCCAGCTGTGGTCAAGGCAATGAACAACAAGGCCCTCCCTATTCACCAGGACATTACACAGTCGATCACAAGACTGAAATCCCTCAGGCCAACTTGGAAAACAGCTACTTACTTAACCTCTACCCAGTTTAACCTCCAGAATGCCTGGAGAGAGGAATGGTCTAAGATAGCTTCTTGTGGCCTGACTATCCCGCTAGCAAACCACCTGGTTTTGACCTGCCTCGTCCTATCCAGACACAATTGAACAGAATTAGGTGTGATACAGAAGTGCCTCTGCCTCTGTATCAGTGGGAATGGAAATATTTCCTTCGTTGCAATTGTGATGCTGATATGCAAACTACTAAACATATTGTGTAAGACTGCCCACAACATGCATTGTCTGGTTCCCTAGAAGACCTGCACAAAGCAACACCAGAGGTGACTGTCTTGATAGCTGAATTGGACATCCAGTTATGGGGCAATCTCTGTACCGCATAGAAGTTTTGTGTATAATTATGTGGACTGGATGTGTAACTTTGCTTCTCTTCTGTAATATTGTGATCATATGATAAATAAATAAATAATAATAATAATAGAGATCTTTTTCTATCCATATGATTACTATAAACATAAATAAATTATTATTTACTTATTACCAAATTGATTAGTTCCGCAACAATGCCAGGAAAAGCTAGGGCTACCAGACCTAAGATGCAAAACTCAAGGACCAGTGGTGGGTTGCCTCCGGTTCGCACCGGTTCTATAGAACCAGTAGTAAAACCGATGGGAGGCTCCGCCCACCGACCCCGACATCATCAAAATGCTTCTGCGCATGCACAGAAGAGCGTGCAGCCCCGCTGTGAACTAGTAGTAAAGGTAAGTAGAACCCACCCCTGTCAAGGACCTCTAGATAGCCTCAGAGTTTTATATATCTCTTTATCGCCAACTAATGGTCATCTGGATTTTTTTGAAACACCAAACTGCTGGCCTTAGGATAAATGATATTTCACATAAAACATTTATGTAATTCATGGCTACTACTTATGAAAGTACCACTTTGCTTATGTTATGCTTTAAAAGAATTAAACATTCCTCAGATAACTCAGCATAGTTCTCACAGCAACTTTATATTACACTACATAAATGTAGTTTATCAGAACTACTAAACTGATTCTCCATGTTCACACATAATATACCCTTGAGCAACAGATATTTGTGCCAAAAAAAAACTAAACAGTTTTTTTTTTAAATTCTCACTTCGTTGATGTTGCAAACAGAACACTGGACCAAATAATTGAAATATTAGATCCTGAGGAGTAGTTCTTAAGTTATTTATATTATGTGTGAAAAGAATTCAGATAATTAAATGCAGATCTAAAACAAGGTGTTAAAAAGTTATGCAAATAAAAAAGAACATCAGAAATTTGTTTGGATGCTAAACTAAAACCGTAATTCTTCACATAGGTATCTAAAATAATATAACGTATAGACAAGTATCATTATAATATTAAGCACATTAAAATTTGTAAAGGATCATATAGCTTCAGTTGCACAAACTAAAGCCAAACTTTTGGGAACTAAGAGGCTCAAATTAAATTCAGAATACCATTACGTACTTTATTTCCCAGAAAGCAATCACTTTCAGAAAGATGAAAGCATTTTGTTTTACATATAACCTTAAAGGATATAAAAAGTCTAATTACATTCCTGCTTCTATTTTAATTTCTTTTATAGTTCATTATTATTATTATTATTTTCCATGGCTTGGACTATTTTATAAACTTAATTACAACAGATCTTAGCTAGAATCCTATTAAAGTATTACATAAATAAGAATTAAGAATAATCTTCTCTACCAGATTATGGGTGTTAATATGTAGGTTCAATTTAAGCATTTTAAGTCCTTTCCATTTTCAGAAAAAAATTGAATTTTAAATTTAATTTATCTGCAATATTTGTTTGTTTGTTTGTTTATAAATTTGTCGCCCATCTTGCCACTATTTAAATTTAACCTCACATCAGGAAGGATAGTAGAATTTGGTTCACAGTAAAAATACACTCTAGTAAGAAATTCAACTGTTCAACTTGGGGTAGGGCGTGGCAGGGAGTATGTTTCTTTGAACATACTTCTATTTACTTCATTCCTGAAACAAAAAATACTACTCTCCTAATCCTTCCATATCACTGATTTAATCTGTATAGCACTCTTCTTGCTCGGCTCCTTTAGCAATTAGTGTAGTTAAAAAATTAAAGCATCTTACTTTTTCTATGGTCCGTTTACAATATAAAGTGAACCAGGAACAATGGGCAAATACAGTCATTTTCTCACCCTTAATCCAGGTACCATTTTTTTGCCCTTCATTGATCCCATTTCACATGGCAGGATAAATTAGCCATAGGAGTTTCACCAAAAAGGAATAATGAAGCAGCATAACTCAGTAAATGTGGGCATTATCTTTTTCCTAACTATTTCATTTCATTTCATTTCATTTCATTTATTCAAATTTCTATACCGCCCTTCTCCTTTCGGACTCAGGGCGGTGAACAGCCAGATAAAAAACATCTATACGAACATCAGTTAAAAATAAAGTTAAAATAATTTATAAATTTGGCCCATAATTTAAAACTTGTCAATTAAAATAAATATTAAAATTTTAAAACTAACCCTAAAATCAGGACAGACCGGCTAGCTGAAAAAAATGAGTTTTTAGGGCCCGACGAAAAATCCGGAGGTCGGAGATCACTCGTATCTCTGGGGGTAGATTGTTCCATAGGGTAGGTGCCACCACAGAGAAGGCTCTTCTCCTGGGGTCGTCAGCCGGCATTGTCTGGCCGACGGCACCCTGAGGAGGCCCTCTCTGTGGGAGCGAACCGGCCGGTGGGAGGCTATTGGTGGCAGAAGGCGGTCCCGTAAGTACCCTGGCCCTAAGCCATGGAGCGCTTTAAAGGTGATCACCAACACCTTGAAGCGCACCCGGAAGTCCACCGGAAGCCAATGCAGCTCGCGCAGGAGAGGAGTCACATGGGAGCGCCCCGTCGCTCCCATAATCCCCCGCGCAGCCGCATTCTGCACCAGTTGGAGCCTCCGGGTGCACCCCAAGGGGAGCCCCATGTAGAGAGCGTTACAATAGTCCAGACGAGAAGTGACGAGTGCTTGAGTGACCGTGCGTAGGGAGTCCCGGTCCAGAAATCAACACATAGCCAAAATCTTGGCTACTTTAATGGTTTTTCTGTTTCTGTGAACTGAACCTTTTTATCAAACTTTCTAAAAAGTAGTTAATGAAGCGAAATAAATGAATCAACCAGAGTTGATTAAATCATCCAAAGTTCAGGTCACATTTTAACAGTTGGTGAGTAGAATCCCTAAAATAGTCTCATGATATGGCTATCTTAAAACAGACCAAATACACACTTAAGCACACATAATTCAAGAGGCCCGCCTGCCAGCAATAAAGCCCGAAATTGGATACTTGGTGAGATTAATTACCTAGATAGAACATGATAATGCAAGTCAAATGGGAATGTAATTAAAGTGCACCTTCCATGAAAATTATTCATTGCTGATAGATCAGGTGACAGATAAATCAAAAGATTTTTTTAAAAAAATAAAAAGTACAGGTTAAATTCAGGCACACCCTTGCCTTTTTAGTTTACAGTAACTATAGTTACTTCGTACATTTTTATTTTATTTTTTCTTCGACGTATGAGATTAAATTTTATTTCCAACAAAAAGAGATTATAAAACACAAAACCATTTAAGATGGAACAGCAGTGATACTTTGTTTTTTGGTTTTTTTAAAAAAATATCATTATATATGTCATAAAAAGCCTATTGGTACATTAATAAACTACTAATAAACTAATAAAAATAAAATGGCATGAATGACATACCTATGCATACAAGGCTATAAATAGTTAAAAAATCATGAGGTTTAAAAAAACTAAAAAAGTTTATAAACTCATAAAATGAACCTTCATTGCCATCATCTTTTAATGACTCCATAATCCCTTGCGGGGTGGAATCTAGGCAACGGAATATAGCTAGCAGAGGGTTTAATGGTCAGATGCCCTTCCTGCCTCTGTCAAGAGTGTTTACAGCATGACTACTATTTTGAGACAACCCAGGAGCAAAATACAAGACACAGAGGTTTGTTTTACAAACAGTGGTTTATTACGGTGTCATTACCATGACAGCCACCAATGCAGGGCTTTGTTCAGGAGATATATTCTCATTGTGACCAGAAATACAAAATGAACCTTCATGAATTTATCATAAATTGTTATGCATGCCACGTCCATATTACTTATGAAGCTTCTGTTATTGTTACAGTTTCAATAGTTGGCAGTGAAGGTTCATATTACCAGCTACCTTTTGGGTGAGTCCATGTAAATGTTTTCTATTAATAGAAATAATCATACATTTTGAACGAAAAGTAATGCCTCCAGACTTTTATGTCAGCAGCAGATGACAGGTCTGATGTTTTAGAAGCTATGATATATTAGTTAATTCATTACTTATCTTCTGTTGGAGGGAAAGTTGCTTTGAGAAAAGGTGTGGTTACAGTTCATGAAATGGAAGCCTGCAGCGAGCACTCAACACTGAGTTTTAAGCACCATGTGACTGTTTCTTTGATTGCCAAAGGAGTCTCTCCAATTGAAATTCACAGCAAATGATAATAACTGTGTTGGTGTAAGTACTGCCACGTTGCTAGGGCAAAAAACAACCAGATGGTGAACCAGGAAGAGTTGATGTATGTTATCAAGAATGAAGTAGACAATCTGTGACAGCAACTGAGCGAGTTCACATGAGAAAAGGTGATAAACTGATTAAGGGCAATTGACAGATCACTCAAAAGGGAAATAGCTGTCAAGCTTGAAATTTCACATTTACGTGTGGACCATTGCATTATGGATGTTCTTCTATATTGGAAGGTTTGAGCATGATGTGTTCCTTGCATGCTGCGAGCAGAGATGAAAGCTGAGAATTGACATTTGTCAGCAATTGCTGTCACTCAACAAGAATGAAGGTAGTGAATTTCTTCACAGCACTGAGCCAATGAAACATGGGTTTATCATAGTAACCCATAAATGCAGCATCAGTCCATGGAATATAATTACAAAACTTCACCAATGGGTGGGGGGGAATCAAATCTTAGGCTTTGGCGATTTCGGGAAAATTTAAATAGTGTAATTCACATGGATTTTCAATTCTATTGGAGAGATGGTCAGTGAATAAATTTAATAAATAAATAAAAATAAACTCAAATTGTTTATTAAGACCATAATGCCAGAGGTGAGCCTTTCACCATTATCAACCTAAAGCACTACAATGCAACACTGGAAACTTTGTAACAATTAAACAGAGTTCAAAAGCACAAGAAGGAACTTTTGCCACCATACGATATTAGGCCTCACATCTCAGGAGCCATTCAAATAGCAATTGTGATGTTGGGTCTTATTCACTTTAACCGATCCCACATAGTCCAGAATTGGCACCATAAGACTTCCATATTTTTTCTAAACTTGAAGTAATACCTTTGTGGACCTATGTTTAACTCCAATGAAAAGGTACAATAGGTTGTCTACACCTGGATGAAGAGATGAAATGTAGAGTTATTTTGTAATAGTTTTAAGAAGCTAGTCCATTGTTAGCAGGATTGTATACTATATGGTGATGTTTACATGATCATTAAATACAGGGCCCATTTCAAGGATTATTTTCTCCATTTTAGTTATTTAAAATTTCCCTATTTAAATTAAAGATATTCCTTTTCAGCCAGTCCTTGTATTCCTGAATACTTGGTTCTGGGACAAGCAACTAGGAAAGATGGCTGTTCCCACATACTGTTTCTAAGCTTTTCGGGGTATTTGATTGCCAAGTAAAAGAACAAGTGCTGACACTAATGTCAATGTCACCTCATGGTGAGATGGGTGGAAAACAAATTCAATCAATCAATCAATAAAATGTAAATAAATAATCTGTGCAGGTGCAAATATGAGATTAGTCTATCAATTAAACTTTGCTATAACATCAATTTTACAGAAATCAATCTATTTAATATTGCATATAAAACCTAAAGTAATAAATGTGTGAAGTTGTTGGAAGAAATGTCCATCTGGGTTCAGTTCCAAGTGGGGAAAAAGACACTGGAAACATGGAGACTGCTTGGAAAGATGGTTTAATGGTGGACAGGAATCACATGACTTGAGTTCCTGAACAGGAGCACATGGCTTGAGCTCTTGAGCAGAATCACATGGCTTGAGTTCCTGAGTAGAAAACAAAGAAGCCCCAGATGCTGGGAGTGCCTTGGTTTTATGCCTTGGGCCCCACCTCTGAGTTTCTTGTTCCTGTATAAGAAATGTATCCAGATTGGTTGTCAAACTTCCGGATGGTCTAGGGGTCTTAGCTGACTTTGTAAGTTGTCTCTCAAGCTTGCTTGAGTCTTGTCATGTGGTGAGTTTCTGTTGCTAGATGTGTCCTATTGTGTTGCAGATGATGGCCCATTGACAAAGGTGGGGGGAAATGAGTGAGCTTGGCTGAGGCCTTAATGGCCCATTGACAAAGGTGTGTGTGGGGGGAGAGGCAGGAAGCTGCTTTGTCTTTAAAACATGTTTCTCCATTTCTCATCCAGGGAAATATAATATTCTGCCTTTTTAAATATTTCCTAAAATATTTCATTCTTCTAGGAGGGGGGTGAGTGCTAACTTCCTACAAAGTGATATAGAAAGTGGGAGAGGTTGCAGAATAGCAATGTTAGAAACCCCAACTATTATCTTTTGCTGGTAACTAAAAAGTTTCTCCTTCAAGAATTGAAGTTACAATGACAAGTCAGTATTTAATTCTATTTTGGCAAGTGCAATAATGAAATTGTACACTGCTTTGGAACTTTTGCACAGTGCTGGAAACAGAAACAGACTGCAGATACTGGATTATGTGAATTGTTTAAATATTGACATGAAAAATTAGGGTTTTTTTTTAAAGGGGACAAAGAAGAAAAATTATGAAATTCAAGTAAATGATCTATTCTGCATCAGTGACACCTATTTACTTAAGTCAAAATTCAATAGCGATAGCGCACAAGAAAATTTGGATAAACGAAGGAAATCACTAGGGTATAAATTAAGAAAACAAAAAGAAAAATGATTTTAAAACTTCAAGAGGGAGGTGCTGTATAAATGAACAATGGCTATAGGGGAAAAAAAAACTTTTCAATAGTATTATTCTTACTTAAACAAACATATCTCCTTGGAAAAAAGATTGACTTTAAAAAAAAACAAAATTCACAAAATTTTACAGAGAACCAAAGATAGTATATGAACAGACGTATAAAAATAAGGGAAGTTTCTGAAGCTATAAAAGAAATTAAACCAGGAAAAGTACCAGGATCAGATGGATTACTTCTTTTACCTCTATGCTTTGAGGCCAAACTCTTACAATCCCTCTGATTAATACTATCCTATAGGGAGGCATGATGCCAAAGACTTAGTAAGGGGCTAACATAGCATTAATACCTAAAGAGGGGCAAGATTTAACCTTAACAAAAGAATAATAGCATAAAATCATTTTTCTGACTAGTGATTATAAGAAAATGTGGATATGACAGTCTCCTTCTACCGTATAATATAAAACAAATTAATGAAAAAACTTAGACAATGAGTTATTTCTGGCTGTGGTTCACTTGTTGGCAGTCCTGTTTCTACCTGTTAATGCAAATCATTTCACATAGAAATAAAACTGTCACAGTAATAACAACAGCATACTGTTCAGCTGTGTAATATTCAGGTATGCTTAAAAGCAGGTGAAAAAAACCCCACAAGGCACTTCTAAGTAATTTCATATCAGCAAGGTGTCTGTCAAACTTTAAGCAGGAGAACAGTAATTTGAATAAACAAAAATAAATAGATGTCAGGGACTCTTCTCAACCTCTCATTCCACATCTAAATTTGGATTCATCCAGTTCCAAATGTCAATATATTCAAAGAAGAAACTGTGAGCCAGGAACTCCTAAGCATTACTCATTATGCCAAACAGCTTTCCAAATTGAGATACAGGTGTGGCTAGCAGCAGTTCAAGTCGGACTGGCCTGAACATATCTCCAATTGCATATTTTTACAACTTACTAGCATACTGTATTGCAACAGAAAGAGTAGGAGCCATTTTCCCTAGCAATTCCCACTCAATAGGCAACCACAACATTTCTCCTCCCTCCAACAAGTAACACAAAATGAGGGAGAAAGGCAGTTAGAATGATTATTCATTAGCTATTACATTATTCTGAGTTTCTCCTCCCCCCCACGAGAGAGAGAGAGAGAGAGAGAGAGAGAGAGAGAGAGAGAGAGAGAGAGAGAGAGAAACAATAAATCATGCTGTTCTTAGACATTCCTCAGTTGCTTTCAATTATGTAAGATTAAACAACTCTCAAGAAAGTAGATTGCACAAGAAATGTGTGGTTGTTGCCTCAAAAACTTGTATACACTGTTGTAAAATTTCAAGAAGAGACTCAGAATGTCAGGAAATAGGAGTTGCCAACACCTGTGTTAGCTTAAACCATAATTATATTTAAGATTAGAAAGTGAATTTAGTAAGAAATAGGAGATTATGGCTAATTTATACTCTTTATACTACATCTTCAGTTTCTTAAATTAACTGAGACGTCAGCTTTGTTTTGCCCTCTCTGGATAACTTTACAGACTGAAATTACAATCAATCTTGAAAATAAACCAGGATAATGCTGGTCTTAGGAACAGACAGTGCACATGCTTGTATGCTACTTATTGTATGCTAGAAAGGTTACAAATAACCTTTGCAAGAATAAATAGCACATGTTTGAAAAAATGGGACAAAGGACATTTATGTACAAATTCAGATATGCCACTGAATTTTGTATCTAACTTGATTAGTTGTATTGCCATACAGCTAGTGGTACTCAATTATATTTAGTGTTTCAGATGTTTGTACATACAAGAGGCAATAATATTTCAAAAACCTTAGCACTACAACTCTGATACATATCAAAGGTTTTTACACCACCAATAACACTGGAATCTTTGTCAGTAAATGCTAATCAATAGGCCTTTATTTTTATATTATATTGTAGAATTCAAGACCATTTGAGCAATAGGTGATGTTTTTTATATAATTGGATCCAGTGGTGGGTTGCTACCGGTTTGAGCGAACTGGTAGCAGCGGCGGCAGGAAGCTCCGCCCACCTGCCCAAACGTCATCAAATACGATCTGCGCATGCACTAGGTGCACGCACGAGCAAACCAGTAGCAAAGGTAAGTGAAACCCACCCGACTGGATTGCTGAACAAATATTTATACATAAAATGTCTCTATAAGTTTGTGAAAAACTCTTAGGTTTTCATAGAAAAGGAATAATCTAGCAAGGATATATTTCAAGAATTCATTTAATTTAATTTAATATGAATAGTGCAGTTGGTATATTTTAATTTAAAAGCACTAAAATATATTTTCCCTGCCTCACAATATCATTAATCTTTATGATTATACTGTCCAGAAATCAGTAAGTTATATGTGTATTGGGCCTTACTTAAAGGTCTCTTCTAATGAAAAGAGGCCCCCATATATACTGAAAGATTGGGGTATGTTTCTAGAATTTCATGAGCATAAATCCTATCCCCCATAACACCATATGCATTTCACAATGTGTACAAACATGCAATATATATATATATCTACATTTGGGTATTTACTTTATGCAGTATTTATAAGAGCTTAAATATTACACATTGCAAAGTAAAATAATATCAACCTGGCCAAAACAAAAACAAAAAACAGTCAGTCAATAATATCATATTAACTGATGCGCGGTTGTTAATTCATGTTAAGATACAGATCCTATTTTGTAACTCTTAGCATATTATTTTATCTTGGTTCCTCCATGTTCTACAGTACTGCTGTAAATCACAAATATTGTTAAAATTGAAATAGTAATTATCTCGTGTCGACATGCTATGGATAATTAAGAATCAAAATCCATATTAATTGTCTTTCCCACATCTCCTTGTCTTGTTCTTGTATCCTCTCCAAAAGAAGGAAATATCGATTTGTATGTATATCTTCAGCATGTTGTTACATGACATATTACTTTCTTTCTTAGTCATATTAAATTAATTTTGCTGCTTCACAATAATTAACTATCCCTATATGACTGACTTTCTCTTAAGTGGGATGCATTATGGCTGTATTTTTTTCCCTACAGATTGTATCTTTTACTTTATTTCTTCTTACAATAAAGATTATATAATAATTTAATATAAGAATATAAAAGAATGACAATGATTAACAGATAAAAATCAACAATTTTTAAAGGTTTATATCATGATTATGTCCTTTCCTTTCCCTGGTACTTGGTTTAATTGACTAAAGCTGTTAATGATCCTCTTGGATCAATGTATTTTGCTTGTAGCTATAATTCACTCCATTGGTAGACTCATACATAATTCCACCAGAGTATTTGTCTTATCAGACTTGCTCTCATTCATCATTAATGAAACAAATATTTTAAAAAATCAACATTTACGATATTAGTATTAAAAGTAGGAAAAGAACATCAAATAATACTAGAAATTTACTGCTATCTCAGCAAATTATCAACAAAATTATGTTAGGCAACGTATTGGCATACCAGTTTAAGGACACTGGATCTGCCTATCAGAAATGGTTGACACTCTGGCAGTTTGAGCACCCTGTTTGGGACAGGGTGAGCTCCCATCACTCATCTCTAACTCCTCCCTGCCCACACAGCAGTTTGAAAGCATCATTGCAAGTAGATAAATGGGTATCACTCCAATGGAAAGGCTAGCTGCATGTGGCAAACAGGAACCGGTGCTGGACCTGCCTGGACATGAGGCAAGATAGGCAGAAGAAGCCCTGGAAGATGTCACCAAACTGAACACAGCTACCATGTTTCCCTGAAAATAAGCCCTCCCCAGATAATAAGCCCTCCCCCAAAAATAAATCCTCCCTCAAAAATAAACCCTCCTCTGAAAATAAGCCTACCCCAAAAATATTTAAACGTATGTGCAGCCAGTCCCCTCCATTTCTTCTGGTTAGGGTTAGGGAGACAGAGATGGAAATCAGGTAAGACAGCAAGAGTATCCCCGTCTTGCTCCACGAGCCCCAAAATAATAAGACCTCCCTGAAAATAAGGCTAAGTGTTTATTTCGGGGTTCAAAAAATATAAGACAGAGTCTTATTTTCAGGGAATCACGGTAGTCAGATGATGCAAGCTAGTTCGTCCACCATGGTGCACTGTGGATAAGCACACAGGGACGAAACCAAAGCTAAGTAGCAATTAGAACTATTCTGTGAAGTGTAGATCTCCTTAACTAATGTATACCATAGGAAATAATGTGTTCTTACTTTTGCAGAGTTAAAAAGCTGTCTTTTCTAAAACACAATTTCGATATAATTACTTCACCCACTGGCGATTAACATGATGTATAAGTAATCCCTGGCTTCAACCATTCATTTAGTGACTGTTCAAAGTTACAACAGCACAGAAGGAAGTAACTTACAATCAGCCTTCACACTTACAACCACTGCAGCATCCCCATGATCAACATTCAAGTGTTTGGCAACTGGTATGTATTTACAATGGTTGCAGCATCCCATGCAGATTCATGTGACTGCCATTTGCAACCTTCCCAGCTGAAGTCAAATTCACTTAACAACGTGATTCTCTTAACAATTACAATTATTTCCTTAACAACTGTAGAAAAAAGGTCATAAAATTGCGAATGCCACACTTAACAACTGCCTTGTTTAGCAATGGACTATTAGACTATCGAACCAAAAATTCACCATGCACAGAACATACTTACATTGGAATTGGCAGTAAAATATACTGTCCATTTGCTTGAGCAATATTTCTGGGAAGGGGTGAAATTCAGCAGGTTCTGACAGGTTCTGACAGGTTCTGGAGAACCAGTAGCGGAAATTTTGAGTAGTTCAGAGAACCAGCAAATACCATCTCTGGCTGGCCCCAGAGTGGGGTGGGAATGGAGATTTTGCAATATCTAGTGCCGTGTAATGGGCTGAGCTCCCGTTATCTGTCCCAGCTTCTGCCAATCTAGCAGTTTGAAAGCACATGAAAAATGCAAGTAGAAAAATAGGGACCACCTTCGGTGGGAAGGTAACAGCGTTCTGTGCGCCTTTGGTGTATAGTCATGCCGGCCACATGACCATGGAGACGTCTTCGGACAGCACTGGCTCTTTGGCTTTGAAGCAGAGATGAGCACTGCCCCCTAGAGTTGGGAACGACTAGCACATATGTGCGAAGGGAACCTTTACCTTTACCTTGTTTCGAAGAATTTTTGAAAAGGAGGCGTGAGGGGAAAAGCATGATACCTTTAGGAAGGGAAGCCAGTCCCATTCATGAATATGGGGAACCACTTTGTCTAAACAAGTTTCTCTGTCCTCTAAAGCAATTGCCCCTTTTTTTTCTTTTTTTTTTTTTGCTCAATATCCTATTAAAATGGTGGTGAAAAAATATCAGGTACCATCTACTTTTCAATGACCACATGCTATCATATAGAGTGCGACAAGGATGCACACTCTCCCCTTTTTATGTTTATGCTGAATAAAGAGAAACTTAATTGGAACATGAACATGGTTTAAAACTGAAGATGGAAACATAAATAACCTGTACTATGCTGATGGCACGACCCTGATAGCCAAAAGTGCAAAGAACCTGCAACTCCGAATACTAAAAGTCAATTAAATACTAAGAAGACCGAATTTATGGCAACAGGTTGAACAATGAGCTTTAGAAGTGACAATGAAGATACTGAAATGGTGGTTAGCTTCTGCCTTGAATGATAAACCACCAACAGTAAAGAAACAAACAGTCAAGAAATATGTTGCAGATTATTACTTGGCCCAGATCAAGAGTTAGGGGTGGGAGGCACTGTGCTGCGGTGACCAGTCGCAGTCTGTGTTGACAGGGGGGCAGTGGTCGACCCGAGGCCCCTCATATGTGGGGTGCCGCAAGGGTCGGTCCTCTCGCCTCTCCTGTTCAACATTTATGTGAAGCTGCTGGGCGAGATCATCCGTGATTTCGGGGTGAAGTACCACCAATACGCTGATGACACCCAGCTGTACATCTCCACCCCGGATCACCCCAACGATGCCCTTGAAGTGATGTCCCGGTGCCTGGAGGACGTACGGATCTGGATGGGGAGGAACAGGCTCAGGCTCAAGCCATCCAAGACCGAGTGGCTGTGGTTTCCGACATCCCGATATAGTCAGTTGGCACCATCACTGACTATTGGGGGCGAATCATTGGCCCCCACGGAGAGGGCTCGCAACTTGGGCATCCTCCTGGATTCATGGCTGTCTTTAGAAGTGCACTTGACGACTGTGACCGGGAGGATTTTTCATCAGGTCCACCTGATTCGCCAGTTGCGTCCCTTTCTGGATCGGGACTCCTTACGCACGGTCACTCATGCCCTCGTCACCTCCCACCTGGACTATTGTAATGCTCTCTACATGGGGCTCCCCTTGAGGAGCACTCGGAGGCTCCAACTGGCGCAGAGTGCGGCCGCGTGGGTGGTAATGGGAGCGACATGGCGCTCCCATGTAACACCTCTCCTGCGCGAGCTGCACTGGCTCCCGGTGGTCTTCTGGGTGCACTTCAAGGTTTTGGTTACCACCTTTAGAGCGCTCCATGGCTTAGGACCTGGTTACTTACGGGACCGCCTACTACCACCAACAGCCTCCCACCGGCCGGTATGCTCTCATAAAGAGGGACTCCTCCGGGTGCCGTCAGTCAAACAATGTTGACTGGCGGCCCCTAAGGGGAGAGCCTTCTCTGTGGGGGCACCTACTATCTGGAATGAGCTCCCCCTGGAGATACAGAGGATCCTGGATCTGTGCAGCTTCCGCCGCGCTGTGAAGACCTTTTTATTCCACCAGGCGGGCTTGGCCTAATCTTTTCCCTCTTTTTAATATGTAAATTTTAATCTGTTTTTAATTATTGGGGTGTTTTAATTTGTCTGGGCCAAAATTGTTTAATTCGTTTTTATCTGGTTTTTTAATTTTTTTGTATTTATGTATTTTATTGTTTGGCTGTTCACCGCCCTGAGTCCTTCGGGAGTAGGGCGGTATACAAATCAAATAAATAAATAAATAAAGATATTAGAAAAGATATTCAGATGCCATGACATTTATATACCTATAAAGATCAAAACAGGGCAGAAAATGGTATTCCTTATGAAACTTTATGGAAGCAAAAGTTGGACTTTGGAGAAACTAAGTAGGAAGAATACTGATGCTTTTGAATTCTGCTATTGAAGAGACTCCTGAGAATACCACGAACAGCCAAGAAACCAGAGAAATTAATAATTGAACAAAAGAACTCGGAGTTCTCACAAAAATCACTAGTCTCAAATTATCCTACTTTAGATAGATACATTATATAGAATGTTTTGATGCTGGGGAAGGTGGAAGGAGAGAGAACTAGCAGCTAGATATAAACAGACTTGATGGCATATAATCAATCAAACAAAATCAATCCATCCATCCATCAATCAAAATATTCTGCTTCCTAAGTATATGACCCTGATATAAAACAGGTTTTTTTTTGTTTAAACAATCATTTTTTTTCAACTACTCTGTTTTTAAGGTGGTCATTGCACATTGTCTTTAAATATATATTGATGTTTTTGTATTGTTTTAATTTAGAGTATTGTACTATGTTAGTAAGATATATGCCAGCACTGATTTTATTTAAACCTATAAAATAGAACAAATAAGAACCTTATTTTATTCTAGTTCTTCATGCTATGTGAGCAGGGGGCTGGACTAGAAGACCTTCAAGGTCCCTTCCAACTCCTATTCTATTCCATTCCATTCCATTCCATTCCGTTCAGTCCAGTCCAGTCCAGTCCAGTCCAGTCCAGTCCAGTCGAAATTTAGAAGACATTTGGTGGTTAACTAAATTTAAAGCAGGAAACACTATTCTTTGTTACAATTTGATATAATTTTTAAAGAAAATAAGCAGTCTAGAAAATAAAGAAAATAAGCATATTAAAATGATAGTCCCCATAATTTTTGGAATGACAAGACTTCTTATTTTCATATGAATCTTACTTTTCATAGGCAGCCACTGATTTTTCATTTACTTCGAGCATAAAATAAGTTAGTAAATCCTGTCACGTACCTGACATTAAGTTAACTCAGGGAGTAATAAACGTTATTTTGGTTAAAGCAGCGTAAAGCAGTCAAAGAACCTTTTCTATAAAATGGTATGGAATATACTTAATAAAGAACAGCATGCATCATTGTACTTTATTGTTTAAATACTCGAACATAAAGTTTTAAATGTAAGAAATAATAGGATAAAGATTTTTTTTAAAAAAAGTTAGCCATGTAATAGTGTAGAAAAAACATACGAAAATCGTAATTGCATAATTTTATTGTATACTCAAGCTTGTTTATATGTCATGATAAATATTCTACATTCCTTTTTTAAAGTACAAGAGACAGCAGTTAAAACAGATAAATGCAAAAACTGAACTTGAAAAAAAAACACTAATTTTATAAGCAAGGCATTTGTTTTATACTTTTTAAAATGCTTTTCTTAAAAAAATATTATACGTGTACTGCTTTTATAATACTTTTCTCAGTTACTTGAAAAAGTATAGCATATCATTTACAAGACAAACTTTGATATGTAACAGCATTTAGTACCCTATATATGCAGTTTTATCTACCTCTGTTGTATTTGTATTTTTTGACATTTGGAGCAGAAGGAGTAACCTACTCCAATCTACAGATAGTCCTCATTTAGTAACATCTTGTACAGAGACCATTTACAGTTACGATGGTGATGAAAAAATAAATTTGTAATCAAGGCTTGTATTTATAACCTTTGCAGGTCTGTAAAGCAAAGGAAAAGTGAAGCAAAGTTGTAACCACAGTTGCAGTTTCACATAGTGACTGCTTCTTAATAACTAAGTTGCAGGTCCCAATTATGGCTTCTAAAAGAAGACTACCTATATTTATCTACCGTTATAACTGGATCACTATGTTTAAATATAAACACAAGGCTGGCTTATTAACTATTGCAAATTTAAAGAAAAATTATTTGCTTTGATTTATTTGCCACCTCATCCAGATTCCAATGAATGGCCCATTCCTTGTCCTATTAAAAACAATCCCTTAAAACATATATTTGGGAATGTTACATCAGGAAAAGAGAATATTTTAGAAAATGACATTCAAAATAGTATATGTGGGGGCCCTTTTAATTAAAAACAGACATTGGGAAAGTTATGTTTTTGAATGAATAGATGGAAGAATATAAATTTAAATTTAAAAATTAATTTCTGATTTATTTTCAATAAAAGTTGATATACAATTAGATAGATGCTAGATGCTAGATGACAGATAGATGCTAGATAGATAGATAGATAGATAGATAGATAGATAGATAGATAGAAGATAGATAGATAGATAGATAGATAGATAGATAGATAGATAGATAGATCTAAACAAATATTGTTGCAACCTTCTGCTACAATTTATAAAACTGCATGCTAAATTTTATTTTAATTATATTGGAACATACTTATATAATGAATCCTTTACAACATAACCTCAACTGTTTCTTGAAATCTCACAAAAATTCCTCTGTATTATTTCAAATGATGAGGTATTTAATTGTAATAATCTGCACATTTAGTCTCCTCTGATTTGGCATTAATTTTCTTATTTTTTATGCCATGGTTATTTTTTTTCATTAAAATTCAATGTTGCCTAGGCAGAACAAAAAAAGGAATAATGTATATATTTTATGTCATTTTCCCCGTTTCTTTAAATAAATTGATATTATCTTTAGGCAATGATTTGTGTTTTGTGAATAAAACCCTGAAGAGTAAATAAACTCAAACAACATAATGGGTAATTGTTATCAGTGTAACCATCTAATTTAATTGCACAACAGCAATATATAGGGTACAGGTTTACTCTCATAAAGCAAGTCTGACTACATAAAGTAACTACTGCTTTGTATAGTACAACCAATCACAGACATAAATAAGAATCATATGAATTCTAGTTAACACAGCTATAAATTTGGCTATTTTTTTTTCTTTTCTTCATAGTAAATGTATATTTGTTATGTGTAACTGCACACATATGAACAGAAGTCAAGTCTCTCCACTAAATTCCAAGCTTTCTTAGACATAATTATAGTCATCAATCATTCTCTCTAAAATATTTTCTTTCCGTTTAACTGTGGAGGCCACAATTTATACAGCAAACTGATTTGCACTCAGAACAATAAAGTAAAATAAATAGGTTCCATTCTTTGGGTCTTAATAATCTTTAAATAAAATATCTTGTTTTAAACAAAGACGCAAAACCTATTTATAAATCAAATAAGCAGAAATCTCCCATTTTCTAGGCAAGTAACATTCTAATGAAATACTTTAAAAAACTGAGAAATGTGAGAATGTTTTGGTATTTATGTACTTCGTTCATGAAGAAAAGAAGCTTTCATAGACAATAGACTAATTAAAAAAGTATGCATTTCATGCCACTCACAGAAGAAAAAATGTGAACATTGTATAGCAATAGCAATAGCAATAGCACTTAGACTTATATACTGCTTCACAGTGCTTTATAGCCCTCTCTAAACGGTTTACAGAGTCAGCATATTGCCCCAACAATCTGGATCCTCATTTTACCCACCTCAGAAGGATGGAAGGATGAATCAACCTTGAGCCTGGTAAGATTTGATCTGCCAAACTGTTGGCAGCCAGTGATCAGCAGAAGTAGCCTGCAGTACTACACTCTAACTACTGTGCCTCCGCAGCTCTTAAATATATAGATATTAGGTATACATATAGGTATACCTATTCATAGCAGCATTATTGCTTGACTTTCTTATGGCCGCTCCTGCACTTATGAGAAGAAAGTTGCAAAGCTGAGACAAGCAATGGCAACACTTCTAAAACTACTGTAGTCTTTTTTGTCTGAGATCTTTGGAATCATGTTTTATGAAGTAACTAACACCTTCTCTCTGACTCTGGCAGGATATGCCTATGGTTTTGCACTATGTTGGAATCAAGAGAGATCCCTGACTATTCTTCTTTGAAATTAAACAATCATATAGTACCTCACCTCTTTTCCTAAAATGTATGGGCTTTCCTTCCTAAATGCAAATATAAAATCAACATTATAAATACCATATAAATATAACACATAGAATAGCACAGTGCACATATTCTGGAAAGAGAGAAGTTCCCTGATGATGGGCTCGAGCAGCATAAGCCTGAAAGCTTAAAAGTATAAACTTTTGGTTCCCAATGACCCGACTCAGGTAGGATCCTGCAACATTATCCTGGGAAAAGTATGTTTGCCTTTATTTGCATAAATTCAATGAGTCAAACTGGGTAAAGTAAAATGCACCCCAAATTTTCCTCCCAACTCCCACTCTTGGTAAGTAATAGCTACGTGTGTAAGGGCTGACTTTCTATGCACTACAACGGTGTCAAACTCGCCGTGTCACATTGCCGTCACATGACATTTTGCAATGATTTTTCCCATTCGCAGAGCTGGGGTGGGTGTGGCCTGTGCGTGACACATCTGGCCTGTGGGCCGCCAGTTTGATAGCCCTGCTCTAGTGGGCTAACTTCATTTATACGAAAGATATAAAAGAAAAGTTGCCACCAGCTGTGTAACACCCACAAAGTGCCCAATAAGAGTGTTTCAGCAACATCAGCATGGAAATAGTAGAGTGAAATCCCACTGCTTTCCAATACAGGTAATCCTTGACTTACAACAGTTTGTTTAGTGACCATCCGAAAAAATGACTTAAGACCATTTTTCTTACTTAGGACCCTTGCAGCATTGCCATGATCACATGATCAAAATTCAGATGCTTGGCTACTGACTCATATTTATGACAGTTGCAGTGTTTTGGAGTCATGTTATCAACTTTGACAAGCAAGTCAGTAGAGAAGCCAGATTCACTTAACAACCATGTTACTAACTTAACAACTGCAGTAATTCACTTAACACATGTGACCAGAAAGTCGTAAAATGGAGCAAAATTCGCTTAACAAATGTTTCACTTAGCAACATAAATTTTGGGCTCAATTGTGTTTGTACGTCGAGGACTACCTATAGTAAAACAGGTTTATTAAGATAGTATTTACTACTTCTCCTATTAGATTGTCTACTTGTCCTGTGAAGTATTGAAGATTAGAAAGCATGAGCAAACATGAAAGAAATATAAATAAACAGCTCTAGAGAATGGTTTGGACATACCATGGGAAGCCTAGTGTTCTTAACTGTGGTTAGTACATCAAGATGCCCAACTTGAGTAACATCATAGTTAAAAGGCATCTTTGGTTACTAAAGATGCCTAATTAAAAATACATGTAAAGACATGCCTCCTAGAAAAAAAAATAAATGAAGCTTCTAAAAGTTTCAATTTCACTAACCTTTCAGAATTTTTGAGAATCTCAACAAGTTTCAAAATAAGGACCGGTGGACAGAGTGATTGACAACTTTTGCAAAGCCATTGAAGTCCTGAGCAAAGTCATAAGCTACAGAATAAAAGAAGGGGTCCTCATGTGACCTATTAACTGATTAAAACAAAGGAATAAATGGGAAAATTTGCCACTGATGGATGTATATAGTGACCCAGCTAATTATATATTCAGGGGTGGGCTGCTGGAGGTTCAGAGGGGTTTGGGATAACCTCTAGCTAAGATTCTGTGCAGTTTGGAAAACCCCCAAATCCCACTCCTGGCTGGCCTCGCCCACCCTATGCTGCCCCTCCCAGGAGTCCCCACATGACCCATTTTGGATGCAGGTAAGTGCAGGGCGCGCATGGAGACTTGGGGAGGATGAAAAATGAACCTATTGGAAGTTCAGGAAGGCCAGAAATGAGTCCGTTTCCGGCCTCCAGAGGGCCTCCGGAGCCTAGGGAGGCTATTTTTGCCCTCCCGGAGGCTCGAGGAACACTTCTGGAGCCTGGGGAGGGCAAGAACACCCCCCCACCATAGTGCAGGAGGCTGTCTAGGCCACGCCCACCATGCCCACCCAGCAACCAAGCAGAGAACCCCTTGCTAAAATTTTTGAAGCCCACCCCTGTATCTATATATTGGGAGAGTTCATTTAAACTTGTTCTTACGTGATCCAGAATCAGGGATCATTTTGCTGTTTAAATTACTGAGGTGGTTAAAGCAATAAAAATATAGCACAAGATGTAAAATAGAAAGAAGGGGGATTACCATAACATACAGAGTTTAGTATAAGCAAAATTAAACTGATATACAAAGAGTAAAAAGTGTTCTTTGTTCATGGATTGAATGATTGATTCTAAGGATGTACAAAAGATTTCTTGCATTACTTGTTCCATACGCAGAACAGAGAATGGTTCATGTATAAAGTGGATTTTTTTTGTTTTGTTTTGAACATAGTTTACAATGTTCAAAACATTGTACTGTCTGAAAGGTCTTAGTTCCTGTTGATGCTAAGATTCAGGATCTTTATGTATTGAAAATTAATATCAACAGGCATTCGGAAAACCTGGCAATCAACACGACAAAACTAGGGACAAAATACACATGCACATTTAAATTCAGCAAGTTATCATCAGATAACATCGTTTTCCCCCAATGTGCTATATTAATGGCTTCCTTTGATTTGGTTGGCTGTTTTGTTGTTTTATACTTCTGCACATTGTAGTTCATTTTTCTTGTTCCTTTTCATAACCAGCCGGAGGGGAAATGGTAAATCCACAAATGAAGTTTTAAATGCTGCAGTTGATACAGACAGTATGGTCCTGACTGTCTGCACTGTTAGGTTTGGGCCTAAATAATATAATTAATTAATTTCCGTGAGCCCAGTAAAAGGTTGTTTTAAGAAATATTTTAAAACAAATCTTACCTTGTAAATCATAGGGAAGATTTAATTTTTTAAAAAATAAAGTAAATTCATACTAGACTGATTGAAATTAATTTAATATTTTTTGTCAGACTGTTTTCCTATCTAGGAGGATATAAGTGACCGAAAGGGTTGTGTTATGCAAAACTGCTCAAAATCATAGCTCCAATCTATCTCTATTCATATTCCTTTCAATTAAAATACCTATATCTTCAGGACATTTTTTTAATTGTACAAAGTTATACACAAAGACCTACGCAACTCTATGTCTGGATGAAGCTGTATGAATACAGTGATTTATGCAAACTTTGATTTATTCTCCTGAATTTTCTACAGCTGCTGATATCAAATCAAATCAAATAATTTATTATAGGCATAGGTCCAGAAAATAAATCCTACAAAATGAAAATGGATAGATCCATCAATCTATATTACAATCCACATTAATTAAATATAAGTTACGTAGCAAGGAATAAAAATGTAAGAACACAAGACAAGGAGTTCCATAATAGTGAAGTAGAATAACATATAATACAAGTGCACAGATAAAAGTCAAAATCCTCAGCTACAAATTTAAAGTGGCAAGAACAAACAGAGGCAAAGAATGGGCAAACTGAGAGAGTATAATTTAGTTCTTGTCCAACAGGAGAAATGGAAGTGGTGCCCAGAAATTTCTTCTGGATGGGGTAGTTAGAGTAGTTGAGAGTTACCTAAGAATCATGTAAATGGAATAACAGAGGAATATATGCTTCAGAAACTCTACCGAGATACCCCCTAGTAGGCATAAGTAGCTTTGGGAGCCTGAAGACAATTGATGAGGACAAAGCTAAACTTCAGAGAAGAACAACCAATCTGATCAAGAGCTAACACATTGCTTCTCAAATTTGGCAGCTTTAAGATATGTAGATTTCAAATCCCATAAAAGTTTCCTAGCCAATCTTAAGACAAAACATTCATGATCTTTTGTGTGATAGAATCCAAATTGTGAAATTCTCTAATGAAAGAAGTCAGATCTTCTTATTCGCAATCACAATGTTGCACAGTGTTGCTATTCCCATTTCCCAAAAAAATAGAATTTAAGCAACAGTATTAAAAAGGATAATAGTTGAAGATCACATTATTTCTCCCAACATCTATTATTTCTGTGTTCTCATGATCTTATCTTTATTTTGTCTGCAGTGAATGAATAAAATACTCTTGAGTATTAAGAGTATTTTACTCTTAAAACATTCTTATAAGTAAAAGCAAGTCTCTCTACCAAACTTTATGCTATTCCCCTATTGGCCTTATGCTGTCACTGGAGGTTTTCAAAAATAGACTGGACAACCATTTGACTGGGACAGCATAAGGTCTCCTTGCTTAAGCAGAGGGTTGGACTAGAAGCCTCCAAGGTCCCTTCCATTCCCAATTCTATGTTCTGTGTTCTGTCTAAGGGCAGCTTTCATCATGCATTTTCTTGAAGGAAAATCAAGGTACTGACACAATAAAACATGATATGAACTGGCAAAAATTTACATCACTTATACTGTACTCTAACTCAACAGCTGGAAAAGGCCCTTAATTCAATACTTAATTTAGCCTGATAATGTATATTTTCCTTCTTATTTATTCTGATTATCTCTTACACTGGAGCAAGGAGAAGCTATCCCAAGCAAATAAATGTGACTAATTGACACATAGTATTAGTTAATTATTAACTATTTACTGACAGGTCCTATGCATGAATATTTTTGCTTAATAAAATAAGCCTCTGCATTAAAATTTATTCCAAGAATTACCACACAATATGAAAACAGGCACATTGAAAGAGTGGATTACATGGGAATTGCATTTCTGATGTTCCTTGCTAGTAACATTTGGAAAGATGTGGTTGCATAAATGTCTGGTTGAGGATTGATGGGAAAACAAAAAGAAACAATGAAACAAAAGAAAAAGAATTCATCTAATCTCTTATACATATCCCGTCTTATTCTCTGAATATAGTTTGCCTACTGTAAGCATAACCTAGTATCCAATATTCCCAAAATAGCTCTCTAGTCCAAAGTTATTTATCTGAACATTAAAAAAAAAAATACTCCACATAGGAATTTTACTGAAAACTCAGAAAGCAACTACAGTTACCAATCTCTTCTGCACGAACAATAAAAAGGCATGAATAGCACAGCATTCTCAGATCACCATTTTATCAACAAGCAATTTATTATTTCACATACCTGAATAGGAAGTTTCTATTTCAATATGCAAAATCACTAAAACACATTTTCCCCTTTGGGGACATTCTAGTTTGATGTGATTTTGCCTGACATTTCACCTGTCATATTATCATAAATATAAGCCACAAAGAATAATTGTTGTAGTCTTACTGAATTTCATCATAAAATAACTGAAGCTACAAAATAAACTGAAAGCATAATCTTGGAAGAAGACTATGAATACTGAATGCACTAAGTAAATCAGGTATTTACTGAAGGCTTCAAATTGTTTCAAAATTAAATATAACTCTGAAAATGCTAGATGACAGTACTATAAAAAAGGCACATGGTTTCTTGATTGAACAGTGAAACCATTAGTAAATCATGCTGTCTCTCTGTTTCAGACATTCCTTAATAAATTAAGAACATATACAAAAATAATTTAAACTCCCAAGGGACAATTCAACCAACATTAAGCACCTCAAAGCCCCACTGAAGCAAAATTAAGCAAACCTATAACTTATCTATTTCAATTAATGGAGCTGCAAAGTATTCAGCTATTATATATAAAGCTAACAGTTTTATCTTATTCCACACAGCAGAAAGAAAGAGATGTTTTATTTATTTGATTTGATTTAAACTCATTGACCAAAATGCTGATGCCTTAGGCTTGCCTAGTTGTTGTCTTTTTGCTAACTAGTAAGCTAGCCTAACTAGTAAGCGAGTCTATCTGCATCAAAATTCAGGCTGGCAACCATTCAGAATTTGAAAACTTCAGGCCATCAGAAACCCAAATACTCTGACATAAAGCTACCTATGCAATCAGTAACACACCAATAACGTCCTACTGGCGATGTAGAGATGGATGCATTTGTGTGCAGTGAGTTAAGCCTCCTTTCACTTGTTAACAATATAGTTCTCTTTGTTCTACGTGCTCTAAAATATGACGACTTACCTGCTTGACCAGTGGTAACGGTAACAGCTGCAAAAAGCCTCTGGGAACGGCTTAAGTCAGAGACACCATTTAAAGCTTCAACTTCAAAAGTATAGTTAGCATGAGCTAACAGGTCCATGACGGTGACATAGTTGTCTGCTAATCCAGTTTGCTGGGGCATATATCCAACATTGCTCCCACAGGGAACACATTCACCCTGTTCCCAGCTGCACCTCTTGCATAATACCCTGTAGGTCACGTCATTTCTTCCTCCGTTATCAGCAGGAGGGCTCCACTCCAAACTCACAGTAGTTTGGTTAATATTGAAAATAAGGTTCTGTGGTGCAGATGGCGGTCCTTTGTTAAATACAAACACAAAAGAGGGATGGGGGGGGAGATAGAGATTGAAAGAAAAATCAGCAGGGAAAATTTAGCTCATGTTTTAATTACCCAAGCTAAAGCTCGCCAGGCTTTAAACTTTTCATTTTATCCACCACACACTACTAAAAACTCCTACTTGAATTCAATTGACAAGAAGCCATATTTATTTTCCACTAAGGAAACAAAGGCACTTTCTATGTATTTACTGCAGACCTTTTTGCAGCTTTTCTTGTCTGAAATTAAAGGGTAAATTAATGTACCTCTGGAGCTGACTCACAGAGAATTCCTCAAAATGAATTTTTGCTCCTTTCGAAATGCTTAAGTTGGAATAAATTTAAGTTTTTTTTTTTAATCTTCTGTAATGTGATTTACAAAAACATGGGGTACGGCTTTGTCTTTGAGAGGTCTGCAAATATTCATTAATTGAGCCATCAATGGCTTATTTTTCTTCTCAGAAATTCTTAATTTGATGCTGTGCCACCTTAGATATATCATGCTAAAAATATCTATAAGAATCATAGTCTCCTTTCAGTTATGTGTTTATTCTGCGTCTGCTTCAGGTTATGCTGAAAAAAACAGCCGTTAAATTTATTGGATTCTACATTGTTTCTTTTTAATTTTCTCCCTTTTGCTATTTTGCAAAATGCATTTGAAAATGCTTCTACTGCTGCTTTGTGTCCTATACAGAACTAAATGGGAGAAGGGGAAATCAATGACTGTGATTGGCTAAGCAATAGGAAGCAACTCAAGAATAACTCACTTGTGCATGCAACATATGGTGGGTCAGTAGGTGCTCTATAATAGCTGTCTTCACAATCACATCGCGAAGATCCTTCCCTGTCTGAAAAACTGTGCATTGGGCAGCGGGAACACTGCAAATCTTGTGAAGATGACTTATAGAATCCACGTCCGCAGGCTAAGAAAGAAGGAAACAAAAGAGGTATCATTTTAAATATAACGTCTTTTAAACACACCTCAGTATCGGGTATAGAGAAAACATATGATATGTGCTCTTAATGAAGACATTCAAAACTTTCACATTTTTGTCTGAAACTGGAATTCTATTATTTTAGAACTACCAGACTGCAAAAGTCTGGATTCCAAAAGATAGCCTTTGAATTTGAAATGTTGAATTAAATTAATTTATTTTATTTAATAAATTTATATCCAGTTACTTGACTCTGGGTAAACAATATGTTTTTCTTTCATCAAAAACCTGCTTCCATATAATATAGATTATTAATTCTGGTTATTTCATACAATTGTTGTGATGATTTCCAAAACATTGTACTTGAAGACCTTATGCAATTTTCAAAAGTAGAATATGAAATTTTTCAGCATTTTCTATTAGCTTATATCCAGTGGTGGGTTTCAAAAATTTTTTACTACCAGTTCTGTGAGTGTGGCTTGGTGGGTGTGGCATGGTTTGGTGGGTGTGGCTTGGTGGGCATGGCAGAGGAAGGATACTGTAAAATCTCCATTCCCTCCCCTTTCCAAGGAAAAGTTACTGCAAAATCCCCATTTCCTCTGGGACTTGGGAGGCAGAGAATAGATGGAGGTGGGGCCAGTCAGAATTTTTACTCTCCAAACTACTCAAAATTTCCACTACCAATTCTCCAGAACTGGTCAGAACCTGCTGAAACCCACCTCTGCTTATATCCAACCTGAGATGACATCAGTGGTGAAATGTAAAATTTGTTACTACCAGTTCTGTGGGCGTGGCTTGGTGGTGGTGGGTAATGTGACTGGGTGGGCGTGGCCAAATTATTATTTTTTTAACTTTTAAAACCATTTTTTCTACAACCTCTTTGGCCGAAGAGGTTGTAAAAAAATGCTTTTAAAAGGCTCTGCCGATCAGGCAACTCAGCTGGGATCGTCAGAGGCTTTTAAAAGCATTTTTTCTACAACCTCTTCGGCCGAAGAGGTTGTAGAAAAAATGCTTTTAAAAGCCTCTGACGATCCCAGCTGAGCCGCACGATCATAAGAGGCTTTTTTTTTTACTTTTAAAATCATTTTTTTTTTACGAAAGAGGTTGTAGAAAAATGCTTTTAAAAGCCTCTGACGATCCCAGCTGAGCCACGTGATCATCAGAGGCTTTTTTTAACTTTTAAAAGCATTTTTTCAGCCAAAGAGATTGTAGAAAAAATGCTTTTAAAAAAAATTTAAAAAGCCTCTGATGATCGCGTAGCTCAGCTGGGCATGGGGGGTGGGCAGGGATTTTTGTTACCGGTTCTCCGAACCACCCACCGCCATTGCTACTGGATCGGGTGATCCAGTCTGAACCGGGAGCATTTCACCCCTGGATGACATTAATTTTAATGTCAACTCTTCATTGCTATTGTATGACCCTCACAATTCCATAAGCACAGAAATATTTTTCAAAAAAGATTGTATTTCTATAACCATTCTTTAGATGTTATCTTTATGCTAGTAATTATCTTATCTTCTGAGGTGTGAGTCTCATCCCTTCTCCCATAGTAAAAGAAATATTCATTTTATAATCACCTGCAGTTTGTTCAGTTGGCTGAAGGAAATCAACAATAATAAAGAAGTGTTGTGAAAAATATTTGGAGAGATAAGCTGCAAGTGAACAGTCTTTTGAAGACTCAGCCTGGCTGCTTGGAGGAATCCTTCCCGGTATTCTGAGCATGTATATGCATGCACAAAAGACAAATCCACCGGGACTGTTACTTAAGCAACACTCCAGGTAGAGGCTTCAGAGCAGCTCTTCGTTCATAGAGAATAAAACAGCCATGTATTATTTTAAATATGTGTCCCTCATAACAATATTAATGGCCAGCTAAGTTATCAAAGTAATGGAATCATGCTTAAGCTGAATCTACTAAGACAGGCCATCAACAAAACAATTATTTTCCAATTAGGAGGCAAGTGCAAGAAAAATGCATTGGCTTTAGCTTTAGCTCTTTAGCTTCTTGTAGTGGTCACTATCACTACAACTGTACAAAGATAATAGTATACTTTCTGTGGCATTTAATATACAATTATGTGTTTGTAGGTCTGTATGTGGGATATGTGCCAAGCTTCAGGAAATACGACTAGCTACTATACAATAATAACCACCTCACCGTAAGATCTAGCTATTTCTTTCTTTCTTTCTTTCTTTCTTTCTTTCTTTCTTTCTTTCTTTCTTTCTTTCTTTCTTTCTTTCTTTCTTTTTCCTTCCTTCCTTCCTTCCTTCCTTCCTTCCTTCCTTCCTTCTTTCCTTCCTTCCTTCCTTTTACTTTATACATTCACCTATCTCAATTTCAGCTAACCACAGTAAAGAAAATAATTAAAACACACAACTATAAAAACAACACACACATTCAGAAGCTGAGGCACAATAATAAAAAAAATTAAAAATAGAACCAACATTAAGAAATTAGCATAACCATTACATAACCTAGATGTCCAAGCTAAATCGGTATGGAAGACATATTTACAGGACAGTGAAAAAAAATAGTGCATAAAAAAGATCCAGAAATCTACAATAAATGACTTAAGAGGGAATTAAGTCTGAACATGAGAATTAGTCATACTAATAATTTCAACTAAACAATCTTCCATATACTTCTTTGAAATGACAATAGTGTTTAAAAGCTATGTATGCTTCCGTCAAAAAGTTACACTGAATGCAAAAGTATACGTAGGACTGATAATAGTTCTTCAGCAATAGTGTGAATGAAATTTTCAAATAGAACTATCTTCTGACTGCACACCAGCAAAACGTTTGCTATCACCTGTCAAGTATTTCTCAGATACGTTTTTCTTTCTGGAGAATAATACTGGAACTGTCATATATATTCATAATGTCTATCAAAATTGACTCATTCAGTATTGTTTACCCAACAGAAATGTCTCTGCCTGAAAAAGGTCTTGCTTTAGTTTTACATTTTAAAATGATGACTCGTAAATATCATAGTTTAATACACCAATTCTTTCATTACTCATACATACATACATACATATATATATATATATATATATATATATATATATATATATATCTCACATCAAAACACATTTGATGTGTTTGCGCAAAAAGATAATAGCCAGTAAAATTGACTGGATATGGGAAAACACACACACACACACACACACACACACACACACACGTGTGTGTGTGTGCCTGTGTGTGCGTGTGTTTGTATGTATCTTTTCCCATATCCAGTCAATTTTACTGGCTATTACCTTTTTGCGCAAACACATCAAATCGTCATAGGTACATTCAAATCATCAAGTGATGGCAAAGTTAATATATATGCAAATCTCCACCACGGCAATCAGCTCACAAAAATCTATGGCATAACTAAATTAAACTGACAGCACAATCCTATAGATGTCAATTCAGAAGGTCTATTACATTCACTGGTTCTTACTTCTAAGTAAGCAGATTAACAACACAATTTTAATTTAAAGACATGATGACTGAAGAGCTTAGAATGAAAATAAATGTTAAGTCACATCTACTAAGAGAAAGCACTTAGGACACCAGAACTTTGTCTGCAAAATGGTCTATTGTTCAAAATATGCCAGTGAAGGCATGAAAAGAGCAGAAGGGGAGGATAAATGAGGAGTCAGATTATATCTCATACCAGCTGCCATTCACAAAACCATCAGAATCTTAGGTCAGGAAGAAAAGACATTAACAGTTCTCAGCACTTTTAATCTAAGAGGAGCTGAGAAACAAAACTGGGGGGGGGGGGAATCCTATTTACTAATTTTTTTTCTAAATAGTTTTTACTGAACATTTTCCAAGCTTAAAAATCATAAGTAAAAAAAAAAAGAAAAAGGGGAAAAAAAGAAAAAATACAAAGAAAAAATACAAACACAAATGTAAACAGATAAAATACACAAACAACACAACAATATAGTATAATTTTACAGCTTTCCGTATCAGCATGTATGTTCTGCTTTTGTAATTCACTATTCAATATTTGCCTTCTCATATGTTTTTACAATTCTAGTAATAGTATAATTATATTGTAATAATAACATAATATAATATATTCTGATTATATGCGTATACAGTTATCTTTCTATTATAGTCAATGGTTTTGAACATTTATTTCTTATTTGGGCTTCTATTCTCTAGCCACTTGTACAGTCTACTCCAAATTTTATAATACTCCGACTCTTTTCTTTCTTTTTAACTCCATGGTCATCCTGTCCATTTCAGCACATTCAAGTATCTTCCTAATTACCATTTCATCTGGTGGAGTAGTTTTCTGTTTCCAGTTTTGTGTGAAAGTGATCCTAGCAGCAGTTAGTATATGTAATATTATATATTGATAATTCTTGTCTATTTTTGGGTCTAGTATAGTTCTGGTTTCAATTCTATCCTATGTTTCGTGATTCCTTCCAGCCATTCTTTAATTTTAAGCCAATATTTCCTGGCGTTGGGACACGTAATAGAATGTTCCAGATTTATGTCTACATCTCCAAAGCTCAGGGGATAAATTTGGGAACATTTTGGCCAATCTTGCTGGGGATAAATGCCATCGGTAGAACATCTTATATAGATTCTCTTTATAGGCAACTGCCATAGTAAGCTTATAATTTCTTTCCCACAATTTGTCCCAATGTTCTAACTCAATATTGTAGCCAAAATATCTGGCCCAATTTATCATTGTCTCCTTTACTGTCTCTTCCTCCATTTTATATCTTAAAAGTATGTTATATATTTTAGTAATCATTTTTCCTCCCATTCCTAATATTATTTTGTCTAATTCCAATTGTTTCTCATATATTCCTTTGGAATGAACTGCCCCCTGAGATACGAAATATCCCTGATCTCCATGCTTTCCGCTGTGCCCTCAAGACCTTGATGTTCCAGCAGGAGGGGCTAAACATATGAACATGTGAATGTTTTTAAAATGTTATCTAATTTTAGGTTCTATTTAATTGGGCCAAACTATGTTATAATAATAATTTTAATTAGCAATTTTATGATGTTTGTGTATCTATATTATTCTTGACTGTACACCTCCTTGAGTCCTACGGGAGAAAGGCGGTATTGAAATATAATAAATAAATAAATAAATAAATAAATAAATAAATAAATAAATAAATATGTCATATTGATCTTTTTTGTATCTTGTGTTAATTTGTAGATAAGGCCACCATTCCATAGCAATTTCTTGTTTTTTCAGGTCTTGGGCCGATTTTAATTCTCCTTTGTTGTCCAAAAGTTCTGCATAGCTTACCATTTTATTAAGATCTGTAGTGTTTGGATACATCATTGCCTCCATCGTCAATAACCAAATAGGGATCTTCGTATAATGATATCCCCCCCCCCCAATACCTAGCAGAGCATCTCTTAATAGATGCCTCTGGAAATATGAATGGGATTTATTTTTCCCCTTCCAGAGGAAAGCGTGCCAGCCAAGTTGTAGATTGTGGCCTTCTATTGTTAGTATCCTTTTATTTTTCAATTGGATCCAATCCTTGAGCCATGTCATGGCTGCAGCTTGATAATAAATTTCCCAATCTGGGAGGGCAAATCTTCCTCTATTTCTACTGTCCTGTAGGAGTTTGAGTTTTATGCGGGCTTTTTTTCCTGACCAGATAAATTTTGATACCATTTTTTTTTTTTTAATTTGATTTATATGCCGCCCTTCTCTGGAGACTCAGGGCGGCTTACAATGCATTAAGCAATAACAATTAAACAATTTTGTTTAATTGTTCCAAAAAAAAAAATTGTCTAATTTTATTGGAATTGTTTGAAAAAGATATCGTAATTTAGCTAATATATTCATTTTGATTGTTGAGATTCTGCCAATTAATATCTGTAATTTTAGTCCTATTATCCAAGTCCTTTTGTATTTGTTTTAATAGTCTGTTATAATTATCTTCTTTTATCATGGTGCATTTTGCCATTAACCATATTCCCAAATATCTAATTTTTTTGGCCCTTATTCAATTCTTAACATAATTGTTATTATAGACCAATGGAAAACTTTTCTTTATATATGTAGGAAATATGCATTAAAAATAGCCTATCTTACAATTGTCTACATTACATGGGTAGTAGAAGGCTTCTACGAGCCATTATCAAAAACAGATATTTTGCCACCGTTTTAGAGAAATTGATGGGCTGATCATTAAAAATATTGTGGTAGTGTATGTATCTTAGTTCTATTACCTATTTCAAATCATTATTGCTTCTTGTTACTTGGTTATTTTTTCCTGATTGCTATTTAATTTACTTATAATTTTGTTATATTGTTTTTAATCTGTTTTTAAATATTGTTAGCTACCCAGACACATGCAATACAGATGAGAGTCCACTGAAATTCAATACATGTATAAATAGTATGGATACAATCTCCTGTTCCTGAAAACAAGTGAAGACTCTAATGATAGGTGCTATTCGTTCCATACACTATTTTGGAATCTGGACAATCACAGCTTAATTCTATACCTGAATGGAAATCAATTACTCAAGATGGAACTCCCACACACACATACACAAAATTTGGGAAAAATTGAAATAGCAGTATTTCACAGTACACAAAACGAATAAATAAATTAACTCAAAAGTGATCCCTAAAAGATTGAAGTGTATATACTATTGAAAATAATAGAGCTAAGTTGTAAAATGTTGACATCTGATATAAATCACTGAATATGGAAAATGGTATTTTTAAAAAGACTTTGTTTGAATAGGTCTGGCTAGTAATGGGTAATTGCTTTGAAAGGCAACTGCACCAGCGTCTAAACTATCAAAGACTATTACCTATGGGGAAAATAACCTATATTATTCCTTTAAAAAAATGTGAACAGAGTATAAATGTAAAACTATGAAAAAATTCACGTGTTTTTTTTTTTAAAAATAATACTAGTATGTATGGGAAAGAGTGGATATAGGTGTGGGTGGAAAGAGAGAGAGAGGGAGAGAGGGAATGAGTGAATTTAAAGACATTCTGGGATGAAATAACTATATAGTACCACAGGACAGGGGTTAAATCAAACTTGAACAGAAGGAGATTCTTTATGGTTGAGTTAAACAAAATTTTGATATCTGTGTGACAGGTTTATTTGCTGGAATTTTTTTTCTTGGAGAGGCTACTAACAGAATCCATAACTGTGAGGTTCCAAGTAGTAAAGCAAGAGTCACAGCACTGTGAAATGAAGCTGTCTCTATTAATTGCATACCCTGATCATCAGTGTAGTGTCTCAGCTCAGCTGATAGTTTGTCAAATCTGTCTGGCTGAACTTGAGGATTTGGCAATGTCACTTACCACTAAGTATAACTTTGAGGGAGGGGGACAGAGCAAAAGCACCCATCTGAAATGAAAAAGCACTCACAGAGGAAAAACAGATGACAGATAGTGTGAAAACAAGAGAATCGCAGATGGAGTCCAGGTGAAACAACGTTTACATTTGGTTTACTTTCATAGTTAAACAAGGCCCACCTAGCAGGTAGAACATCCTGAAATAAAATGTATTGGTGATCTGTGTGAAAACACAAAACTTTTTATGTTGGAGAAAGACTCCTGTATAATTAACAAAAAATTGTAATGTCTTGTTTTTTAAAAAAAAAAATGAAGCCCAACACTTTGCAATGTATTCATAAAACATTTTATTAGCATATAATTGAGGTACTTAACAACCACTAAAATGTTCACAGGGTTCTAATGTTACAGGGTTCTATATTTCATTTTGATAAAAATAAAATTATAATCACTATCAGACATTTAGATTTCCCCATTTTAGGTAATAGGCTATGTAAATTCAGAAAGGTAGCATCATTTTTCAATAACTGTCTCATTTTCCAGAATAGATTAATAATAATAATAATAATAATAATAATAATAATAATAATAATAATAATAATAATAGTAGTGAAGGTGGCTTCATAGAGATTTCTGAGAGTAGCTTCTGAAGCAGTTCTATAATCCTAGAAACAACTTAAACAGGCTCATATATGTTCTGGATTACCATTCCAGAAGGAAGTATATATAGTCTTATTAACCAATAAAAAATTGGACCATATCTTTTTTAAAAAAATATTACAATCAAAAATTAGTTACAGCAGAACAATTGGAGGCAAATTCATGGAATGGATGGAAAGTGTAGTTTATATTGTGTTTGCAAAGCACACACGGGAAGATCTCACTTATTTCTAGTGAGTATCTTCTCTACTGAATCTGCTTCCAGTTGAATTTTGTTAAGTGACTTGAACACACCAACCCACTGAAAAATCAAGGAAAAGGTAAGACAGAATTGTTCAGAAGCTTTAGCTATTCGCCAGTCCGCATATTATACTATATTATTTATTATATTGCCCAAAATATACATATAAACAAATGCACACACACACACACACACACACACACACACATATATATGGACCATTTTTTTTTACAATTCCTCCATTTTTTTAATTGTTAGAATATTTAGCTAATCAATTGCATCCAATATTTAGTTTGATAAGCAGGCATATTTAATCTAATAAAAAAAATCCCTTGTAATTTATTTATGTTCTGTATGAAATGTATACATTCTGTTGCTTTTCATGTATTTCAAATGTCTTGATAGAACAGCCCAAAGACTAACCGTGTCATATTCTAACCGTACCAAACTATAGCTCAGGCTCAACCCATCCAAGACTGAGTGGCTGTGGTTTCCTACGTCCTGATATAGTCAGCTGGTGCCATCGCTGGCTATTGGAGGCAAATCATTGGCCCCCACGGAAAGGGCTCGTAACTTGGGCGTCCTCCTGGATTCACGGCTGTCTTTAGAAGAGCACTTGACGGCCGAGACCGGGAGGATTTTTCATCATGTTCGCCTGATTCGCCAGTTGCGTCCCTTTCTAGATCGGGACTCCTTACGCA